>NC_090388.1:28730170-29030776 GCF_036365525.1 Heterodontus francisci | reverse complement strand
CCAGCAGCTCAGCAGTATCAGCAGTGCCATCAGGAGTAGTGGTCACTGCCAGTACTGCAGAGGCCTTGATCGCAGGCCCAGTGCTGGAACCCCGGACCTCAGATCAGTGAGGCGGGGTTGCTGGGGCCAGGACGGAAGGCCCTGGCGAGGGGGGTCGAGGGGTTGGTGGTAAAGTCTAGAGGGAGGGGGTATTCTTGAAGGTGCATTGTTTTCTGGCCGGGGCCCTCTGTGGGCCACAGAGGAGGGGCACCCTCCCCCCATTGCAGAGGCCCCCCCTCCAAACCCGCTGCTGGTTAAATCTCAACAACAGGGAGAAGAGGCTGTTAATAGGCCATTTAAGGGCGTCATTTGGCCTCTGGGCAGGGCCATTATTGGGCTATCCCACCCCCAGGAAAATGCTTGGCGATGGGTCCTCTACCCACCCCCCCCGGTCCCCCCCCCCATCCCCAACTGTCACGATTCTATGGACCCCCCCGCCTCTGACCCCACCTCAGGGGGGCCCATAAAACCCGGCCCTAGTAGTGGAAGTGGAATTTAGAAGGCGGGTGACACCTAAAGGGAAATAGTAAACTAAGGGGAAAAATATTCTTCAGAAACTGAAAAGATAACTCCACCCATAAGCAGTCTTTGACAAGGCTAAAGCAGCAGGAACAAAGGAGTTATATAAAATTAATGGGAAAGGAACTCCTGTGTGCAGGGAAGTGACAAAGCATTTCAATATTTGACCTGCTATTTGGCATTTGAAGTCAAGGTGGTGCTGTACAAGATGATTGCAAAGAGGGTAGCCCTCTATACCACTCCAGGACACTGTGTTGATAAGTCATGGTGCAGCATAGCTGCAAGGAGGCAGGGTGAGACCGCAGCTGATTGATACTGTCACTGGCTATGCTTTAATGGAATGGAAAATTAGGCTGGATGTGTAATGGGCAGCTGATCCAATACTGCCCAGTTTACACACCCACTTAAGTTGAAAGTGCATCTACCCATGTTTGAAAATACTGCTTCACTGGTGGAAAAGTAGGAACGGTACATGAATGGCACAATGAATGTTCTGACAAAATCTTCATGACCTGAGGTTGCCTCAAATTGCTTTATAAAATACACAAGGTGCGAAACATATCTATTGACTGGTAACTTGCGTATAATATGTCCATTCTTTTAAGATAATTCACATAGCATTTAACTGATGGAGGAGTGGATGGTTAAGCTCATTTTTGATAAGAGAATTTGATCTAGAGTTTTTTAAGATGGAGATAATCTTAAATGACTTTGCACAATTTAAAAATCATACATTTATTTTAGTGAAACACCTTTTATCGTATTTGATTAATCTGGATTGCTTCAATTTGATGTCATTGCAGTAGTCATGATTTTATACCTTAAATATTTATTTTTAAAATTATTTTCAACAACTGATGGCTTCGAACTAAATTGACAACAGGGTTCAAAATGATGGATTATCCTTCTGTGTAATTTTTTTCTGTGTAATTTTTTGATTACAGAGAAAGAGAATTATATGTGATTGTCAAAGCCCAGCAAAAGCAAGCTATTTTGAGACGAGCTACAGAAAATAAATGACAGGATTGCTGCTGATCTTGTGCCTGTTGCCTAGCAATGACTATTCTTTCCTCGACAGAGTACAAGCTGTGTGTTAATGGTGTAAAGCTGATTTTCATGCTGATGATTTGGTCAGGTTGGAGGCCTATGAGCTAAGCTTTTGATTTCAGTCAGTGAAGATAATCCTTAGTGGCATTTTCTGGAACCTTGCTAAAGATTGCTTCCTGATTTACCCTTCATATATGCCAAAGTACAACTGCTGTGTTTACAGAACAAGGAAATGCCTATTAGAAATGTTAATGACCAGGAGTATCATGTTATAAAATGTGACACAATAAATTGTAGTTAATTTGAAATGTCAATCCAATATAAATGCAACGTTAACTTTCAGATTATTTTAAATCCTTGCTATTTCATAAAATATAAGTAATTGGTTGCATTTTCCATGTAAGTTTGTCATTTTACTTCTTGCCTTTAACTCGGCAGTATAGATGCAACATGGGCAGCTGCTTGCAGGGGGCATAAGGGCAATAGATGTGGCAAGGCAGCAACCTGGCACTACCAGTTCTGAAATATATAAAAACATTGAAAATTGGTCCCCTGTACAAGAGAGACTATTCCACTGATGCTACCTGCAGTTTTCTGGTGGGTCCAAGCCTAACCCCACTTGATCTGTTCATGGACTGACAGTACAGCATCTTTCTGACATACAAAATTGCTGGGCACTCAGGATATGGGAACCAGGGGAATTTTCTCTGGGATTTCTTCCTGACATCATATGCATATATGAGGTGGGTGGAACTTTTGCCTTTCCCAGACCAAAGTAGGAATTCTGCTCAATGCATCTTCAGGATGGAGACCCGAGGGGAATTTTAACCCGATGCTGCAGGATGGAAACAGTGCGTGGGAGGGGTTACATTCGAGCAAGGTGACTTACCTCTGTTGGGTTGTTCTGTTTCCAGCCTGTGCATTTTCTCTTTGCCGACTTTCAAGATGATTGAGGCTCCCGTTGTGGACAGCTGGAGGTGTAATTGAAATATAAAATTTGCAGCCTGATAATGCCATTGGTGCTGCAGCACTTTTTACTGCAACTTGGAGTGGCGGCTTGCTCTGTGGCAAACTACCAGAAAAATCTAGTAAGAGGCAACAGAATAGCCAGAAAAGGCCAGAGTCAGATTTATTTTTTAATCTTCAGGAAGGTTCATTGTGGGTCAGGAGGAGCAGGAGTGCCCTTCCAGGTTAGGGAGGAATTCATGGACCTCCCTGCATCTGCCCTCCCTCTCCCTCCCGACACCAGCATCTGTTTAGGAACTACCCCACCAGCACTTATCTAATGCCAGGGATTGTTCTCTTGGGTCCTGGGTATAATCTGCTCCCCCCTCAATTACTGCTCCTGCACTCTGAGCTTGCCATAATTCGAACATACGAATTAGGAGCAGGAGTAGGCCACTCGGCCCTTCGAGCCTGCTGCGCCATTCAATAAGCTGAACTGATTACTCCTCATTTCCACCTAACCCCATTAACCTTCCATCCCCTTGCTTATCAAGAATCGATCTGCCTTTGCCTTAAAAATATTTAAAGACTCTGATTCCACCGACCTTTGAGGAAGAGAGTTCCAAAGACTCACGACCCAATGAGAGAAAAATTTCTCCTCACCTCTGTCTTAAATGGGCGACCCCTTATTTTTAAACAGTGACCCCTAGTTCTAGATTTTCCCACAAGAGGAAACATCCTTTCCACATACACCCTGTCAAGACCCCTCAGGATCTTATAAGTTTCAATCAAGTCGCCTTTTATTCTTCTAAATTCCAGCGGATACAAGCCTGTCCAACCTTGCCTTTTAAGACAGCCCACCCATTCCAGTTATTAGTCCTGTAAACCTTCTCTGTACTGCCTCCAATGTATTTACATTTTTAAATAAGGAGACCAGTACTGTACACAGTACTCCAGATGTGGTCTCACCAATGCCTTGTATAGCTGAATTATAACCTCCCTACTTTTGTATTCAACTCTGCTCGTGATAAACGATAACATTCTATTAGCTTTCCTAATTACGTGCTGTACCTGCATAGTAACCTTTTGTGATTCATGCACTAGGACACCCAGATCCCTCTGCATCTCGGAGCTCTGCAATCTCTCACCATTTAGATAATATGCTTCTTTTTGTATTCTTCCTGTCAAAATGGACACTTACCCACATTATACTCCATTTGCCAGATGTTTGCCCACTCACTTAACCGATCTATATCCCTATGTAGCCCCCTTATGTCTTCACAAGTCAAGTTCCTACCTATCTTTGTGTCATCAGCAAATTTAGTAACCATACTTTCGGTCCCTTCATCTAAGTTATTTATATAAATTGTAAAAAGTTGAGGCCCCAGCACAGATCCCTGTGGCACACCACTCATTACATCTTGCCAACCAGAAAATGACCCATTTAAGCCTACTCTCTGTTTCCTGTTAGCTAGCCAATCTTTTATCCATGCCAATATGTTACCCCCTACACCATGAGCTTTTATTTTCCGCAATAACCTTTGATGTGGCACCTTATCAAATGCCTTCTGGAAATCTAAGTACAATATATCTACCGGTTCCCCTTTATCCATAGCACATGTAACTTTCTCAAAGAACTCTAATAAATTGGTTAAACATGATTTCCCTTTCACAAAACCATGTTGACTCTACCTGATTACCTTGAATTTTTCTAAATGCCCTGCTGTAATGTCTTTAATAGTAGCTTTCAATATTTTCCCTAAGACAGATGTTAAGCTAACTGGCCTGTAGTTTCCTCCTTTCTGTCTCCCTCCCTTTTTGAATAAAGGAGTTACATTCGCTATTTTCCAATCTAACAGAACCTTCCCCGAATCTAGGGAATTTTGGAAAATTAAAACTAACGCATCAACTATCTCACTAGCCACTTCTTTTAACACCCTAGGATGAAGTCCATCAGGACCTGGGGACTTGACAGCCTGCAGCTCCAACAATTTGTTCAGTACCACTTCCATGGTGATTGTAATTTTCTTGAGTTCCTCCCTCCCTTCCATTATCTGACTTACAGCTAATACTGGGATGCTACTTGTATCCTCAATAGTGAAGACCGATGCAAAATATCTGTTTAAGTTCATCTGCCATTTCCTTATTATCCATTATTAATTCCCCAGACTCACTTTCTATACGACCAACGCTCACTTTTTGTTAACTTTTCTTTTTTAAATATCTTACTATCTGTCTTTATATTTCTAGCTAGCTTTCTCTTGTGCTCTAATTTTTACCTTGCTTATTAATCTTTTAGTCATTCTTTGCTTTTTCTTACATTATGTCCAATCTTCTGACCTGCCTCCCATCTTTGCGCAATTGTAGGCTTTTTCTTTAAGTTTGATACTATCTTTAACTGTTTTAGTTAACCACGGATGGCGGGTCCCACCCTTGGAATTTTTCTTTCTAGTTGAAATGTATCTACTCTGTGTGTTCTGAAATATCCCCTTAAATGTCTGCCACTGCATCTCTATTGACCTATCTCTTAACCTAATTTGCCAGTTCACTTTAGCTAGCTCTACTTTCATGCCCTCATAATTGCCCTTGTTCAAGTTTAAAATGCTAGTCTTGGACCTACTCTTCTCTCCCTCAAACTGAATGTAATGATCGCTGCTACCTCGGGGCGCCTTAACTATGAGGTCATTAATTAATCCTATCTCGTTGCACAATACCAGGTCTAGTATAGGCTGCTCTCTGGTTGGCTCCAGAACATATTGTTCCAAGAAATTATCCTGAAAACATTCTATGTACTCCTCATCTAGGCTACCTCTGCCCATCTGATTTTTCCAGTCTATATGTAGGTTTAAAAACCCCCATAATTATCGCTATACCTTTATGACAAGCTGCCATTATTTCTTCCTTTATACCCCGTCCTACACTGTGGTTAATGTTAGGTGGCTTGTACATCAATCCCACAAGTGATTTCTTGCCTTTATGAATTCTCATCTCTACCCAAACTGCTTCTACATCCTGGTCTCCTGAACTTAGGTCATCCCTCTCTATTGTGCTAATACCCTCATTAATAACACAGCTTCCCCTCCACCATTTCCTAGCTTCCTGTCCTTCCTAAATGCCATGTACCCTTCAATATTCAGGTCCCAATCTATGTCGTCTTGCAGCCATGTCTCTGTAATGGCCATCAGATCGTACTTATTTACTTCTATTTGTACTCTCAGTTCATTTGTTTCGTTTCGAATGCTACATGCTTTCAGATACAGAGCCTTTAGTTTTGTCCTTTTATTATTTTTGTAATCTCTCGCCTTATCTGTTGATTTACTCTTAGATTTGTACGCTCTGTCCCTTCCTGTCACAGTCTGTTTTATCATTTCCCATATTAATGCATTTTTCTCTTGCCTTGTCTCTACTCCTTGATTTACCATGTTTTCCCAAATTCGATCCCTTGCCCCCACTATTCAGTTTAAAACATTCTCTACTTCCCTAGTTATGTGGCTCGCTAGAACATCAGCCCCAGCATGGTTCAGGTATAGACTGTCCCAACGGTATAGCCACCACTTTCCCCAGTACTGGTGCCAGTGCCGCACGAACCGGAACCCACTTCTACCACAGCAGTCTTTGAGCCACGCATTAATTTCTCTCATCTTATTTGCCCTCTGCCAATTTGCACATGGCTCGGGTAATAATCCAGAGATTATTACCTTTGAGGTTCTGCTTCTTAATTTGGCACCTAGTTCCTCATGCTGACAATGCAGAACCTCTTTCCTTGTCCTGCCTATGTCATTGGTACCTACATGGGCCATGATGACTGGATCCTCCCCCTCCCACTGTAAGTTCCTCTCCAGCCCTGAGCAGATGTCCTGAACCCTGGCACCAGGCAGGCAACGCAGCCGTCTGGACTCTCGCTCTTTGCTGCAGAGAACAATCCCCCTAACTATACTGTCCCCTACTACCACTATATTCCTTTTTTCTCCCTCCACTTGAATGGCTTCCTGTATCATGGTGCCATGGTCAGGTTGCTCATCCACCCTGCAGCCCCCACTCTCATCCAAACAAGCTGAAACAGCCTCAAACCTGTTGGACAATCGCAAAGGCTGAGGCTCTTGCACTCCTGCCCTCTGGGTCCCCTTACCTGCCTGAGCTGCAGCCACACTCTCCTGTCCCTGACCACTGACCAAATCAGAAAACCCTATCCTAAGGGATATGACTGCCTCCTGGTGCAAAATGTCCAGGTAACTTTCCCCCTCCATGATGTGTCGCAGAGTCTGCAGTTTGGACTCCAGTTCAATGTCTCTGAGCCGAAGCCCTTCGAGCTGCAAACACTTACTGCAGACGTGTTTGCCCTGGATCGCACTGGCATCCAGGAGCTCCCACATGCTGCAGCTGTGCACATCACCTGTCCTGCCATCCTTAATGTGTTTTAATTAACGACTTAATTAATTTATTCAATTATTTATTTTATTTTCCTTTTTTAATGTATTTTATTAAGCTTACCACTAGTTCCTTTACTATTTTAAACATTAGGATTAGAATGGACCTTAATCACTTACCAAACAGCTAGCTCCTTCCCAAACTAATCACCTACTTGCTTGCCTGTGATGTTTGATGCTATGTTTGATTTAAATTAAATTAAAAGTTTACCTATATACTCACCCTGGCGGCTCACTGTTACCCTGCTCTCACTGTTGATCGTAGTGTCACTCTGATGTCACTTTTCAATTTTTTTCCTTGCTCTTCTCCCGCCATGTTCCTCTCTGTCTCTGCTCCCGCCATGTTCCTCTCTCTCTCTCTGTTCCCGCCATGTTCCTCTCTCTCTCTCTGCTCCCGCCGTGCTCCTCTCTCTCTCTGCTCCCGCCGTGCTCCTCTCTCTCTCTGCTCCCGCCGTGCTCCTCTCTCTCTCTGCTCCCGCCGTGCTCCTCTCTCTCTCTGCTCCCGCCGTGCTCCTCTCTCTCTCTGCTCCCGCCGTGCTCCTCTCTCTCTCTGCTCCCGCCGTGCTCCTCTCTCTCTCTGCTCCCGCCGTGCTCCTCTCTCTCTCTGCTCCCGCCGTGTTCCTCTCTCTCTCTCTGCTCCCGCCGTGCTCCTCTCTCTCTCTGCTCCCGCCGTGTTCCTCTCTCTCTCTCTCTGCTCCCGCCGTGTTCCTCTCTCTCTCTCTCTCTGCTCCCGCCGTGTTCCTCTCTCTCTCTCTCTCTGCTCCCGCCGTGTTCCTCTCTCTCTCTCTCTGCTCCCGCCGTGTTCCTCTCTCTCTCTCTCTGCTCCCGCCGTGTTCCTCTCTCTCTCTCTCTCTGCTCCCGCCGTGTTCCTCTCTCTCTCTCTCTGCTCCCGCCGTGTTCCTCTCTCTCTCTCTCTGCTCCTGCCGTGTTCCTCTCTCTCTCTCTCTGCTCCCGCCGTGTTCCTCTCTCTCTCTCTCTCTGCTCCCGCCGTGTTCCTCTCTCTCTCTCTCTGCTCCCGCCGTGTTCCTCTCTCTCTCTCTCTGCTCCCGCCGTGTTCCTCTCTCTCTCTCTCTGCTCCCGCCGTGTTCCTCTCTCTCTCTCTGCTCCCGCCGTGTTCCTCTCTCTCTCTCTCTCTGCTCCCGCCGTGTTCCTCTCTCTCTCTCTGCTCCCGCCGTGTTCCTCTCTCTCTCTCTCTCTGCTCCCGCCGTGTTCCTCTCTCTCTCTCTCTCTGCTCCCGCCGTGTTCCTCTCTCTCTCTCTCTCTGCTCCCGCCGTGTTCCTCTCTCTCTCTCTCTCTGCTCCCGCCGTGTTCCTCTCTCTCTCTCTCTCTGCTCCCGCCGTGTTCCTCTCTCTCTCTCTCTCTCTGCTCCCGCCGTGTTCCTCTCTCTCTCTCTCTCTCTGCTCCCGCCGTGTTCCTCTCTCTCTCTCTCTCTCTGCTCCCGCCGTGTTCCTCTCTCTCTCTCTCTCTCTCTCTCTCTCTGCTCCCGCCGTGCTCCTCTCTCTCTCTCTCTGCTCCCGCCGTGCTCCTCTCTCTCTCTCTGCTCCCGCCGTGTTCCTCTCTCTCTCTCGCTCTGCTCCCGCCGTGCTCCTCTCTCTCTCTCTGCTCCCGCCGTGCTCCTCTCTCTCTCTCTGCTTCCGCCGTGTTCCTCTCTCTCTCTCGCTCTGCTCCCGCCGTGCTCCTCTCTCTCTCTCTGCTCCCGCCGTGCTCCTCTCTCTCTCTCTCTCTCTGCTCCCGCCGTGCTCCTCTCTCTCTCTCTGCTCCCGCCGTGTTCCTCTCTCTCTCTCGCTCTGCTCCCGCCGTGCTCCTCTCTCTCTCTCTGCTCCCGCCGTGTTCCTCTCTCTCTCTCTCTCTGCTCCCGCCGTGTTCCTCTCTCTCTCTCTCTCTGCTCCCGCCGTGTTCCTCTCTCTCTCTCTCTGCTCCCGCCGTGTTCCTCTCTCTCTCTCTCTGCTCCCGCCGTGTTCCTCTCTCTCTCTCTCTGCTCCCGCCGTGTTCCTCTCTCTCTCTCTCTCTCTCTGCTCCCGCCGTGTTCCTCTCTCTCTCTCTCTGCTCCTGCCATGCTCCTCTCTCTCTCTCTCTCTCTCCGCTCCCGCCGTACTCTCTCTCGATCTGTCTGTCTCCGGTCTCTGACTCTGGGCTTTTGGCATTCTTTTTAAACCTCTGCTCCCACCGTGCTCCGGTCTCCCGACTCTGGGATTTTGGCACACTTTTTAAACCTCTGCTCCGGCCATGCTCCTCTCTCTCACTCTGTCTCTGGTCTCCAACTCTGGGTTTTTGGTGTGCTTTTTAAACCTCCGCTTCCGCCGTGCTCCTCTCTCTTGCTCTGTCTCCGGTATTTGCGAGCTTCTGATGCAAGACAGATGCCAAATAGTAAAATGAGGCACAGCGGTTAAAATCTCATCCAAACACACCGCATACATCGGGCCCCTCGCACACCGTTCCTGCCCCGCATTAAAATAGCCATCCACCAAGTATTTCTTGCATCCACTTGCTTTTCCACCTCCTCTGTGGTTCTCACAACTATTTTACAACAGATTTCTGACAGCCCATGAAATTTAGGGCAATATACTTTTCAAGGTCTAGCTATATATATTTTAGTATGACTATAATTTAGATCCGGTAAATAAGTTGTTTTTTTTTTTGCAGATTTTTGATCAGTGCTGAGGGACAGTGTATTGACAACAGCAGCAATTAATGCATTTATATAGTGACTTTTTAACATAATAAAACAGGAACGTTATCAAACAAGATTTGATACCGAGCCACATAAGGATTATTGGGGCAGATGACCAAAAGCTAGGTCAAAAGATTTTGAGGAGCATCTTAAAGGAGAAAAGAGAGGTAGAGAAGCAGAGAGATTTAGGGAGGGAATTCCAGAGCTTAGGGCCTTAGCAGCTGAAGGTATGGCCACCAGTAGTGGAGCAGTTAAAATTGGGATGCTCAAGAAACCAGAACTAGAGGAGGGCAGATACATTGGAAGCTTTGACAGAAACCTGACTGAAGTGTGATGAGACCTTTCCCCACCTGGCTATATCTTCCACCACTTGCCCATCATGATTGTCTCTGTGGTGCTTATCAGCAGATCACATCTTGGCCTGACTCCCTACTCCTCTGGCACTTACTCCTCCTTTGAGCACCTCACCTTGTGCCACCCCTCTCACTGAAAATCCTCATTCCGGACCACATTCCCAAGTACAATAAAAATGTTCTCACTGAGATATCTTCACTACTTTCCTCCGTCAGCCTCTGTACCGAAGGACTTCTCAGCCTCGGTGATTTCAACCTCCATCTCAACTCGTCATGCTCTGTTTCCTCCAAGTTCACTGCCTTCTTATCTTCCCTAAATCTCTCCCTCCATGTTAACTCCCCAACCCATATTCACGGCCACCCCCTTGCCCTTGTCATCCCACGTGGTCATGCTAGTCCTATCGTATCAGTCACAGAAAAGACCATATTTGATTACTTCCTTGTATCACTCTCCATCCATGTCCCCCTTCCATGCCCCCACACTACCTCCTTCTGTATTCATCCCTGGAAAAAACTATACCCCAATTCACTTACAACTGCACTTTCAAAATCAACTATCCAGCCTTTGGCCCTCTGTTCACCACAACAGTTTTGATGAGCCGCACCCTCTGCTCCGCTTTGATGCCTTTGTCTTCAATAAAACCTTTACTCTTTCTCACACTGGCCATTCTCCCAGTACGGCCCTCATCTCCACTGCCTTAAATCCAAGGCATGCAGACTTGAAAGGATATGGCAGACAACTGGTTTAGCCATCCACTATCAGATCTGGTTGGACCACATAAAGCACTTTTTGGTCCTGTTCTCATCTGTTAAAACTTCTCACTATTCCCGGATCATCTTGGATTGAATGGATAACCCATGGCTTTTTTCTGTACTGCAGACTGTCTTCTTAAACCCTTCTCCCACCTCCTCCAACAGTATGTGTGAGGAGCTTATGGGCTTCTTTGTCACTAAGTTCGAGACCATCTGATCAGCAGCCTCTGCCGCATCCCTCCTTCCCATTTACCCACAAAGTTCTTCCCACCTTATCTCTAAGCTCACCTCTTTCTCTAGTTTCTATCCTATCTGCCCTCATGCCCTCTCTGAGCTTATCTTGTCCATGAGATCCATCTCCTGCTCCCTCGACCCTATTCTTGCTAAACTGCTGACTGCCCAACTGCCCCTCCTGGTCCCCATGTTAACCAACATTGTTAACGGTTGTGTCTCTTCAGGTGCTGTTCCTCTCTCCGTTAAATCTGCTGTCAGCAGTCCTCTCCTCAAAAAAGCTAACCTTTGATCCCACTGTTGTTGCAAACTACCACCCCATCTTCATCCTTCCTTTGCTGTCCAAAGTCCTTGAACGTGTTTTCACCTCTCAAATCTGTGCTCATCTCTCCTGGAACTCTGGGCTGGATTTTCAGTGTGGAGTTGGGAAACTGGAGTCAGGTCTGGTTTTGGGTCAGAAACCTGCCTGCTGTGGGAAGCTGATTCAGATTGTAGTTTTCAAATGGGTAAACCCTTAATTAGTATGGAGACAGGCTTCCTGTTTTCGAAGAACCGCCTGCTACGGCACTGGCGCTCTGTCACTTGCAGGTAGCTGACTCTTAGGCTGTCCATCCAATGTCATGGGTAGCACTTTCTTCCCCTTGCAGCTGCCTGCTGCTTCTCTGGTCGCCTGCTTTCCAGGAGGTTGCATCTGCTGCAGCTCATCTTGGCTGCTCTGTGCAATGTCAGAGTAGCCTGTTCCCACCTGAACTCGATCAGCTGGGCTTTGTGTCCGCACCAGGCCTTTCCCTGCCAACCCCAGCTGCCACAGTGATACCTCACGTCCCTCCCCGATTTCCTGCAACTCTCCACTGAGAAATTCAACTCTGTCAGCTGCAGCAATAGCCACACTGAGGCACATCTGAAGCAGCTGAGCTTTATTTGTTACCTCTGCTTTAATTTAATCAGCCCTTCCCATAGCCCTCATGGTCCTCCACACTATTCATGTTTTCATAACCCTGTTGTATTCCACTCCCACATGTTGTTTTCCCAGTTCCTAGCCTTTAGAAATTGTTGACTGACATTGACAATCCTGTTAATGAGCTCTTTATTGAGCTCAACAGGCACTTAATTGCATGCATGCATCTGACCTGTTCCCTCCCTGCTGGCGACACTTTGAAAATAGCATTACAAGATCCAGTGCTGACCTGCGAGAATGCGATATTCAAATTGCGCTTGCAGCTGTTCCCGTACTAAGGGGGCTTTGAAAATCTGGCCCTCAAGGATTGAATCCCTTTATCGAGGTTTCTGCCCTACCATAGTACCGAAATGGTTCTTATCAAAGTTACCAATGACACCCTATGTGACAAAGGTAAATTATCCCTCCTCATCCTTCTCGACCTGTCTGCAGCCTTTGACACACCGTCCTCCTCAATGCCTCGCCGCCATCATCCAGCTGGGTGGAACTGCTCTTGCCTGTTTCCATTCTTATCTATCTAATCATAGCTAGAGTATCACTTGCAATGGCTTATCCTCTTGCTCCCACACCATTATCTCTGGTGTCCCCCAAGGATCTACCCTGAGCCCCCTCCTATTCCTCATCTACATGCTGTCCCTCAGCAACATTATCCGAAAGCACAGCATTAGTCTTCACATGTACGCTGATGAAACCCAGCTCTACCTCCCTCAACTCCTCTACTGTTGCTACTGTTGTTGGGAGATGGTGGCATAGTGGTAATGTCACTGAACTTGAAGTCCAGAGGCCCAGGCTAATGCCATGGAGACACGGGTTCAAATGGCAGCTGGTGGAATTTAAAGTCAATTAACTAATAAATTCAATTATTGTCTACCCCTGCCTCAGCTCATTCACTGCTGAAACCCTTAGTTATGCCTTTGTTACCTCTAGACTTGACTATTTCAAAGCACTGCTGGCTGGTCTCCCACATTCTACTCTCTGTAAACTTGAGGTCATCCAAAACTCTGCTGCCCATGTCTTAACTCACACCACACCTGTTCACCTATCATTCCTGTGCTTGCTGACCTAAATTGGCTCCCGGTCAAACAACGCTTTAATTTCAAACTTTTCATCCTTGTTTTCAAATCCCTCCATGGCCTCACCCCTCCCTATCTCTGTAATCTCCTCCAGCCCCACAACCTTCTGAGATATCTGCACTGATATGATTCTGGCCTGTTGAGCATTCCCGATTTTAATTTCATCACCAAAGGTGGCGGTGCCTTCAGTTGCCTAGGACCTAAATTCTAGAATTCCCTCTCTATACCTCTCCAACTCTCTACCTCATCTTCCTCCTTTAAGACATGCCTTAAAACCTGCCTCTTTGACCAAGCCTTTGATCATCTGACCTAATATCTCCTCATGTGACTCGGTGTGATATTTTGTTTTATAATGCTACTGTGAACCACCTTGGGATTGTTGCAGAAGTTTTCTCCTCTCCTCACTATGCAGCAAACAGACAAGACAGAAATTCGCTTTCACCGGTTTACTCAAGCATATGCAGGGGAGCCGTAACTCAATCAGTGATTGAGGACGGACTCCCCGAACATCCACAGACATTGACTATTATACATTTCTGTTGACCCCTTCCCCAATTAGCATACAAAGCATTACTTCATTAATGACCAATCATTATCTACGCGTTATATTGATTACAATGCATCTTTAATTCTTATCCAATCACAGTTAAAAGCATGTGCACAATGGTTACAACATTCTACTATTTGAAAGCGCGAAAACAGGTAATTAGACAATTCTGTAGCTTTCCTTTCTGCAACCTCAGCAAGTCTCGTGACAAGGGTCCACATCCCGTTTTAGTGTGTAGTCAGTACTTATTACAATTGTAGTTGTGTCAGGCTTCCTGTTATACTTCTCTCTCTTGTCGACTCCTGTTGTTTGTATGACCCTGCTATATATTCTTTCTGAGCTTTTCTTTTTCATAAAACTAACTTACTCTTAACCCTTTACTTGCCCTCATCAGGATGTTTTATTACGTTAAATTGTTACGTTTATTACCTCAAATTGCAGAAGATATCAATATACCTACAGTGCATTAGCAATGTTCCCTATCTGCAGTTTCAGAGGAACTTCCCTCCTGCCAATACTCACACCAATCTTTCCTACTGGAGATGTAGATGGTTTTGTCATGCCTGCTGGTGTAGAGGATTTTAAGAAAAATGTGTAACAAAGCAATCATGTTATCATTCCATTGATTTTGTTTGGAACCAAAATGTTTTTTACTTTTTGATTTATGTAAAATTTAATTTAAGATAAACAATTGGAAAGTCCTAGAACACGCCATCTCAGACAGCCAACAGACAGCTAAATGCAATTTCACAGAATCGAAACTGAGCCTGCCCAAAAACCCCCCCTATGCCTGTGCCCCTTTAATAATCGTCAGAAGATTTTGATTTTAAGAATCAGTATAAGGAAAGTTCTTGAACTTATGACCAGAAAGGGAGAAGGGCAGTGGTGTTATATGAATAAGAAAGACTGGGGATGTCTTAGAGTCTGGTTTAAAAGAAAATGGGTGAAGGAGAACTAAAATGGCTAGTACAAGGTCAAAATCTTTTTTTAAAGAAATGAGTACATGCATTGCTATTGTGCATGTTACTGTGCCGAATGTTCATCACAGTAAAGCCAATGAAGGTCCATGGCTTACTATCACTATCCATCTGTCAGAGAGCTTAATGGAGCACAAGCAGGCCAGCTCTGAAAGGAAGGATTCACAAGACTGACAGTGGAGCATTATCCAATAGGTTTCATGGGGGAAGGTTTAGGAATGTTTGTAAGTTAATGAACATAGTTGGTAAACAGCAGCCTTTTCTGATCTGGATAGTGATCAAGACTGAGAACTCTGGCTGATCTTTCTCTCTGTAACTGGGGGTATTAGGTCAATATGGAACCCCCTACTGCCACTTCAGCTGAGATTTGATAATTCAACACAGATCCTGAAACCTTTTGTCTGGGTGGTTCAGTTACAATCTTTCTTTACAAATTAAGATAGAAAAGCTTATACAGTGACAACCAAACAACTGCGGGGCATCTCAGTATGCATGAATTAATGACCACATATTTCATAGAGGTATATTGCAAATGTGTTTGGTGTACAGCCCTTTTCAAGAAGTGAGTTTGGCAAATGTGAGAGGGGTAAGTTGTAGTTTGAAGATGTGCCCGGCTGTTGCATGGTTATAGATGGTGAGCATTGAGGGAGCAATTTGTTGTCTGTATGTTTTCATGGGGCAACTCCATAAATGGAGCAGGTTGAGAGGAAATAATTAGTGGCATCCATCTTTGGTTCATCTCCATGGTATAGCGCCTAACTATTGCAGTTCTCTTCAGGACCAGTTCTTCCCTCTTCAAATTCTGTGGGTACTGGAGGCTGCACTACAACTTGTGGTGACCTCTCAGGATTAGCATATGGCTGAAATATGGGAAGGTACCAAGGAGATCCATCTGTAGCTGCATCACAGAATCTAGTTGTTCTGCTGCTGTCATGGTCTATTTCATTTGCACTGTGCTACTGAACTCTTTAGTGACTTCATCTTGCAAGATAAATTGTTGGCCAAGATTTATTCTAAGAGGCTGCTGCATGCCTTTAAATATGTACAGTACCAATTCTAACCTCTCCTTGTGCGTACTCCGCCTGAGTATTTAACTTAGTGTTGACCCAGAACCTAAGGCAGAAATGGGCGGGTGTTAAGTTGGGCAGATGTGATGCCATGCTCCATTTTTGCACTGCTAATCCCATCAGGAGAATTTTTATTCTATGGTGTGAGCATATCAGTCAACAGAATTTTGATTTATTTTTAAGACTGAAAGACCATCGTTTAAAGATACATGATCCAGTTAGAATTAGAATTGTATCAAGTGAATAAATTATATCAGGGTTTATTTTACTGGTAAATATCTATCCTATATCTTCTTTTATAATTGTGCATCTGAAATAATGTGAATAATATTGATTTAGCTTTTGCTAAAACTAGGAAAGATGTAAAGCAACCAGTCAAGAGGAATGGGAACATAAGAAACAGGAGCAGGAGTAGGCCATTCGGCCCGTCGAGCCTGCTCCACCATTTAAACAGATCATGGCTGATCATCTACCTCTACGCCATTTTTCCCCACTCTCCCCATATCCCTTGATGTCATTAGTATCCAGAAATCTATCTATTTCTGTCTTGAACATGCTTAATGATTGGGCTTCCACAGCCCTCTCAGATAGAGAATTCCAAAGATTCCTGAGTAAAGAAATTCCTCCTCATCTCATGTTAAATGGCCTGCCCCTTATTCTGAGATTGTGTCCCCTAGTTCTAAACTCACCAGCCAGAGAAAACATCCTATCCACATCTACCCTGTCACGCCCTGTAAGAATGTTGTAAGTTTCAATGAGATCACCTCTCATTCTTTGAAACTTCAGAGAATACAGGCCCAGTTTCTTCAATCGTTCCTCATAAGACAATCCCGCCATCCCAGGGATTAGTCTGGTGAATGTCTGTGGCACTCCCTTTATGGCAAGTATATCCTTCCTTAGATGAGGAGACCAAAACTGTACACAAGACTCCAGGTGCTCACCAAGGCTGTATACAATTTCAGCAAGACATCTTTACCCCTGTACTCAAATCCCATTGCAATGAAGGCTAACATACCATTTGCCTTCCAGTTGCTTGCTGCACCTGCATACTAGCTTTTAGTGACTCATGAACAAGGATAGCCAAGTCTCTTTGGACGTCAGCACTTCCCAACCGCTCACCAGTTAAGAAGTACTCTACCCTTTTTTACCAAAGTGGATCACTTCACACTTATTCAATACTCATCTCACATTGGAATATAATATAGGGCTGAATTTTACCACACCCTCGACGCCATGGGTTGTGGTGACAGGGCCAGTAAAATTCTGTGAGGAGAGGCCCGCCTTGACCCCCGACGTCAAGAAGGGCCCGATGCATACTACCAGTGAGGGGGGGGGGGGGGTGCCTTGGTGCGGCCCTCCTGCCACTTGGCAGCGGGGCCTTCATCTAAATATTTAAATGAGTAGTAATTAAATGCAAATTAACTTTGCAGCCGTCCCATGCCGATTTTACCGCTGCCAATTGCAACTCGTGCGCCTTCGGAACTTCATACGGAGGTCCGAGGTGAGACACTGGTGAGGAGGGGGAAGGAGTAAAATTATCTAGACTGGGGAAGGTGGGGGGAAGCATGGAAAACCTTTTTCATTGGGTGTGAGGATGGTAGGAAGAGGTTTAGGGTCAAAGGGAATAAAGTTCAGGGGGGGGAAGGTTGTTACTGATAACTAATTTTTTGGGGGGAGATAGGCCAAAGAAATGACTGTATGTGCATTGATGGGGGGCGGCAGTGGGTGGATGGTGGGAGAGGGGATTGCAGGTGTGGACAAATCTTTATTTAAATTATTAAAGAACCAGCCCTTTTAATCACTTAAATGTCCTCTTAAAAACTGGAAGCCCATTAAAAATGGTGGCGGCGCCTGCGTGGTGGCGTCGGACGCCATTGCCGGGGACGCGGTGGCCGCCCCCTCTATTTAAATGAGCCCCTGCTTAAATGGCGGCAGCGCGCTGATAAAATTCAGCCCATAATTTCTAGCTGATATTCCTCAATTATGGTGGGTTGGGGAACCAGAGCGGTGTGTGGTAATGGAACAACAAAGATATTTACAAGAAATGCATTTTGCTGAACCATCCTGCCCAGGAGATTGAATAAGCAGAGGTAGAGTCCATTATAGTGGAAATTGGTGTCGAAGGAATGAGCTTGACAATCTTTCCTCTATTCATGTTATATTAGTTCCCCATTAGGCTTGCAGCAACAACTTGCAGTTATATTGTGCCTTTATCGTAGTAAAATGTTCCAAGGTGCTTCCCAGGATTGTAATCAAACAAAATTTGATACCGAGTCACAAAAGGAAATATTAGGGCAGATGACAAAAAATCTTGGCCAAAGAGGTAGATTTTAAGAAGTGTTTTAAAGAAGGAAAGAGAGGCAGAGAGGTTTAAGGAGGTAATTCCAGAGTTTGGGCCTGGCTGCCACTGATGGAGTGATTAAAATCAAGAATGCTTAAAAGATCTGAATTGGAGGAGCACAGATATCTCGGGGGGGTGGGGGGGTGGTTGTAGGGCTGGAGGAAGTTACAGAGATAGAGAGGGGCTAGGTGAGGATTTGAAAACAAGGATGAGAATTAAATTTAACACCTGTTTAACTCCCTAAATAATGAAAAAAATCTTGTGCATTAGTACAGTTGTCTGAATAATATAATTGTGTTCACCATAGTTTTTGTATTTTAAACAGAAACTGGATCTCCAGTAAGTGCATCTTGTGTAGGCCTGGGAAATTCTCAAAATCCCCCCCCAGGACAAGCTGGAAAACCTGTACCAGGATATAATGGTATCGTGATATATTATATCTTCTTACATTTGTTGCTAAACTGTTCCCATAGTGTGACTTTTTGTGTGCTAAAATTTATCTGAATGGAGGTTGACACCAAACAGCAAATGCAAAGCTTTCACCAGTAGGCATTTCAAAAGGTTAATACTTTGAAATATCACAGTAATTTTGCATTGAATTTGCCTTCTTCCACACTGTAGATAAGATTCCTTCACAACCTTTTTATTAAATGCAGAATGTTCATTCTTGGCCATCTATTTTGTGGGTGAAACTCATGTAAATAATTACTTTGGTGCTAAAGTTATTTACAGAATGGGTCTCACCACCCTTGCATCCAGATGATAAAGAAGGTATTTACCAACAGGCAAAAGCCTGGAAATTATTGTGGATTATTTTCTTGCATGAATGCATTAATATGTTTATATCCCTCTCTCTTCACTATTTCATCTGAGACATTAGTCATTTTAAAAAATAATTCTTGGAATACAGGCAGCATTGGCAAGACCAGCATTGATTGCTCATCTGTAGTTGCCCTTGAGAAAGTGGTAGTTCGATAATTTCTTGAATCGTGGGGTGAGGGTACTCCCATTATGTTATTAGGTAAGGAGTTCAAGGAATTTGACCTAGCAATGATGAAGGAATGGTGATACATTTTCAAGTCAGGATGTTGTGTGACTTGGAGGAGATGGTGCTCCCCATGCACCCGTTGCCCTTGTCCTTCTAAGTGATGATGTCGCCGGTTTGGAAGGTGCTGCTGAAGAAGCCTTGGCAACTTGCTGCAGTGCATCCTGGTAGATGGTATATACTGTAGTTACGGTACTCTGCTGGAGGAAGGAGTGGATGCCCAAGCTAGTGACTGGAGTACCAATCAAACAGATAGCCCTGGATGGTGTCAAGCTTCTTCATTGTTGTTGCCGCTGCAGCTTTACAGGTAGTAGTTATGAGGTGAGCCACTTGTCACAGAATACATAGCCTCTGACCTGCTCTCTAGTAGACATGGCTGGTCCAGTTGAGTTTCTGATAAACAGTGACCACCAACACCACCCGCCCCCCCCCCCCCCCACACCCCCCCCCCCTCCTCCGCACAACCCCAGTACCACAGGATGTTGATGGTGGGGGATTCAGTGATGGTAATGCCATAGACAGTCAGGGGGAGGTGGTTAGACTCTCTTCTGTGAGAGATGGTTATTGCCTCTGTCCGTGAGGCACAAATATTATTCACAAATGGATACAGAGGTCAGCATTTATTGCCCATCCTTAATTGCCCTTGAGAAGCTGGTGGTGAGCTGCCTTCTTGAACCGCTGCCGTCCATTTGGGGTAGGTACACCCACAGTGCTGTTAGGAAGGGAGTTCCAGGATTTTGACCCAGCGATAATGAAGTAACGGCGATATAGTTCCAAGTCAGGATGGTGTGTGACTTGGAGGGGAACTTGCAGATGGTGGTGTTCCCATGTATTTGCTGCCCTTATCCTTCTAGTTGGTAGAGGTCGTGGGTTTGGAAGGTGCTGTCTAAGGAGCCGGTGCATTGCTGCAGTGCATCTTGTAGATGGTACACACTGCTGCCACTGTGCGTCGGTAGTGAAGGGAGTGAATGTTTGTAGATGGAGTGCCAATCAAGCGGGCTGCTTTGTCCTGGATGGTGTCGAGCTTCTTGAGTGTTGTTGGAGCTGCACCCATCCAGGCAAGTAGAGAGTATTCCATCACACTCCTGACTTGTGCCTTGTAGATGGTGGACAGGCTTTGGGGAGTCAGGAGGTGAGTTACTCGCCTCAGGATTCCCAGCCTCTGACCTGCTGTCATAGCCACGGTATTTATATGGCTATTCCAGTTCAGTTTCTGGTCAATGGTGGCCCGTAGGATGTTGATAGTGGGGTCTCAGTGATTGTAATGCCGTTGAATGTCAAGGGGAGATGGTTAGATTCTCTCTTGTTGGAGATGGTCATTGCCTGGCACTTGTGTGGCGCGAATGTTACTTGCCACTTATCAGCCCAAGACTGGATATTGTCCAGGTCTTGCTGCATTTCTACACGGACTGCTTCAGTATCTGAGGAGTCACGAATGGTGCTGAACATTGTGCAATCATCAGCGAACATCCCCACTTCTGACCTTATGATTGAAGGTAGGTCATTGATGAAACAGCTGAAGATGGTAGGGCCTAGGACACTACCCTGAGGAACTCCTGCAGTGATGTCCAGGAGCTCAGATGATTGACCTCCAACAACCACAACCATCTTCCTTTGCGCTAGGTATGACTCCAGCCAGCGGAGGGTTTTCCCCCTGATTCCCATTGACCTCAGTTTTGCTCGGGCTCCTTGATGCCATAGTCGGTCAAATGCTGCTTTGATGTCAAGGGCAGTCACTCTCACCTCACCTCTTGAGTTAGCTCTTTTGTCCATGTTTGAACCAAGGCTGTAATGAGGTCAGGAGCTGAGAGGCCCTGGCGGAACCCAAACTGAGCGTCACTGAGCAGGTTATTGCTAAGCAAGTGACGCTTGATGGCACTGTTGATGACACCTTCCATCACTTTACTGATGATTGAGAGTAGGCTGATGGGGCGGTAATTGGCTGGGTTGGACTTGTCCTGCTTTTTGTGTACAGGACATACCTGGGCAATTTTCCACATTGGAGGTAGATTCCAGTGTTGTAGCTGTACTGGAACAGCTTGGCTAGGGCACGGCAAATTCTGGAGCACAGGTCTTCAGTACTATTGCCGGAATATTGTCAGGGCCCATAGCCTTGCAGTATCCAGTGCCTTCAGTCGTTTCTTGATATCATGCGGAGTGAATCGAATTGGCTGAAGTCTGACAACTGTGATTCTGGGGATTTCAGGAGGAGGCCGAGATGGATCACCAACTCGGCACGTCTGGCTGAAGATTGTTGCAAATGCTTCAGCCTTATCTTTCGCACTGATGTGCTGGGCTCCCCATCATTGAGGATGGGGATATTTGTGGATCCACCTCCTCCAGTTAGTTGTTTAATTGTCCACCAC
This sequence comes from Heterodontus francisci, assembly GCF_036365525.1. Lineage (NCBI taxonomy): Eukaryota > Metazoa > Chordata > Chondrichthyes > Heterodontiformes > Heterodontidae > Heterodontus > Heterodontus francisci. The sequence goes on along the minus strand of NC_090388.1, from coordinate 29,009,417 downwards.
CATTCACGGCTGGATGTGGCAGGACTGCAGAGCTTATATCTGATCTGTTGGTTATGGGATCACTTAGCTCTGTCTATCGCATGCTGCTTACGCAGTTTGGCACGCAGATAGTCCTGTGTTGTAGCTTCACCAGGTTGACACCTCATTTTGAGGTATGCCTGGTGCTGCTCCTGGCATGACCTCCTGCACTCTTCATTGAACCAGGGTTGGTCTCCTGGCTTGATGGTAATGGTAGAGTGGGGGATATGCCAGGCCATGAGGTTACAGATTGTGGTAGAGTACAATTCTGCTGCTGCTGATAGCCCACAGCACCTCATGGATGCCCAGTTTTGCATTGCTAGATCTGTTCAAAAGCTATCCCATTTAGCACGGTGGCAGTGCCACAAAACACGATGGACGGTATCCTCAATGTGAAGGCGGGACTTCGTTTCCACAAGGACTGTGCGGTGGTCACTCCTACCAATACTGTCAAGGACAGAAGCATCTGCGGCAGGCAGATTGGTGAGGACGAGGTCAAGTATGTTTTTCCCTCTTGTTGGTTCCCTTACCACCTGCCGCAGACCCAGTCTAGCAGCTATGTCCTTTAGGACTCGGCCAGCTCGGTCAGTAGTGGTGCTACCAAGCCACTGTTGGTGATGAACATTGAAGTCCCCCGCCTAGAGTACATTTTGTGCCCTTGCCACCCTCAGTGCTTCCTCCAACATGGTGCTCAACATGGAGGAGTCATCAGCTGAGGGAGGGCGGTAGGTGGTAATCAGTAGGAGGTTTCCTTGCCCATGTTTGACCTGATGCCATGAGACTTCATGGGGTCTGGAGTCAATGTTGAGGACTCCCTGGGCAACTCCCTCCCGACTGTATACCACCGTTCCACCACCTCTGGTGGGTCTGTCCTGCCGGTGGGACAGGACATGCCCGGGGATGGTGATGGCAGTGTCTGGGGATATTGTCTGTAAGCTATGATTCCGTGAGTATGACTATGTCAGGCTGTTCCTTGACTAGTCTGTGGGACAGCTCTCCCAACTTTGGCACAAGCCCCCACATGTTAGTAAGGAGGACTTTGCAGGGTCGACAGGGCTGGGTTTGCCGTTGTCGTTTCCGGTGCCTAGGTCGATGCTGGGTGTTCCGTCCGGTTTCATTCCTTTTTATTGACTTCGTAGCGGTTAGGTACAACTGAGTGGCTTGCTGGGCCATTTCAGACGGCATGTAAGAGTTGTGGGTCTGGAGTCACATGTAGGCCAGACCAGGTAAGGACAGCAGATTTCCTTCCCTAAAGGACATTACAGAACCAGATGGGTTTTTACAACAATCGACAATGGTTTCAAGGCCATCATTAGACTAGCTTTCAATTCCAGATTTATTAATTAAATTCAAATTCCGCCTTCTGCTCTGGTGGGATTTGAACCCATGTCCCCAGAGAAATACCCTGGGTTTCTGGGTTACTCGTCCAGTGATAATACCACTACCCCACTGCCTACCCTCGTGTTGGTTCCCTCCCCACCTGCCGCAGACCCAGTCTAGCAGCTATGTCCTTTAGGACTCGGTCAGTAGTGGTGCTACCGAGCATAAGGGAAGAGCATAACTAGAAGCCATCAATGTAAGACAGTCACCAAGAAATCCAATAGGGAATTCAGATGAAACTTCTTTACCAAAGAATGGTGAAAATGTGGAACTCACTACCACAAGGAGTTGTCGAAGGAAATAGTATAGAAGCATTTAGGGGAAAGCGAAATAAGAATATGAGGGAAAATGAATAGAGGGTTATGATGATAATTTAGATGAGAAAAGATGAGAGGAGGCTCGAGTGGAGCATAAATGCTGGGCTGGGCTGGTTGGGCCGAATGGCTTGTTTCTGTGCCATATAATCTATTCAATCCTATGTATTCCACTTATCAGCTTGTGTCTGGTTAATGTGCAAGTCCTGCTGCATGTAGGCATGGATTGCTTCATTATCTGAGGAATTGTAGTTGAAGCTTAACACTACGGAATCATCAGCAAACAGCCTCACTTTTGACCTTATGCTAGAAGGAAGGTCATTGATCAAACAGCTGAAGATGATTCGGCCATAGACGCTGCCCTGAGGAACTCCAGCAGTAATGTTGTAAAGTTAAGGTGATTAGCCTCTAACAACCCCAACCATTTTCCTTTGTACCAGGTATAATGGCAAACACTGGCGATGATCCCCATTAGCTTCTGTCTTACGAGGGCTTCTTGGTGCCACACATGATTGGATGTTGTCTTGGTTTTGAGTGCAGTCACTCTCACTACCTCTGGAGTTCAGCTTTTGCATTCATGTTTCAACCAAGGCTGTAATGAGGTCTGGAACCAAATGGCAAATGGTCCTGGCAAAACCCATACTAAGCATCATAAGCAGGTAGTTAGAAAATGCTGCTTGTTATCACTTTGCTGATGATTGAGATTAGACTAATAAGGCCAGGTTGGATTTGTCCTACCTTTTATATACATACCTGGGCAATTTTCCACACTGCTGGGTGTCAGTGTTGTAGCTGTACTGAAGCAGCTTTACTAGAGACATTTGAAATAATCAGGTCAAAGTCTCTTCTGAAATAGATTTTGATGCACACATGTTAAGCATTCACAAGATAACATGGTTCACAGAAATTTCAGTCTCTGGAGGCTTTTTTGACATCCAAGTCCTGGAATTGCATTACTCCAGTCGCAGAGCAGAGCCTTTCTTGGCAGAAGTATAGATTGGAAAATTGGCCACAAAAGTCAATGCTCCCAATTTTGCCGCTATTTACATTAAAGGTCTGAAAATCCGAAGTACTGATGCGGTAATGTGAATCAGATGCCCTAACCTCCGTGTCCAATTCTCCAAATTCTATTCCCACTGAGTGAACTAAGTTCTGCAATTTCAGGGCTCCAGTATCTAAATGAAGTAAGCAAAGATGTTGGCTAATGTCTGGCAAAAATTGGGTGGGATGGGGATGGTGACTCGCCTGCCCTTGGGTTAGTTGAGGCCCTTAAGTGGCTAATTAATGGTCACTTACCGCCGCCACCGGTATTTTACTAGTGACGTGTGGGCACTTTGCCACCTTAGGAGGCTGCCCAATAAAATCTGGTGTCTTCCCTGTGGCCATCGGGGGGGTGGGGGAGTTCCCTTCTGATTGGGCATCCTGTGTCCATGGAGGGCCCCCCCCAGCGGCAAGTGCCACACGCCGGAAACCCTCCTCTGTCCTCACAATTGAGCCCTCAACCCTTCACTGAGGCCTGCCTGATTGGCCCTGGCAATCCCCGACCCCACTTAACTGCACTCCGGGGCATCCTCGATACCTGCTCCTGCAGCCCCAGCAGTGGCTACTGCTCCCGGCGGCACTTCTGAGACTGAAGAGGTGCTAGCCCTCTGATTGGTCAGCAGCTCTTGGAGACGGCGCATCTTGCCTTAGAGGGGCGGAAGCCACGACCTCAGGCAATTAACTGCCTGAAGACGGTAAAATACAGTCATACATTCCAGGGCCGGTGGAGGTGGGCTTGCTCACGACTTTCCAGCCGGTGAGTGGGCCCACTGCCTCCTTGTTAAATTTCTGCCATTGTATATTAATGGAACTCATTAACAATCTTTAGAGTTACAATATATACCAAAAAGGTCAGTTCAAATACCCGGCAGTTCTGATTTCAGAAAGCATTAACATTGAAATACTGACGACCTTCTTAAAATTTATCACAGAAGCAAAATACTACAAATGCTGAACAGCTGCAATAAAAACAGAAAATGCTGGAAATACTAAGGAGGTTAGGCAACCTCTGTGGAGGGAGAAACAGAGTTAATGTGGGGAATTTTCCTAGGCAACAGAGAGGTGGGTTTGGGTGTGTGCACGAGTTAAATCCCCTAAAAGTGACATTGGACTGTGAGCACAGCATCATCTTGCCCTCTTCTGGGTTTTACCTGGGCAGGTTTGAAGGCGCACGGAAACCCCATTGGAGCAGTTGGGTAAGGCATTTAAATATTCAAATGGCTCATTAAATTCTGTTTTAACCAAATATTCTGAGTTAAACAGACAGCAGACCTATTTCCTGAGGTGTCAGCAACTTCAGTGAAACTCACAGGCTGAGAAGCCTTTGATTAGCGAAACTGAAGAACTGCAGTTATGGCCAGGTGAGAGGCTGCTGCTCAAAGCACACCTTCGCAGAGCGGGTGCTTTCAATGCTTGACAGGTGATTGCCAACTTTTTGGAAGTCACTTCACCTGTCCTGTACTTCACTCACTCTCAGTTGCACTGCCCTGCTGCCAGCCTTCACCACAGATGGGAGCAGCTTATGCATCTCTACCTTGTGAAGAGCAAGAGCAGCAGGAGTAGCATCAGCTGTCTTCTCCTCAGCCATATGCTGCTCCTCAGGGAAGAGGGGATGGACACTGAGATCCAGCTCCAAGGAGGCAAGATGCCCAACAGAGGGTCTACAGAGGATCAGCTCTCGCAACTTGTATGATCACTATTGCCTCAGGAGGCTCAGGCTCTCATGGGAGGTCGCTGATGACATCTACAGCCACCTGGAACACGTATTGCCAATGGTTGTCAAGGTGCCTGTAACTGAAGGACTGCCCCCACACCCAGGTCTCTGCCTCTCCCTGAGTTTGTGTGCTTTGTTCTTCTGCAAGAAGAGAAAGGAGACACATATGAGTATGGTTTGTATGAGTAGCGGGGAGGACAACATTTATGGAGGGTGACTGTTAGGTATTGGTGCGAGAGGACAAGAGGATGAGTGTGAGTGTTGGCTGTTCAGATGGGAAACGAGATGCCTGCAGAGAGAGGAATGAATACATCTGCAAGGTGTGTAGTGAGGAGTGTTGTGCAGGAGAATGCTGGGAAAGTTAGAGCCTGGAGCTTGGCATCTGAAAGTGTTATGCCACTCACCTGAACTGCCTACCTGAGGTCCTGGACCCTCTTGGTGCACTATTTACAGGTTGGAGGGAACACACTTCGGCTGCTGACTTCCTTGGCCACTTCCATGCATTCCTGCTTGATTGGAGAGATTGTCCTCTTCCTCGGCACAGTGGCGCAATGGTTAGCACCGCAGCCTCACAGCTCCAGCGACCCAGGTTCAGTTCTGGGCACTGCCCGTGCGGAGTTTGCAAGTTCTCCCTGCGACCACGTGGGTTTCCGCCGGTTGCTCCGGTTTCCTCCCACAGCTAAAGATTTGCAGGTTGATAGGTAAATTGGCCATTGTAAATTGCCCCCAGTATAGGTAGGTGGTAGGAGAATTGAGGGAAGGTGGGGATGTGGTAGGGAATATGGGATTAATGTAGGATTAGAATAAATGGGTGGTTGATGTTCGGCACAGACTCGGTGGGCCGAAGGGCCTCTTTCAGTGCTTTATCTCTCTATGACTCTATCCTTGGGAAAGATCAGCTCACTGCAGTCCCTCAGTTCCCACAACAGGACCTCCAGCTAAGAGTAAGAGACCTGGGGAGCAAACTTCTCAGGTCTCCATTACTGTGGCTGCTGCAGCCTCAAAAATCCATGTCCACTGGAGCCGTTCGAACTCATTTAGATTAGATTAGAGATACAGCACTGAAACAGGCCCTTCGGCCCACCGAGTCTGTGCCGAACATCAACCACCCATTTATACTAATCCTACACTAATTCCATATTCCTACCAAACATCCCCACCTGTCCCTATATTTCCCTACCACCTACCTATACTAGTGACAATTTATAATGGCCAATTTACCTATCAACCTGCAAGTCTTTTGGCTTGTGGGAGGAAACCGGAGCACCCGGAGAAAACCCACGCAGACACAGGGAGAACTTGCAAACTCCACACAGGCAGTACCCGGAATCGAACCCGGGTCCCTGGAGCTGTGAGGCTGCGGTGCTAACCACTGCGCCACTGTGCCGCCCCATGCCGGGGTTCATTTAATTAGAAATCCTTCCTTTGACAGATCCAGTGCCTCATCTCGCCCACCCTTCCTGATTGGTCAGGGAACCCTGAGGCAGGATGCTAATACCGTTAAAGAGCCTCAGCAAAGCCTACTGTAGCTGTTTACATTTCCCAACCTGTGAATGGTTCCACCATTTTGGTGGGGGACTAAATTCAGAAAATTCCATCCAATGTTTCAGGTCGATGCCCTTTCATTAGAACTAGAATAAGTTAGAGATGTGACAGTTGTTCAGCAAGTATAGCAGCAGGGAAAGAAGGGAAGATAGCAGGAGTGATTAAATAGTAAAAGGGACAATGGTGCAAGGCAAAAGAGGATGGGTAAAAGGTCAAGTGAAGAAACAGACGCGGTGTGGAGGAGCTGTAAATGGCAACAGCAAAACCGCTACCAGTAACTGCTTAAAATTTCTGCCTTGTAACCAATATTAATCCACCTGAGCTGCTGTCAATCATTCCTCTGTTAAGTTTGCTCATCATTCTGGCCTCTCTTGACATTGCAATGGAGATATTGGGCTGAATTCTATAAGCCCGCTGCTAAAATTGACGGCAGACGAAAAAATGGCGCACCAACGCGAAAGAGCCGCCGTGATTCCAAGCACTTCGGCTCAGTTAAATATCAGGGGTGAGCCGCCACCCCCCCCCACCCGATCACATGGAGGCAGTGGGCTGTCCATCCCCGGCAATGGCGTCAGCGCCTGCACACATTTTTAAAGGGCTGTCAGCCCTACCAGGAAACTTAAATATTTGAAGTGGAATTGAATTAAAATAAATAAATACATTTCTTTTGCCCCTCTCCCACCACCCCCCAGTATCGATCAAATTAATTATTTGCCCTTCCCCCCCCCCAAAACACTTACCTTCACAATCTGACCTTGCCACCCCACCCAAACTGCATAAACTATAAACTATAACCCTTCCCACCATTCCCTACACCCATGACGTTTATTTAAACCCATTTCCCCACTGCTGCCTCCAGAACTGAGAAAATTACCTCCTCCGCCCTCCCCACCAGTGGTGCACCACGCTTCCCCAGACGGGGATCTGAAGGTGCGGTAGTGTCGGCCGCCAGGGTGAAGATCACGGTGGGACTTCAGGAGGCCATGAAGGGTCATTAATCAAGGTATTTTAATTAATTTAAATATTTAAATTGCAGTCCAATTGCCGAGTGGCGGGGGGGGGGAGGGGGACTGCCACGAGGCCTTGCCACCGCCAGAAATATCGGGCCGGGCCCTGCCGGTGTCGAGGTCATGACAGGTCTCATCTGGTGCCATCTTCAGGCCCCTCCCCCCCGCCGCCCCCCCCCCCCCCAACCACAGATCCCGACGTCGAGGGCTCTATAGAATCCAGCCCATTTTGTTTTGGTAACGTAATTATTTTCTGTTTTCCTATAATTCTTTGCTGTGAATTAGTCAATAATTTATGCAATATTTTGCTGTGCTTACTGGAATAGACTCCAATAAAGATTAATTTTCTCTTTTTAAAAAGAAATGGACAGTTAGATTTGATATGTGGCATTTTAGTTACTTCTGAGAGGTAGAATGCTATGTACAGATTGGTCAAAACATTAACATTTTTCATATAAAAACAAAGAAATGCTGGAAACTCTTAGCATGCCAGGAAGCATATGCTTGAAAGTATTTAGATGGGGAAAAATTTCAAGCAATTGAATGTCCCCAAGATATTACTTTAATTATTAAGCTCAAGAATTCAGGATTTACTGCAGCCAAAATCCTGTAATTTCTTTTGTTTGCAAGAGTTAATGATCTTCTGAATTGATTTTGTCATTGATTGTTTCATCCTGAAAGAGAACAACTCTGAGGTGGCAAGTGGTACTACTTATGTTTGACTCCTGACTCCCCCCACCCTCTCCCCCCCCCCCCCCCCCACCCCATGATTAGAATGCATTCTACATGTGATGCATTTATTTTGTGTAAAGCAATCTGCAGTGTGTTACAAATAGTAACAGATCATCAGGTTGAGATGACATGCTAAGCTGTGAAAGTGAAGCTGAGGTGGCTTAATATCAGTCCAGCCTCACTCATTGGAGATAACTTGCACCCACAGGTCTTTATCATATTTATATGATAAATATAAATGCCAGTTTGGAAACTGAGATGTTTCGAGCAAATCTTTTGGTCCATTGCTGCTGGTGAAATCACTCCGATTGTAAATTATTTCATAAATACCTATGCTTGCAGCTAAAATGGGACAGTTTTTACTTTACATGGTGTTGATATATTTTGTGAAATATGACAGTTATTTCCATAATTAAATGATTTTTTTTAAGGAACAGTACTCCATAATACAATCAAATTACTAATGATTCTATTAACAATTAACTGCTTCTAAAACATACATAATAAGAAAAATATATATTTATAAAACAATCAGACAGAGCACTTTCATGCACTTCTTTTTACCAGATGTACTGTTTTTAGTGTGGGGTAGCTGGACTCAATCGGTGTGCACTTCCACTTATCTGTATCATGTTACTTTCCCTAAGTAGATCATAACAGAGTGACAGTAGGCTCACTAGGTAAAGGAGTGTGTGGAGAAATAAGGTTATAAAGGTATTCTGATGATCACCTTTCAGACTGTACCACATATTTGATTCATTCTTTTTAGGACTTGGAATTCATTTTTTCAATGTTAGAAGTCCGGCGTGGGGTTGGTGGGTGCGGAAATATTGTTATCAACAGAACTGGTAAAGTTTTCCAGCTGTCATCAACAGTATACAAGCACTAAAGCATGTCACTTCCATTATTAAACTTCTTTTATGATACCAGTCATATTGACAGGGCATATCTATCACTGATGAAAACATATTATTATAACTGGTCTCTAATCCTGGTTCTTGCATCACTTCTTTTAAAATAACAGGTTTGCATTAGCATTGGCATTATACTAACCTGATCTGTTTCATTGAAATCTTTTTGCTGGTTTCCACAAATCCAGTATATTTCTTATTGTTAATATTATTCATTGGTTTTAGTAATGTCGATAACTTGATGAATAGAACCATTTCACTTCCATTATGGCTACCCGCTTAGCAGGCATCAGCTGTGTTAATAACAAAGTGAATGGAGTATTGATTTATCTAGAATGCAGATTTTCAATCTGCTTTATTAAATTCTCTTATATTCTGTCATTTTGTAGCTATGATTCTGGACAATGACCTGAAGGAAGTGAACCGCAACAATCTGGGGAATATTGTGGTGAAGTGAGTGTTCATGGTTACTCATCAACAATAGCTATTCTAAGATGCAATCAACATTATTATTGCATTTAATTCAATAGATCTTACCTTTCTTTCATTGTATATAATATGCAAAATGTCTCTACGTATTGATCAATTTTTAAAAATCTAATCTTGACCATGAGAAATTATGCTATTGTTAGGAATGATAAACAATTTTACAAGTGAGACTATACACTTTTATGAATATATTAATTCTCAAGATGTGGGCATGACTCACTGGCATTTATTACCCATTCCTAGTTGCTCTTGAGAAGGTGGTGGTGGAAATTCTTCTTGAACCTCTGCATTCCATGTGGTGAAAGTATTCCCACAATGCTGTTAGGTAGAGATTTCCAGGACTTCGATGCATCAGCATGTAAGGAATGGCAATATATGTTCAAGTCAGGATGATGTACAATTTGGTGGGGAACTTAGAAATATTCCCATGCATCTGTTGCCCTGGTCCTTTAAGATGATAGAGCTTGTGGGTTTGGAAGGTGCTGCTGAAGAAGCCTAGCTGAGTCGCTGCAGTGCATTGTAGTTAGTACACACTGCAGCCACGTAATCCTGTGGTGTAGGATATGGTTGTTTAAGCTAGTGGATGGATTGCTTTGTTCTGGATGGTGTCAAGCTTCTTGAATGTTGTTGCAACTATACCCAAGAATATTCCATTACACTCCTGACTTCAGCCTTGTAGGTGATAGAGATGATTTGGGAAGTCATTGCAGAATGAGCCACCTCTGACCTACACTAGTAACCACAGCATTTATGTTGCTGGGCCAGTTGAGTTTCTGGTCAATGAGTTTTGATGTGGGAGGATTCGGCAATGGTCATCCCATTGTACATCAAGGAGAGGTGTTTAGGCTCTCTTGTGTTGTAGATGACCATTGTCTGACACTTGTGTGACACAAATATTACTTACCACTTACAGGTCCATCATAGGTCTTGCTCCATGTAGGCATGGAATGCTTCATTATCTGAAGAATTTCCTTTAGGGAAGGAAATCTGCTGTCCTTAGCTGGTCTGGCCTACATGTGACTCCAGACCCACAACAATGTGGTTGAATCTTACAGGCCCCCTAACTGCTACAAAGTCAATAAAAAAGAATGAAACCGGACAGACCACCCGGCATTGACCTAGGCACCGGAACCGACAACGGCAAGCCCAGCCCTGTAGACCCTGCAAGGTCCTCCTTACTAATATCTGGGGGCGTGTGCCAAAGTTGGGAGAGCTGTCCCACAGACTAGTCAAGCAACAGCCTGACATAGTCATACTCACGGAATCATACCTTACAGACAATATCCCAGACACTAACCCCGGGTATGCACTGTCCCACCGGCAGGAGAGACCCAGCAGAGGTGGCGGCACAGTGGTATACAGTCGGGAGGGAGTTACCCTGGGAGTTCTCAACATCGACTTCGGACCCCATGAAGTCTCATGGCATCAGATGAAATAGGGGCAAGGAAACCTCCTACCGCCCTTCCTCAGCTGATGAGTCAGTCCTCCTCCATGTTCAGTACCACTTGGAGGAAGCACTGAGGGTGGCAAAGGCACAGAATGTACTCTGGGTGGAGGACTTCAATGTCCATCACCAAGAGTGGCACCACTACTGACCGAGCTGGCCGAGTCCTAAAGGGCATAGCTGCTAGACTGGCTATGCGGCAGGTCGTGAGGGAACCAACAAGAGGGAAAAACATACTTGACCTCATCCTCACCAATCTGCCTGTCGCAGATGTATCTGTCCATGACAATTGGTAAGAGTGACCACCGCACAGTCCATGTGGAGATGAAGTCCCGCCTTCACATTGAGGATACTCTCCATTGTGTTGTGTGGCACTACCACTATGCTAAATGGGATAGATTTCAAACAGATCTAGCAATGCAAAACTGGGCATTCATGAGGTGCTGTGGGCTATCAGCAGCAGCAGAATTGTACTCAACCACAATCTGTAACCTCATGGCCTGGCATATCCCCCACTCTCCCATTACCATCAAGCAAGGAGATGAACCCTGGTTCAATGAAGAGTGCAGGAGGGCATGTCAGGAGCAGCACCAGGCATACCTCAAAATGAGGTGTCAACCTGGTGAAGCTTCAACACAGGACTACATGCATGCCAAACTGCGTAAGCAGCATGCGATAGACAGAGCTAAGCTATCCCATAATCAATGGATCAGATCTAAGCTCTGCAATCCTACCACATCCAGTTGTGAATGGTGGTGGACAATTAAACAACTAACTGGAGGATGTGACTCCACAAATACCCCCATCCTCAATGATGGGGGAGCCCAGCACATCAGTGCGAAAGCTAAGGCTTAAGCATTTGCAACAATCCTCAGCCAGAAGTGCCAAGTTGATGATCCATCTCGGCCCCCTCCTGAAGTCCCCAGCATCACAGATGTCAGACTTCAGCCAATTCGATTCACTCCGCATGATATCAAGAAACGACTGAAGGCGCTGGATACTGCAAATGGTATGGGTCCTGACAATATTCTGGCAATAGTACTGAAGACCTGTGCTCCAGAACTTGCTGCGCCCCTAGCTAAGCTGTTCCAGTACAGCTACAACACTGGCATCTATCTGGCAGTGTGGAAAATTGCCCAGGTATGTCCTGTACACAAAAAGCAGGACAAGTCCAACCCAGCCAATTACCGCCCCATCAGTCTAGTCTCAATCATCAGTAAAGTGATGGAAGGTGTCATCAACAGTGCCATCAAGCGGAACTTGCTTAGCAATAACCTGCTCAGTGATGCTCTGTTTGGGTTCTGCCAGGGCCACTCAGCTCCTGACCTCATTCCAGTCTTGGTTCAAACATGGATAAAAGAGTGACTGCCCTTGACATCAAAGCAGCATTTGACCGAGTATGGCATCAAGGTGCCCTAGCAAAACTGAGCTCAATGGGAATCAGGGGGAAAACCCTCCGCTGACTGGGGTCATACCTAGCGCAAAGGAAGATGGTTGTGGTTGTTGGAGGTCAATAGTCTGAGCTCCTGGACATCACTGCATAAGTTTCTCAGGGTAGTGTCCTAGGCCCTACCATCTTCAGCTGCTTCATCAATGACCTACCTTCAATCATAAGGTCAGAAGTGGGGATGTGTGCTGATGACTGCACAATGTTCAGCACCATTCGCGACTCCTCAGATACTGAAGCAGTCCATGCAGAAATGCAGCAAGACCTGGACAATATCCAGGCTTGGGCTGATAAGTGGCAACAACATTCGTGCCACACACATGTCAGGCAATGACCATCTCCAAAAAGAGAGAATCTAACCATCTCCCCTTAACATTCAATGGCATTGCCATCGCTGAATCCCCCACTATCAACATCCTAGGGGCTACCAACCATTGACCAGAAACTGAACTGAAGTAGCCATATAAATACTGGGGCTACAAGAGCAGGTCGGAGGCTAGGAATCCTGAGGCAAGTAACTCACCTCCTGACTCCCCAAAGCCTGTCCACCATCTACAAGGCACAAGTCAGGAGTGTGATGGAATACTCTCCACTTGCCTGGATGGGTGCAGCTCCAACAACACTCAAGAAGCTTGATACCATCCAGCACAAAGCAGCCCTCTTGATTGGCACCCCATCCACAATTGTTCACTCACTCCACCACCGACGCACAGTGGCAGCAGTGTGTACCATCTACAAGATGCACTGCAGCAATGCACCAAGGCTCCTTAGAGAGCACTTTCCAAACCCGTGACTTCTACCAGCTAGAAGGACAAGGGCAGCAAATGCATGGGAACACCACCCCCTGCAAGTTCCCCTCCAAGTCACATACCATCCTGACTTGGAAATATATTGCCGTTCCTTCACTGTTGCTGGGTCAAACTCCTGGAACTCCCTTCCTAACAGCACTGTGGGTGTACCTACCTCACATGGACTGCAGCGGTTCAAGAAGGCAGCTCACCATGACCTTCTCGAGGGCTGTTAGGGATGGACAATAAATGCTGGCCCACATCCCATCAATGAATAAAGAAAAAAGAATTGTGAATGGAACAGAATATTGTGAAATCATCAGCACACAGCCCTACTATGACTCTTTGATCAGCCACTGAAAATAGTTGGGCCGAGCAAACTGGCCTGAGGATCTACTGCAGTGATGTCCTGGGGCTGAGATAATTGGCCTCTAGCAATTACAACTGTCTTCCTTTGCGCCAGGCATGACTTTAGCCACTGGAGAGTTTTTCCCCCGATCACCATTGGCTTCTCTTTTACAAGAGCTCCTTGGTGCTACGCCTGGTTGAATGCAGGCTGATGATTGGAAGTAATTTTTGGCCAAATTCAAATTGGAATTATCCAGTCATTTGAATTAAGTAATTGCATTAAAAGACATAGCAGCATTGTTAAGTGCAATTCAAATTTGAATGATGAAGTAATTCAAATTAAATTACATTGAATAAACAAGAGTAGATTGCAACTCATAATTGAGTGTGGTTGATCCATGTCATAATTAGTTGTGACATATTGTAAAACTATAGAAAACTGACAAATAAAAAAAATTAAATGAACATTTTATCATTTCTGTCGCCCCCCAGAAAAAAAAGCTCAAGTTACTATGTCACTGTTATTCCAAGGTCGTACTTGTGGACACATTTTATCTGTTTTGAGGATTACAATAGATTGCCTTTAGTAGTTAGTATTCAAAAGCTCTAATTCTTTCATAGTCTGATGTATAGAATATAACTGGAGTGTATATTTTCTGTTGTGTATGGCGCTGGCATGGAACAGGCAATGCGGCTGGGAAATTGGGTGAAAATCATTCTTCTTAAGCAGTCCGTCGGGAACGAGGATGACTTTCTTCCACTCCAGGGTTGTGGGTCCTTAGGTGATTGAATAGTCCAATTCTGCATCCGCACACTGTGCCGCAGGTGGTGTTTGGTGAGGCGAGTGAATGGGGTGCTCGAATTTTTGAACGCTGCTTCCGCTGTTTGCATACCTGGGCATGTCGACATTGTTCAAACTGGCTGGCACCGTCACGAATACTTCTTGTCCATTTTGGGCTGTCTCTGGCTCGAGATTCCCATGAATCAGTGGAGATGTCACATTTTTTCAGGGAGGCTTTAAGGACATCCTTGTAGCGTTTGCTCTGCCCTCCTGGTAGCCTCTTGCCGTAACGGAGCTCGGAGTAGAAAGGTTGTTTTGGGAATCTTGTGTCAGGCACACAATGTGGCCCACCCAATGTAACTGACTAGCTATGACCAGTATCTTGATACTGGGGATGTTGACCTGAGAGAGGACACTGATATTGGAGCGCCTGTCCTGCTACTGAATTTGCAGGATCTTGCGGAGGCAGATCTGGCAGGGTGAAAATCAATATCCAGCTTGCTCCCTGCCTGTTCTGTGCAATGCAAAGTCTTCTGGATGGTCTTTATAAACTAGGCTGAAGTGTTCCCCCATAAAAAGTATAAATATTGAAATTAATGGCAATCACAGTATCATAACAGTAAGTGAAATTCCCTGATATTTCGCATGAGAAATGTGCTTTGCCATAATTCGCACGTATGAAATGAGTGATGAGGGTCAGGCCAGTTCTGTGCAGATTATAAGTAACTGCTTAAATGGGAAATGGTTGAATTTGATTGATTATTTTTTGAAATTAGACTTCAGAGAGCTGGATTCCTCAATGAGTATTTTGATCTTTTGAGTTTGTCATTTTTTACATAGTTGTTTAGTAGCAACATCTTGATTGCTGCTTCAAAGGTGAACAGCCCACACCCATTCTTTCCTATACCATCGTATGTACAGGCACAGATAAGCCTTCCTGGGAATATTTGAGGAAAACTGCCATTGGATATAGTGATGGATTTGCTTAGTCTAATTGAAGCTAACCTGCATAACCTCCTTCACATGGATGACACTGCCAGTGGTTGTGACGGTCACCATAACCATGAGCTTGCATGCCTCAGGCTCATTTCAAGCTACTATAGAGATATCAGCAATGTAAGTCAATTTTCAAGACACAGAGGCATTGCTTGCCAGGATAAATATTTTCATCATTTTCTCCATGGAAAACTGGTAGCAAAATGAAAGTGTGCTACAATGTTTCCACGTTGCAGGATTCCTCAGAGTCAGAGCATTATTAATAGCACCTGCATATCTATCTGGTCACCTATTCACAATTCCACGACCTCCTGATACACTCCGTCAATGACCAGCAACATAGGAACATCCAGGTCACTGTTTGTTTCCCAAGAGGAAGAGATGATGCCCTTATTTTAAGGCAAAACCCTCCATGTCTAATCGATTTGAAGGAGAAGGTAGGCTGCAACAAAATCTCCTAGGAAACCAAATTTACCCCTTCTGCCCTGGCACATAAGCGCATTGAAATAGCAACACAGTGCAATGAGGTCCATTTATCAAAAGGATCATTAGTAAATACACCGTATGGATCTTGAAGCAGCTTTTCATGGGTCTGGACACCGTACAGTCCTGCTAGTGTTTGCAAAATTATCAAATCTACAAGATGAGAATTTTGTTTAGCTTTGTTATTGGGGTGAAAACTTGGGAGATCTGCCTTCCATCCCAAATTTGGTCTCTTTCATCATGCCTACACTGGAACTCTACCTCAAAAGGAAGCAGAATTTCTGTCTTTACCATGATTTCAGCAGATTTTACAAGCAGCCTAGGTCACAGTGTAAGAATTTGAGAGGAAACCTTTTGTGACATATTTGGTATATAATGCCTAACAATTATTCTGGCAGACTTCCGGAATCATTCCTTGTTTGTTCGGTGTTAGATACATTAGTTCATTGAGCCACCTCCTCAGTGGGGACAGTGTCAAGAGGCCCAAACAGGAGAACCTTTCTTCCTCATACTTCTTACAGAAGAACCTCCAATGCAGTATTTAAAAACAACAACAATAAAATGTATTTATATAGCACCTTTAGCATAGTAAAATGTCCCAAGGCACTTCACAGGAGCGTTATCAAACAAAATTTGACACTGAGTCACATAAGGAAATATTACGACAGATTGCCAAAATCTTGGCTAAAGAGGTAGGTTTTATGGAATGTTATTAACAAGGAAGGAGAGAAAGAGAAGCAGAGAGGGAATTCCAGAGCTTAAGACCTTGTCAGCTGAAGACACGGCTGCCATTGGTGGAGTGATTAAAATCAGGATGCTCAAGAGGCCAGAATTGGTGTAGCACAGAGATCTCAGAGGGTTGTAGGGCTGGAGGAGATTACAGAGATTGGGAGGGGTGAGGCCATGAAACTGAGGATGAGAATTTTAAAATTGAGGTGTTGAAAACCAATGTAGGTCGGTGAGCACAGGGGTCATGGGTGAATGGGACGGTGCAAATTAGGACACTCAGCAGAGTTTTGGATGACCTCAAGTTTGAAGAGAGTAGGACATGGGAGGCTGGCCGGGAATACGTTCAAATAGTTAAGTCTAGAGTTAACAAAGGCATGAATGAGGGTTTCAGCAGCAGATGAACTGAGGCAGACATGGAGTTGGGGGATGTTATGGAGGTGGAAATAAACAGTCGTGGTGATGATACGGATATGTGGTCAGAAGCTCATCTCAAGGTCAAATATGGTACCAAGGTTGCAATAAGTTTGGTTCAGTCTTAGAGAGTTGCCTGGGAGAGGGATGGAGTCTGGTTAGGGAATGGAATTTGTGGTGTGAACCAAAGAGAATGGCTTCAGTCTTCCAATATTTAGTTGGAAAAGATTTATGCTCATCCTGTACTGGATGTCAGACTCACAGTCTGACAATTTAGAGAAGTGAAGGGATCAAGAGAATTGGTGATGAGGTAGAGTTGGGTGTCACTAGCGTACATGTGGAAGATGACGCTGTTTTCGGATGGTGTCGCTGAGAGGCAGCATGTAGAAGAGAAATAGGAGGCGACCAAGGGTAGATCCTTGGGAGACACCAAAGGTAACGTAGTGGGAGCGGGAGGAGAAGCCATTGCTGGTGATTCTCTGGCTACAATTGAATAGATGAGTAGAAGCAGGCAAGTGCAGTCTCTTCCAGCTGGACGATGTTGGAGAGGCATTGGACGAGAATGGTATGTGGTCAGCCATGTAAAAGGCTGCAGACAGGTTGAGAAGGATGAAGAAAGATAGTTTGTCTTTGTCATAGTCACAGAGGATGTCATTCGTGTCTTTGATAAGAGCCATTTCATAGTGTGGCAGGGGTGGAAACCTAATTGGAGGGATTCAAACATGGAGTTCCAGAAAAGATGGGCATGGGTTTGGGAGGTGACAGTACGTTCAAGGACTTTGGAGAGGAAAGGAAGGTTGGAGATGGCGTGGTAGTTTACAAGGATGGAGGGGTCATGGGTTGGATTTTTGAGGCAGATTTGAAGAATAGAGGTCGGTACCTGAGGAAGGAGAACCATTAATAATATCAGCTAATGTGACAGTCAGGAGGGGAACTTGGGTGGTCAGCAGTTTAGTGGGAATAGAGTCGAGGAAGCAGGAGGTGGGTTACAGGGACAAGATAAGCTTGGAGAGGGCATGAGGAGAGAAACTAGAGAAATATGCAAGTCCAGAGCTAGGGCAAGGAGGAAACCTTGGTGGAAGTTTGATCCGGTGCGCTAGGAAAGGGAGGGAAGTGGCAGAGACAGCTGATCAGATTGTCTCAATCTTAGTGACAAGGAAGTCCATAAGCTCATCCTGATGGGGGTGAGGGAATGTTCTATGGCATTCTCCAGCTATCTGTATTTTTTTCCAGCAAAGTGCTCTAACTAGCAACTTCCTCACTGACCGAGTGCTATTTAGTTGAGTAGTTGCATCCTACTAATTTGTAATTTCAAAATAAAACCATTTTAATTTGCAACAAACAGGGAAAAGTGGCTGAGTAGAATATGCAATTTGGGTCCACCAAAAGGTACAGTCAAATGCTGCCTTCATGGAGGCACAAAAGGAAATAAATGTCAGCCACTTGTATTATAACTGGAATCCTTTTTGAGTTTTAGTTTTGAAGTCTGTGATTTTTTTTTTCTTAAAAGTGTTCTTTCTGTGCTATATCTAGAGTATATTTTTGAATCCTGACGTGAAAGTGGCATAACTGGAGCATGGAAAACTGTTTGCTCATCAAATCATAGTTAGTCAACCTCTTTATAATACAGCTTCTGTCTTTCAGCAATAATGCTGATTAAGGCAAGTCTCTAGAGTAAGTGACCTATTGCCAGTGCATCTCAAAATATTGTAATAATCTTGAGTGTGTGCCTCCAACTCATAGTGGCGCAATCGTAAAATTAGTTCTCACTGGAAGCATGTGGCATTAGATCTGCTGTATGTTGGCCATTGTTGGATTGCAAATGTGACTTTACGCATCTCCAGTTTTCTGTCAGTGGAGAATAGCCATAAATTTAGATGAAGATGTTTAGTGTGCTGCATATTTGCTTCACACACTAGTATCCCTATTTTAATACCTTTATCTTCTTTAAGATTACCTTTGCCTCCAGGTTCATTGGCTACTCTTTGGGAAAATGAAAAACTGTTCAAGGAGCTTTACTTCACTAAATATCCCGTAAGTGTGATACTTCAGAAAAAATTGTTTCCATTACTGTGAATGCAGTCTGCAAAATGAGCAAACAGCTAAGTGTTTTAGGATTTTGGGGGAATTATTGTGCTCAAAGTAAGGACTGCCACCCCAAGTGTTTGAAATATTTTCTATTTTTGATATCCAGGAGGAAATTTTAACACCTCGCCTAGCAGAAACTGAGTGGGTGATGAGTTGAAATGACCTGTGCAGCTTACCCACTCTGATCCTGCTGCCTTAATCCCAATATTAATAAGCAGGCAAGAGAGACACTCACAGGAAGGTAGCAGGTTTCTTGTTTAAATATGCAAATTGGGTTCTGATTGAGGCATCGGAACCTGACTGCAGTCTTAACCTGAGGCCTGCACCAGATAGCAGAAGTGCTGCTTTAGGCCAAAATGTAACCTTGGTCCACCACCCGACTGTGATGCCCTTCCGTGCCACCCAGCTGTCCCCCAAATACTTATCTTAGTGCCTGGAACAATTCCCTCAGGTCCAGATTGAAGGTGCACAAATGTACAGCTGCAGGTCATAAATGCAAGTAATAACAGCCACTCACTATGCTGACACACAAGCTTTTATTTTTCTGGACTTAACAAAGAGTTTGAGGTGATACCAAAAAATGACATTGGGCATGATTTGTAAACTGTACTCAACAGGTAACCATAATATTTGAATGGTGCAGGAACAGTTGAAATAAACTTGTATCCATGATTTTAAACTTTTCCCTATATCTCTATCCAGGGTTACTATGATACTATGGATGCTGGCTATATGGATAATGATGGATATTTGTATGTCATATCACGGGTCGATGATGTCATCAATGTTGCAGGTCATAGGATTTCAGCTAGTGCTATTGAGGAGGTAATTTTTTTTTATTCAGCCATTATCCCCATTTTGTTTCCTTTTTCTCTTCCCAAAATTGTTCTTCCTGCACAATGATGACCCCCTCCAATCAATAAGGTTGGACAATCTTGGATGCCTCTAGAAATCATCAGCCCTGTTTCTGGTAGCATCACATAACAATGCTGCCCAGATGTGAATAGGTGCCCTGCCTTGGTGCAGTATCTTTCCTCTGGATGAAACAGCACTTGATGAATTGACTGACAACAGTACTTGTCACCAATTCCTTTTTCTAAAATTAAAATTCAATAACATGAAATGTAAGACAGATTTTAAAATGTTGGACAAGATTTAGAAAAAAGTGAATTATTTACTGAATATGTTTGCTGACTTTCTTTCAGGCCATCATCACACATCCAGCTATAGCAGACTGTGCTGTGGTAGCCCTCGAGGATTTTGTGAAGGGGCATATTCCATTAGCTTTTTGTGTTTTAAGGACCGGTGAGATCATTAATTTCCCCCATTTAACAGTATTATGCATCTTAACATTCCGATTAATAGCTTCATCAAATTTTACTTTATGAAAAATATATAACCAGGTGTGACTGAGACATTTGAAGAACTTGCAGAAAAGATGGTTAAAATTGTTCGGGACTCCATTGGTCCAGTTGCTGCATTCAGGAAAGTGGTTTTTGTGCCAGTGTTACCAAAGACTCGTTCTGGCAAGATACCTCGTTCTACACTTTCAGCAGTTGCAAATGGCAAGCCTTACTCAGTAAGTTTGTGCTTTTACTTTATTATATAGAGCAATGCATGTCATCTTGAATCGTGGCCTTTTTTAAAAAACATTTCTGGGTTGCCATCAATGTGATAACTTTATCTGACATATCTTCTTGCATGGGTTTACACAGGTTACTTCATGGCTGTTTGTGCTTCATATGTTGATCGGAAATAAAAAAAAAATCAATAATTTGATTTGATGACTCATTGAAGTTAAAATGCTCTGATCTGTCTCCTTTGGAGCTAGTTTTTGGTCAGGTAGAGATGGAATTTTAACACTGTGGGTCACAGCTTCAAAATATAGCATGGAAGCAGAATCAAAGCAGGCTAGTTTAGTTTAGTTTAGAGATACAACACTGAAACAGGCCCTTCGGCCCACCGAGTCTGTGCCGACCATCAACCACCCATTTTATACTAATCCTACACTAATCCCATATTCCTACCACACCCCCACCTGTCCCTATATTTCCCTACCACCTACCTATACTAGAGGCAATTTATAATGGCCAATTTACCTACCAACCTGCAAGTCTTTTGGCTTGTGGGAGGAAACCGGAGCACCCGGGGAAAACCCACGCAGACACAGGGAGAACTTGCAAACTCCACACAGGGAGTACCCAGAATTGAACCCGGGTCTCTGGAGCTGTGAGGCTGCGGTGCTAACCACTGCACCACTGTGCTGCAGTGTATACCTCTTGTAAACAAAATAAGTTAATCCATCCATCTATCTGTACTATGTTAAAACATTTTCAAATAGTGCACACTTCTTGTATCACATCATACTAAAAATAAAACACAACAAACCAGAATTGAAGAAATAGGTAGCATATGAAACATGAGGAAAGTAGCTTGAAAACTGCCAACAAGAAACTAAAGAAAATCCTGAATGAACAGTCGGGAGAACAAACCAATGAGAATCAAAGGAATCAATGATAAACAGCTCAAAATACATTCTGAAAAAAACTTCACCTGCTAATTATTTCTTTAAAAAAAATGTTTTGCTCTATTACATTTATGCATTAATTGTCAATTTTGTCATTTAATACTTCCATTAGAATTTTTACTTGAAGGCTTCAGCTCTCCCAAAAGCTTTGGCTTGGACTTGATATTTTTGGCCAGAATCAAGATACTGCTAAGTGGTAGCAGATCCTGTATATGCAACATGCCCTATTTTCCAAGATGCAACCAACTACTTCAGTATTCTAATAGCAAAATACTGCGGATGCTGGAAGTCTGGCTGAAAGTGTTAGAAATACTCAGCAGCTCTGGCAGGATCTGTGCAGAGAGAAACAGAGTTCTGATGAGAGGTTAACTCTGGGGGGAATTTTATGCTGGTGGTAGGGCTCTTGACGTTGGGGGAAACGATGCTGAGATCCCCGCGTCACCTCTTTTCTGGATGGCCTGCCGAATTTAGTGCCAATCAGACACCTAAGTGGACAGCGATGGGCCTTCCATGGAGAGCTGCTGGCCAATCAGAGGCTGGCAGCTGCAGCGCCACCGTGGAGGTGGTGACTGCTGCTGGAGATGACCATCCTGGTGACCAACGATCGTTGCTGGACCCAGGCCTCAGATAGGTCAGGGAAGGAGGTGACTCGCGGGGTGGTGGTCGTGGGGGAGGGGAGCGGGGGGTGGGGGGTCCTCAGCAGGCACCCCACTTTCCGATGCCAGGTCCCTTGTTCAGGCACGTGCCTTTGAACAAGCGACCATCTCCCCCAAAGCTGGGAAGCAGCCTGCATGGTTCTTCATGTTATGCTTCCCTTGTGCTGACAGGGCTGCCGCTGTGTGGGTAATTGTGGTTGTGGCGGGAAGAGGTCCTTAATTGAGGGATAATTACCCAGTTAAGGGCCTCAATTGGTGACAGGGCAGGACCAAATTTTGGCGGAGGCAGGAAGGCAGTGGGAATTCCCCCCACCCCCGCCACTGTCCCACCCGATTTTATGCTCTACCCAGGCTGGATTTTGCCAGCCACTCGGCGTCGTAGATTGTGGCGGGAGGCCCCATAAAATGCATGCTGGAGTGACCCACCACAGCTCATGACACCGAGAAGGCCCTGCTGGATAATAGTGGCGGCGGCAAGGCCTTCATTAAAATATGGAAATGAGGTTACTTAAGGTGCAAATAAATTTACCTGCTGCCGGCGGCTGTCCCATGCCGATTTTACGGCCACCGGCCGCAACTCACACGCCTTCACTCCTAATGGAGTTCCAAGACGAGACACTGGTAGGGAGGGGGGAGGAATAAAATTATCAGGGTTGGGGGAGGTGGGGGCAGCAGGAAAAACGTTCCTTATTGGCTGTGGGGACAGTGGAAAGGGGTTTAGGGTCAAGGGGAATAAAGTTCGGGGGTGGGGTAAGATTGTGAGTGAGAGCTCACTATTTTGGGGCATAAAACTAGTTATTTATGCATTGGGGGTGGGAGAGGGGATTTGAAGTTTCAATAAAATGTTATTTTAATTGAATTGAAACCGTGTCACTTAAAAAATGTAAATGTCACTGAAGGGCTTCAAGCCCTTTAAAAATGGCACTGGCGCCTGTGCAGTGGCGCTGGACGCCGTTGCCGGAGAGGCGGTGGCCGCCCCCTCAATGTCATTAGGGGCAGCCGCTACACCCCCTCCATTTAAATGAGCCCTCGCGCACAGTATCGTGGGGGGGGCGTCTGTGGCGGCGCTTCCAGGTCGGAAGGCTGCCGACTTCACACCGGTGTGCTGGTAAAATTCAGACTTCCGTCTCCAAACCCGCCACGGGAGAGCATAAAACTCCCCCCTCAGTTTCTCTGTCCACAGAGGCTACCAGACCTGTTGAGTATTTCCAGCACTTTCTGTTTTTACTCCAATATTCTCTTTCGCTTCCAGTACTATCTGTTTGTTCTTATTTTAAAAATTATTTGAAGGCCAGAGAGCAAATTCCAAAATCTAATTCAAGTAAATTTTATATAGAATGTCCACGAGAATTTTCACAGAGAACAAAACATGAATGTTTTCTTTCTTTATCTTAATTTGTACTTTGTCCCTAAAACAAATCAACTTAATTTTGAAAGCTACTCCCGCCACCGAAATTGGCAGCTGCGGGCGAAAATAATGGAGGCCCACTCATGTGGGCCGCACTTTGTGGAGCCGCTGTCATATTAAGCACAGCGGCTCATTTAAATAGCCGGGGCGGACCTCCCCCCCCCCCACCCCCACCAATGACGTGGAAGGCGCGGCCTGTCCATCCCCGGCAATGGTGTCAGCTGCCTGTGCACAGGCGTGATGTCATTATTAAAGGGCTTCGAGCCCTACCATCCATTTCAATATTTAAAGAGACATTTAATTAAAAAAATTAAATGCATTTATTTTTGTCCCTCTCCCACCCCCCCATAAAAATAAATTAATTACTTGCCCTCTCCCCCCCGCAAAACACTTGTCCACCTGACCGTCCCCTTCCCAAAGTGCATAAACTTTAAACTATAACCCTTCCTGCCATCCCCTACACCAATGATAATTGCTCTGACCCCGCTACCCCCCCCCCCCTCAACTCCGCCGCACTGAGAAACTTACCTCCTCCCGCCTCCCCACCAATGTTCTGCCTCGGTTCCCCGGACGGGGATCAGAGGGTGTGTGAGTTCCGACCACCGGCACGAAGATCGCACCAGGACATACGGCGGGAACGTACGTCTCATTAATTAATTGATTTTAATTAATTTCAGAATTTAAATGTCAGTCCGATCACCGAGCGGTGGTGGGGTGGGCAGGGAGGGAGGGGTGCCGCCACGAGGCCTCGCCACAGGCGGTAATATTGGGCCGGGCCTTCCCAGCGTTGGGGTGTGTGGTGGCCCTCTCCCGGAGGCATTTTCCAGGACACCCCGCCACAACCCCGACGTCGGGGGTTGGGGGGGGGGTCTGTAAAATTCAGCCTAGTGTGTTGTTAATCAATCCAAAATATAACCATTCAAGTTAGTGACAGCTGGTCCTGAGAAGGGTTATAGGCAGAGAGAGTCAGAGATAGGTGAAGGGAGAGACAGAGAGAGAGCCAGATACAAGCTACGTACATATCCAAGAGAAGGACAGATACTGAGAGTAACACGCCCATAAGCCAATCACAAATGATGAATTGAATGTTTAATTTTTATTTTAGAAACCCACAAATCATTTCTGCCAGATCCAGGACCCTGTATTTCTTTGTGCTGTCAGTTCTGTGCCCTCCCCTCCCTTCACTGTTAAGGACCCCAGGAACATACGAAAGAGTGAAAGCCCACATTCTACTGTCCAGTTCCACCAAATCTCAGATTCTACTTCCACGGTTCTGTCACATGCCATGTTTCCCCTCACAGTGATGCCAGGTCACAGGATCACTCCAGTGGCCAGGGACATTAGAGGAAAGTCATTCCTTTAATTTACAATGCCATTTTGATAAGACTTTTGCATTCTCACGAATCCTGTCCCTGCTTTAACATCATATTCTATAATACCTAATGTTAGAGCTGTGAGTTCTGAGGAAAGGCTGCAGGCACTTTGGCTACTGGGAGGAGAAACCCTGGAATAGTTTTAGAGCCAATTGGATGTTGCCGTAGGAGTATTTTAAAGCCATTCTGGATGGATCAACTAAGATGGGCTGATTATCTTATGCCCTTGAATGATGTCTCCAATCATGCATAGAAACTCAAATGTAACTTTAAAGGTCTGGATTGTCACGTTTTTAAATGTTACATTAAACTTATCAATATCACTGGTCAGCTTTTTATTGCTGTAGTTTATGTTACTTCACTATTAATACATCAAACGAGCTCTACATAAGGTTACCAGATTATACCTGACCGATATATTTGAAGCATAACGGTCAATGAATTTTGGGATTTCTTTTCTTGCATAGAGCAGCAGAATGCAATTGTTCTTTAATAGTTGAAGTAGACAACTGTCTGGGTTCGCATTGTTCTGGTAATTTTACAGGATGTTATTATGACTTTAGGTTACTACTGTTAGGGCTTATATTGTTCACCTTCTTCCCATAGATAACACCAACCATTGAAGATCCTCATGTTTTCTCAGAAATTGAAGCAATTCTGAAACAGAAGAAAATTACATCTTAACATTCAGTGCCACATCATAAGCTATTAACTCTTTTCCTGGTGATGATCAATTCTGTGTCCAGAGCATACCTCTGAATCTCATATAGAAGCTCCATATTTTCATTTCTGCCAATATTTTAAACTGTGTAACACATATATGAAAAAAATTCTGTAACGTAAGTTGCTAATGAGTCAATTTCCATTTTCAGTGATGTTTCCTCAAAAGGTCAAGACATAAAATTTGAGTTCCAGCCAAAAGTTTTATGTACAAAATCAATGTTTAAAACGTGAAAGCTGTACAAAAATAACCTTTCTTTTAGATCTATCTTTCAACAATTTTAAGGTTTGGCCCAATTTAACAGAATCTAGCAAAGGAATATTATCACACATATTGGAAGAAAAATGGAATCACTTGCATCTATAAAGAAATGTTGGAAATAGTATTATTTTAGATTTCCAATTATTAAGGGCAGTTTTTTAAGGAAAATTACCCAAAATGTACAGGACAATTGTGGGTAAGAATATGTAAGTAACAGATTTGGTGTCGTTCCAAATGAAACGTAAGTTGCTATTACTTAGCAAAAAAAAGTTTAAAATTTAATGATCACTACATTTAAAGGAGAAGCCAGAACTGATTCTCAGCATCATTACCTCCATTGTTCTTTTAGGTCATGCATCAGTTAATTCATCAGCTGATTGAGAACATAAGTTCCGAAAATTATCTGTAAACTACCTTTAGCACTCACTTCTGTAGCTGGATGTCCTGTGGTAATGTAAAAGAACTTGAAATAAAAAAACATTTTACAATGTTAATGTTGAACTTAATTCCTGGAGGAAGACATGTAGCCAATACTTCAATTGTTTATCTGCCTTTGGAAACCCAAGGCTGAATTTTATTCTCCCACCGCTGGGAGTGGTGGCGGGTGAAACAAATGGCAGCCCACACGCGCAGGACGCGTGTCGTCATGCAACCGCGATTTACCGCACAGCGGCTCAAGACAATATGCCGATCGGGCCACGCCGCCCCCCCCACCACCCCCCAACAATCACATGGTGGGGATGGGCTCTGTGACACCGGCAATGATGTCAGCTGCCACTGTGCAGGTGCTGGTGCCATTTTTAAAGGGCAGCCAGACGTGCCGCTGAATTTAAATATTTAAAACTAGCCCCGCCCCCCCAGTACACCGCAATAAAAATTATCGCCGCTCCCCCAAAATAACACTTACAGATAATAATTACCCTCTGCCGCACCACAAAAGACTTACATGCAAGACTTGACCTTTTCCCCCCCACCAAACTGTTCAAAGTGCAGCGATCACCCCTTCAACCCCTCCATTACACTATTAATGCTGATTGGACCCCACTACCCCTTTCCCCACCTCAGTAGCACCAGCTTTCCCTAGATGGGAAAGTGAAGGCACGTGAGTGCCGGCTGCTACTCGGAAGATTCCGGGCAGCAGGTAAGATCGCTGAAAATTTTATTTAAATGTATTCAATTTCTTAATTTACATTTTCAAAGCCGGGTTCCATCAGCCAGCGTCGAGGGGCCCGCCGCAGCGCCTCGCTGCCGCCAGTAAGAGCAGGCCCAGCACTCCCAGTGTCGGGCTCCGTGGCGGGCCGCTGTTGGTACAATCTTCCAGTCCCCCCACCACAGAGCCCGATGTTGGGATCTCAACAAAATCCAGCCCCCAATGTGATTCCAAATTTACAGATTTCAAATTATGATTTTACAAACTGTCCCCTATTTGTCATATATTCTTGACCAAAATCTTTTAAAAATTATTGGTTTTAGGAATCTGGTGCTCTTGTCAGTTTAGTAGAAAAGTCACTTTTAGAATTCATTTTTTATGCTTTTTACCCTTTCAGGCTGAGGAGTAGTGTATTTCTTATTTGAACTTCTTGACACAAGAAACCACTGTTTGTTAGAGTTCAGGAACAGTTTAGCTTTCCTTGGTGAGCTTTTATGAGCTGCATCAACATTCTCAGATAGATGATGTGATATTTTGGTCATCTGTCATAATATCTCCTTATGTGGCTCAGTGTCCAGTTTTGTTTGATAATGCTGCCATGACGCGCCTTGGAACATTTTAGTGAACTAAAGGTGCATATAAATGCAAGATGTTACATATATTACAGCATACTCTGTCATATTACTTGTTCCTTTGATATGTGAACTCACAGGACTACAAGTAATATCCAAAGAAAACATGAGTTTTTATTATAACTTAACTAGAACATATGTATACAAACAGTTACTGCACAAGCCACATCTAAACATAGCTCACTCTGTCGGGCTACACCCACAACTCTCTGGTCATGTGTGACATGGCACCACTTTATCTGATGTCATGGTCCTGTAGTTTTTTTTCCGGAATGTGCGGTTTGCCTTTAAGGCTTGCAAGGGATCAGTATTGCTTTAAGAACCAGCAAGCCTCAGGAGTTATAGGAAGGTGCATTTTCGTTGCCTTAGAAACAGCCATTTGGAGACTGCGATTCAAAGGGTGTATTTTCGATACCATGGAAACAGCCACTGGGAGTGAGTCTCATGTGATACATTTGTTACAATTCAGTTTTGAACTGGCTTTTAGTTGAAGACAGTTTGTTCTAACAGAACACAGAGGACACAGCTGTGATGTTTAGCACACCTGAAAAAGACTCTCAACCATTTAAACTGAAGGAAGAGGATTTTAGTCTGTTTAATTATTATCTCTCAAAATTCTAAAACATCAAGCTAAAACAGAGATCTCTGGTAATTTAAACTGAAGGGAGGGAAGTTAGACTGTGACAATCTTTTATCCCTCAAAAACTTTAAAGTCAGATTGATTCTGTTGAAAGTGTTTGCAGATCGTTAATTGTTGAAATTTGCTGCAGAAGGAAAGCAACATTCTTTGAGGACTTCAAGCAATATTCTGTGGGGACTTCAAGCAACATTGGACTGTAAATTTGCAAGGACTCTAATTTTTCTATTTTAAATGTTGTTTATATCTTCATAGTGTTTAAGAATTTAGGTCTTCTAATTAAAGAGTTAATTTGTTGATTTAAAGACGCCAGGTTTAGTTAGCCTCATTCGGGGGCTAATAGATGGTACAATTTGGCTGGGTCTTTCTTTAATTTGTAAAGTTTTAAATGATATGTTTTCCGATCTGTGGAGTGACAGGATTGAATTAATAGTGCGTTGGTCCCACCACAATCAGAATCGTATATTTTGATTGGGGGTTTTGACAGGAACGGTCGATCGTAACTCTGGTGACCTTCACTTACATAGGTGATCCGCCCTTAAGTTCATCGCACAAAACACTCTTTAACAAAAAAAATTTAATCCTCACTATAATAGACTATAGGGTCAATTTTAACCCTTCCCACCAAATGCACGAGTAAAGTTTAGTCCTTCCCTGCCCTGGGTTGTCACCTCCCCAAACATGAAATCCTCCTGATACCTTTCTATTATTTACATGAATGCAGGCAACTGATCCGTCAGTTCCCACTGGTGGCTCCTGTCAGCTAATATTCTGCTCCTGCTTGCTAGCCAGCTGCTGGACAGGCAGCTGACCAGGGGCATGCAGTTGCCTAGGATCAGGGGTTAACATAGTCTTAGCCTCATTCTGCTGAGGTCAGTCAGCTTTGGCACTTGCTTCACCCCTGCCCACTGGATTCTCACTCTGACTGTAAATCGACAATTACATTTCAAGCCTATATCAGTAATATACCTGCTAGATTCAAGTCCATGACAATATCCTGATGTGTTATGGGATCTATAATGACACCTCACTATAATACCCAAAATAATTTGGGCGGCACAGTGGCAAAGTGGTTAACTTCGCAGCCTCACAGCTCCAGTGACCTGGGTTCGATTCTGGGTACTGTCTGTGCGGAGTTTGCAAGTTCTCCCTGTGACCGCGTGGGTTTTCGCCGGGTGCTCCAGTTTCCTCCCACAGCCAAAGACTTGCAGGTTGATAGGTAAATTGGCCATTATAAATTGCTTCTAATATAGGTAGGGGAATTGAGGGAAGGTGGGGATGTGAGAGGGTAATGGGATTAATGTAGGATTAGTATAAATGGGTGGTTGATGGTCGGCACTGACTCGGTGGGCCAAAGGGCCTGTTTCAGTGATGTATCTCTAAATAAAAATAAAATTGGCTCCTAAAGCTTATGCTATAATGAGGGTGTAGGTTGCAACAGTATGCCCTGTTATTTTCTTGAAACATGCTCTTTGATTTTTTTAAAATTATATGTGGCTTAATCATTTTAAATTGAGATTTACTGAAAAATATACACTTTAAATTATCAATAAATTGTATGTAAAACAATTCTGTTGGTCAATATTTTTTAAACAAACATATTAAAGGACACTTAATACAAGAATGTTGCATTGACCGCCTCATACATTTCTCTAATTCTCCTGCTTTCTTTGAGTATTGTTTGATTACTCGCCAAAATAAGCTATTTTGCATTTTCCTATCTTGTAAGAAGTTGAAATATTTGTTGTTAATATAAATCTAAAGTATAAATTTAATATATAATCATGCATGGTTTATGTTTACTTGAACTGGATGAGTGACTCCTTCTTGTCAGTTTTTCTGTCAAACTAGGCATATTGAAAACTACCTCAATTATGGAAAAAGTGAGTTTTCACCAGACATATTGAATTTTGATATGAAATATAGTAAATTTTTAGCAGCTTTCATTAGAATTGTAAAATTACCACATTTGTATTACTGAGCCACATTATTAAACAACTATTTGCCAAAGCAGCAATAATAACTTGATTGAATGGGATAGCAGTAGTTACCACATTTTGTGAAAAGTATTGAAGTGTCTAAAAATGGACAATATTTTGATATTCTGTTGATTCATTTCATTCTGTCCATACCTTATCATCTGATCCTGCATATCAGTACAAAAGTAAGAAAACCTGGAACATTTTTCTTTCCTGTTCTCTAGTTACTTAATTTCTTAAAATATAAAAAGTAAAAAATAAAACTTTATGAAATTTACCCTGGCCCCCTATATAATCGGGCAAAACTCTAAAGATATATCACATTATTTTTGACTAATTATACTGCACAAATAACAATAGAATGCCTTTTTTGTTCATACTAAACGTTTATTAAAATATGTTGTTGACACATTTGTATTGATTTTTTGGATTATTTCAAAATAGAAATTAAATTGCACCTAATGACTATCCTATTTCAATAGTTTTATGCAAATAAAGAAAACCCATCAACAAGAAAATCTTAATAGCGTCCCATTTCTCAGATTGCTTGAAGCACTGCAGCTTTAGAATTACAGAGACTATATGAAAATATGGCCTGAATAGGGGAATAATTAGCACATTTATTCAGAAGGCACAACATAGACTCTTGCTGAAACAATGGGCTGAAATTTATGGTCCTGCCACTGAAATTGGCGGCAGCGAAAACAATGGCAGCCCGCCTGTGCAGGCTGCACGTTGTGGAGCCGCCGCGATATTAAGCCCGGCGGCTCATTTAAATGGCTGGACTTCCCACTCCAATGGCGTGGAGGGAGCAGTCTGTCCGTCCTCAACAATGGCGTCAGCTGCCTTTACGCAGGCACTGACGCCATTTTTAAAGGGTTTTGAGCCCTACATTTCAATTTAACTAGTTAAAGAGAAATAGAAGGAAAAAAATTTAAAACATTTATTTCGCCCCTCTCACACCTCCCCAATAACCATATAATTAATTAATTGCCCTATTGCCCCAACCCCCCCAAAACACTTCCCTTGTCAACTTGACCTCCCCTCCACAAAGTGTATACACTTTACACTATAACCCTTCCTACCATCCCCTACACCAATAATATGACTTTGACCCCGCTCCCCAACTTCCCAAACTGACAAACTTACTTGCTCCCCGCTTCCTACCAGTGTTCCACCTCGGCTCCTCAGACTGGGATCCAAAGGCACGGAGTGCCGGCCACTGGCACAAAAATTGCTCTGGGACAGACGGCAGGAGTGTAACAGTAACTCATTTGTTTATTTTAATGAATTTAAATATTTAAATTGGGTTCCCGTCGCCAAGCGGCGGGGGGGCTGTCACGAGGCCTCTCCGCCACCAGCAATATCAGGCCAGGCCTTCCTGGCGTTGAGGTTCACGGCAGGCCTCTCCCTGAGGCATTTTTCAGCCCCCCCCCCCCCACCCCACTGCCACAACCCCCGACCTCGGGGGTCTGTAAAATTCAGCCCACCAGCGACGGGTGCAGAAAATGGCGGCCTCTGTGCGTGGGACCCACGCTGCCATGCCGCAATTCTGTGGCGGGTGGTCACTTAGCTTATTCATGGCAGCCGCCTCCCCCCACCCCAATCACATGGCAGGAGAGGCATTGGCAACGCCGTTCATGGTGTCACCTGATGTGGAAGCAGGTACTGGTGCCTTTTTAAAAGGCTACCAGCCGTGCAGACAGTTCAACAAAGTTCAGCGTTCACCCCTTCCCCACCTCAGTGGCGCCAACTTTCCCTGGACGGGAAAGTGAAGGCACGTAAGTGCCACACATCTGAAGATCGGTAACTGATGGTGAGGTCACTGCGGGTTGCAGTTAAATTAATTCTAACATATAATTAGCATATGGAAAGCAGGGTCCCATTGCAGAATGGTGGAGGGGCTGTCGTGAAGCGTCTCCACTGCTGGGAAGATCGGGCCTGGCAATCCTGGCGTCGGGTTGCGTGGCTGGCCACTGCCGCTCTGATTCTCCGCCCACTCCCCACCATGGAACCCAACGTCGGGCTGGGAACAAAATCCAGCCCAATGCCTTGCATTTGAACATTTTTCCAGCACAGCATGCAGATATCAAGGTATTGGTTGCACTTAGGCTATATTCTGGAAGTTAGAATTTAGGCTGCATTCATAATTGTAGTGTTGATGCAAAGTGGTTTAGTTTTGCATCAACTCTTAAATTAGTGTAAATACAGCCTGAAACATACACAAGGGCCAACTTAATACCAGAACCAAGCTGAGTGAGAGCCCTAGAAGAGGTTGTTTCACTCTGCTTGGCTTCAGAGTCAGTTCAGGTCTTGGACACAATTTACACCAAGTTTAGTGTCAATACAAAGTTGTTCTGGCTTTGTACTGCCACTAAATCTGAGGCGGGTAAATGCATCCCTAGATGGGAAAACTGGCTAAAGGTTCAACATTGTCCTCTGCTTATACATTGTAAGACAATTAAGTATATTAATTGCTACTTTGAGCCTTTGTGTCTCAACGAGTAAAGATTGCACCTGTAAATTGAAATAAGATTATTCTTTGGTCATCAATGTTATGCTGCTAACTATTTGATTTTGGAGTTGCCAAAATTTGAGATCTGCTAGAGGTTTTCAAGGGACAGTTTCAGCTTCAGTGTTTCCGTTGCACAGCCTTCATCTCCTACTAGAAAATCTTTAAATTTGATTTGCTCAAATCTTTTATAAGTTCTACTTGGTGCAGCACTTTTTTAATCATACCCCAGAGTTACTTTATCAGTCAGAACTTGAAATAATTTACGTTCTGGCCTTGCCTCGGCATTGAAGCAAATAGAATGATAAATTCAGATGGTGGAAATAGATTGCTATATTGCTTTATAATGCAAATTTTAATCATTACTTCCAGTGATCAAGATTTTATTCCAGGAAATGTAGGCGAGGCTTTAATGCCTTCTTTGTTTTAAAAAGTTTAGAATCATAGAAAGTTTAAGGCACAGAAAGAGGCCACTTGACCCATCGTGTCTGTGTCGGCCGGAAAACAATCCACCCATTCTAATCCCACCTTCCAGCATTTGGTCTGTACCCTGCAGATTACGGCACTTGAGGTGCCTATCCAGACTCCTTTTGAATGAGTTGAGGGGCTCTGCCTCAACTACCCTTTCAGGCAGTGAGTTCCAGACCCCCACCACCCTCTGGGTGAAAAAGTTTTTCCTCATCTCCCCTCTAATTTTTCTACCAATCACTTTAAATCTATGCCCCGTTGTCACTGACCTCTCTGCTAAGATGAATAGACCCTTCACCTCCACTCTATCCAGTTCACTCAAAATTTTGTACATTTCAATCAGTTCAATTAGTTTTGGAGATTGTAACAGCATAAATCAGCAATCTGTTCATGAAAGGTCACAGACCTGAAATGTTAACTGTTTCCCTCTCCACAGATGCTGCCTGACCTGCTGAGTATTTCCAGAACTTTCTGTTTTTATTTCAGATTTCCAGCATCTGCAGTATTTTGCTTTTGTATCAAGCTGTTCATGCTAATTTAGAAAGTAAATTCAACATAAATAATTGGATTGCGAAGTGAAAAATGGTCAATTAATGAGTTTTCAAGATTGAGTTATGTTTGAACCAATAATTTTATACATATATATATACACAAATTATTTTTGTCAATGAAAGCTGAAAGAGATATCTCAAACCCAGAAATGGTAAATGTAATTTTTGAGAACTTTTTTTTTTTAGTTCATTTTCTCTCCATAGATGGATTATAGACTAAATCTATGCAAAGTTAGTAAGAAGGTAGTGGGAAACTGGTAACTCAGTCAGTCTAGGTTGTATATCTCTAGCAACTCTTATAGGGATGGATTTTCCTCCACTATACCGGGCAGTCTAATGGTGGAAAATGTTAGAAAATGGAATGAGAAGGCAAACCGCCAGGGTTGGCACTACTCCAGGCAGTTAGCAGGGACAGCAGTCAGTTTCCCTGTCCCTGCAACACCCCACTGTCATTTAAATGCTATAGATGGTCAAGTTTGGGCGATGAGTTCCCTGCTGGGGGTTAGGGGAGGTGAGAAGAGAGCCATCAACATCCTGGAGATTACCATTGACCAGAATCTTAACTGGACCAGCCATATAAATACTGTGGTTAGCGACTGGAAATCCTGAGGCGAGTAACTCACCTCCTGACTCCCCAAAGCCTGTCCACCATCCACAAGACACGTCAGGAGTGTGACGGAATACTCTCCACTTGCCTGGGTGAATGCAGCTCAAGCAACTCTCAAGAACCTTGACACCATCCATAGTAAAGCAACCTTCTTGATCGGCATCCCATCCACCACCTTAAGCATTCACTCCCGTCACCACCGGCGCACAGTAACAGCAGTGTGTACTATCTACAAGATGCACTGCACCAACTCACCAAGGCTCCTTCAACAGCGCCTTGGATGGATCTGCAAGTGTGTTAACGGACTTGGTCACCACTTCCAGGTTTGGAAAGGATGGGCTCCAAACTCTGCACAAGGCACTGTGCCATGTTGATGCCAGACTGCTTCATGCTCCTTGACATTGACTGTAGGCCCGCCAATGCACCAAGCATTTCATTGTGCATATCCATCAGCTTTCTTCTGTAGGCTGCCCCCATGTTCATCTGAGTCCTTTCCAGCAGACCTTGTGTGCGACTTTACCCTCATAGCTGACACCTATGCTATCCTGGTCCCCTGCCTGTGTGCAGGCTGCTCGCATCCGGTGTCTCACTGGGCTGAATTTAATGCGACCGTTGAAGGCGACTGTTGAAGGTGGGTATGGTGGCAGGCTGGATGTAGAATTGCACCAGAACCATCTGCCCGGAAATTGGGCACCGTGATGTTGGTTAAAGATTTTGTCAATGACCAGGAAGCACCATGGTGGCATTTCTGCCCCAAAGCAATGAGAAGCTATTTTAAAATGCTGAACTGCTGTTTTAAATGCATTTAAATATAACTAATTCCAATTTATTGATTGGCCCTCGATTTTGTAAACAGCAGGCAGCACTTGCATGCCTTTGGGTTCATGACCGTTAAAACCTGGCAGCACTGAGGTGAGAGGCCACATTGCGTCAACGGGGAAGCAGTCCTGAGTATGGCTGCATAGGGGAAGAGGTGGGTTCCAAGACCATTGGCAGACTGTGTTGCTGTGTGCTCTGCAAGGGGGTTCAGGGTCTCAGGGCAAGGGTTTAGTGTGAGTTTGTCAGGGGGCTGTGTTGCGTTATCAAACTGCTGTGTAACGTGCTTGATTGCTCACACTGCTGGAACAGAGGGTGGACCATCAGCAAGGTTGAACTCAGATCCCTCAGGGACTCCACCAAGCGAATTATCAGTTGCCAGGCAGGGTCGTCTCTGCATCGACAATGCTCTGCAGGCCCACAGGTCACCTAGCATGGGTCTCATACACATGGTATTTTTGGACCACCGTGATGCAGCGCTTCTGACAGAGGGAAGGCGAACAGGCAGCTGTGCCTGTCCGTGAAGCTCCACAACGAGAGCAAAAGCTGCTGGCCAAGCCAACAAGAGCACACCAGCACCAGAGAATTATCTGACTTGCATCAGCTACCTCCAGATGTCTGAGTGGCATTGTCAGCAAAGACTATGGCTCTCCAGGCAGGCTGTCACTGACTTATGCACATTGCCGCAGGACGAGTTGCTACCTCTGGGATTTCGGGGTTACCCTATGGGGAATGAGCAAGAAGTTTGCAGACGACACAAAAATTGGCCGCATGATTGATAGCGAGGAGGATAGCTGTAGGCTGCAGAAAGATATCAATGGACTGGTCAGGTGGGCAGAAAAGTGGCAAATGGAATTTAATTCAGAGAAATGTGAGGTGATGCATTTGGGGAGGTCAAACAAGGCAAAGGAATACACAATAAATAGGGCACTGAGAGGTGTGGAGAAAGTGAGAGACCTTGGAGTGAATGTCCACAGATCCACGAAGGTAGCAGGACAGATCCAAAAGGTGGTGAAGAAGGCATATGGAATTCTTTCCTTTATTAGCCGAGGCATTGAATATAAGAGTAGGGAGGTTATGCTGGGACTATATAAAACATTAGTTTGGCCACAACTTGAGTATTGTGTAGTTCTGGTCACCTCATTACAGAAAGGATGTAATTGCACTGGAGAGGGTACAGAGGAGATTTACGAGGATGTTGCCAGGACCGAAAAACTGCAGCCATGAGGAAAGGTTGGCTAGACTGGGGTTGTTCTCCTTGGAACAGTGAAGGCTGAGGGGAGATTTGATTGAGATGTACAAAATTGTGAGGGGCCTGGATAGAGTAGATGGGAAGGGCCTGTTTACCTTCGCAGAGGAATCATTGACTAGGGGGCATAGATTCAAAGTGATTGGTAGAAAGATTAGAGGGGAGATGAGTAAAAATGTTTTCACCCAGAGGGTGGCGTGAGTCTAACTCACTACCTAAAAGGGGGGTAGAGGCAGAAAACCTCATCTCATTTAAAAGGTGCCTGGATGTGCACCTCAAGTGTCATAACTTGCAGGGCTATGGACTAAATGCTGGAAAATGGGATTAGGCTGGGTGCCTTTTTTTCAGCTGCGCAGACAAGTGGCCTCTTTCTGTGCCATAAACCTTCTATGATTCTTTGCCAGTAGCCCTTAAGCTCACTGTGGCACTAAACTTCTACAGATCTGGATCTTTCCAGGGATTCACTGGGGGTCTCCCAGGCAGCAGCCCACAGCTGCATCAAGGAGGTGACCAATGCCCTGTTCAAGAGGGCCGGAAACTGTATCAGACTGACCCTGACAGTCAGGCCGCGCAGGCCAGCACGCTTGGGGCCATCGCTGGATTCTTCCAGATGCAAGGTGTGATAGATTGCACTCAAGTGGCCATCAAAGCTCCCATGGACCAGCCAACCACCTTCATCAACAGGAAGGGCTTTCACTCAATCAACGTTCAACTGGTCTGCGACCATCAAAAGCATTTCCTGCAAGTGTGTGCCTGCTTCCCGGGAAGCAGCCACAATGCCTACATACTTTGACAGTTCCAGGTACCACAGCTTTTCAGGCACCAACTCGCCTTCAAGGATGGATTCTCGGGGACAAAGGATACCCATTGAAGACATGGCTTCTTATGCTGTGAGGAACCCTTGCCATGCAGAGGAGAGAAATACAACACTTGTCGTGGCTCCACTCAAGTGACCACTGAACAGACTATTGGGCTACTGAATATGTAATTCTCCTGCCTCAATCGATCTGGTGGAGCTCTGCAGTATGCCCCAGCAAGGCTGTTGCATATCGTGGTGCTCTGCTCCTTTACACAATCTAGCACTGTAGAGGGGGGAGGCCTTACATACTGCTGAGATACCTGAGCAATACACATCCAACGACGAGGAGGACACGGAGGAGGGAGAAGGGAAAGCAGCAATGGATGGTGAAGACTCTGCACAGGAGTCCAGACAGGTTGAGTGATGTGGAAAGGAGGCAAGAGACAACCTCATACCTCATACTTACCTGTTTCCAGCCACCCTGATGTCCACTCACAGAGAGTCAAATAAAGACTCATCTTAGAAACATAGAAAAATAGGAGCAGGAGTAGGCCATTCGGCCTTTTGAGCCTGCACCACCATTCAATACGATCATGGCTGATCATCCAAACTCAGTACCCTGTTCCTGCTTTCTCCCCGTATCCCTTGATCCCTTTAGCCCTAAGAACTATATCTAACTCTTTCTTGAATATATTTAATGATTTGGCCTCAACTGCTTTCCATGGTAGAGAATTCCACAGGTTCACCACTCTCTGGATGAAGAAATCCCTCCTCATCTCAGTCTTAAATGGCTTACCCCTTATCCTTAGACTGTGACCCCTGGTCCTGAACTCCCCCGCCATCGGGAACATCCTTCCTGCATTTAGTCTGTCCAGTTCTGTTAGAATTTTGTAGGTTTCTATGAGATCTCCTCTCATTCTTCTAAATTCTAGCGAATACAAGCCTAATCGACCCAAATTCTCTTCATATGTCAGTCCTGCCATCCCAGGAATCAGTCTGGTGAAACTTCACTGCACTCCCTCCATAGCAAGAACATCCTTCCTCAGATAAGGAGACCAAAACTGCACACAATACTCCAGATGTGGTCTCACCAAGGCCTTGTATAATTGCAGCAAGACATCTTTGCTCCTGTACTCAAATCCTCTTGCTATGAACACCAACATCCCATTTGCCTTCTTAACTGCCTGCTACACCTGTACGCTTACTTTCAGCGACTGGTGCACAAGGACACCTAGCTCTCGCTGCACCTCCCTCTTTCCCAATCCATCACCGTTCAGATAATAATCTGCCTTTCTGTTTTTGCCACCAAAGTGGATAACCTCACATTTATTCACATTATACTGCATCTGCCATGTATTTGCCCACCCACTCAACCTGTCCAAATCACACTGGAGCTTTTCTGCATCCTCCTCACAGCTCACACTCCCACCCAGCTTTGTGTCATCTCAGACTTGGATATATTACATTTAATTCCCTCATCTGGATCATTAATATATATTGTGAATAGCTTTGGTGCTAGCACTGATCCCTGATGTACCCCACTAGTCACTGCCTGCCACTCGGAAAAAGACCCATTTATTCCTACTCTTTGTTTCCTGTCTGCCAACCAGTTCTCTATCCATGTCAGTACCTTACTCCCAATCCCATGTGCTTTAATTTTGTACACTAATCTCCTATGTGGGACCTTATCGAAAGCCTTCTGAAAGTCCAAATACACCACATCCACTGGTTCTCCCTTATCTATTCTACTAGTTACATACTCAAAAAATTCCAGTAGATTTGTCAAGCATGATTTCCCTTTCGTAAATCCATGTTGACGTTGTCCGATCCTGTTATTGTTTTCCAGGTGTTCTGCTATTACGTCTTCTATAATTGACTCTAACATCTTAATGCATGAACTCTGTCGCCTCTGTAATGAGGAGCTGTCACCATATAATGAGTTCTTTTTATGTTGTCAGATGCAACATAAATGAGATGCGTGGAGTCCAGTTGGTTCAAGATCTCAAACGGGTTTATTAAACAATTAAACTATTATATACAATACAGAGCTAACTACTTCCAGAACCATCCTCTAGGCGTTAAAGTTAGAGTGACGTAGACTTGTAGTCACATGACTGCATCCTAGCACAAAGTTCATTAGCATACTAAGATCTTAAAGGGATATCACTCTTAAAGGCAATCATACAACAGCCTCCTTTCCATTTGTGTTCCCTGACTTGTGACCTGTTGCCATGCGTGCTAGTGTCCATGGATGAACATATAGGAACATAGGAGCAGGAGCAGGAGTAGGCCATTCAGCCCATTGAGCCTGCTCCGCCATTCAATACGATCATGACTGATCATCCACTTCAATGTCTTTTTCCCATACTATCCCTATATCCCTTTATGTCATTGGTATTTAGAAATCTGTCAATCTCTGCTTTAAACATACTCAATGACTGAGCTTCCACAGGTCTCTGGGGTAGAGAATTCCAAAGATCTACAGCCCTCTGAATAAAGAAATTTCTCCTCATCTTCGTCCTAAGTGGCTTCCCCCTTATTTTGAAATTGTGTCCCTTTGTTCTAGAGTCCCCAGCCAGGGGAAACTTCGTACCTGCATCTACCCTGCCTATCCCTTTAAGTATTTTGTAGGCTTCAATAAGATCACCTCTCATTCTTCAAAACTCTAGAGAATACAGGCCCAGTTTCCCCAATCTCTCTTCATAGGACAGTCCCGCCATCCCGGGAACAAGTCTGGTGAACCTTCGTTGCATTCCCTCTATGGCAATAATATCCTTCCTAAGGTAAGGGGACCAAAACTGCATACAGTACGCCAGGTGCAGTTGAACCAAGGTTCTATACAATTGAAGCAAGGCTTCACTATTCCTGTACTCAAATCCTCTTGTGACAAAGGCTAACATACCATTAGCCTTCTTAATTGCTTGCTGCACCTGCATGTTAGCTTTCAGTGACTTATTGATGAGGACACCCAGGTCCCTTTGTACATCTACACCTTCTAATCTCTTACTATTTAAGAAATACTCTGCACAGCTATTCCTCCTACCGAAATGAATAACCTCACATCTTCCCACATTATATTCCATCTGCCACGTTCTTGCCCACTCACTCAGTCTATCCAAATCCCCTTGAAGTCGCTTTGCATCTTCCTCACAACACACATTCCCACCTAGTTTTGTGTCATCTGCGAATTTGGAAATAGGTGGGGATGTTTGGTAGGAATATGGGATTAGTGTAGGATTAGTATAAATGGGTGGTTGATGTTCGGCACAGAGTCGGTGGGCCGAAGGGCCTGTTTCAGTGCTGTATCTCTAATCTAATCAAATGGAATTTAATTGGTTCCCACATCCAAATCATTGAAATATATTGTGAACAGCTGGGGCCCAAGTACTGAACCTGACGGTATCCTACTAGTCACAGCCTGCCAATGTGAGAATGACCCATTTATTCCTGCTCTCTGTTTTCTGCCTGTTAACCAATCCTTAATCCATGCCAGTATATTACCTCCTATCCCATGTGCTTTAATTTTGCTAACCAACGTCCTGCGGGGGACTTTATCAAAAGCCTTCTGAAAATCCAAGTATACTACATCCACCGACTCCCCTTTATCAATTCTGTTAGGAACATCCTCATAAAACTCCAACAGGTTCGTCAAACATGATTTCCCATTCATAAATCCATGTTGATTATGCCCAATCAGATCATTATTATCCAAGTGTCCATTTATCGCATCCTTTAGAATGTTAACTCTCATCTCATTGTCATATTAATGAAGACTGTGGTCACATTGGCATTACTCTAAGAGGGAAGGGGAAAGTTACAGCACCTTACAATTTAGGCTTAATGGACATGGCTTTCAGACAATGATGGCTAATGATTTGCACAAAAGAACTTTTAATTAATCACAGCATTACTTATTTGCTACACCTGTTAGACCCAAAGTTTGGCTTAGGTCTTCGTCTTAATATGTTTGAAAGTGCTCCTATGCTGTGTGATCCCTGTGACAGCAGCTGGGCTGGAGACAGGCTGCCCCTTGGCCTGAGATGATTTTGGCAGGTGTCCTTTGGCTGTCTGAGAAGGCCTCTCCAAGCATTGTGGCTACTGGAGCTGGGGTCACTGGCAGAGGGGCTGAGGAGCCGATGTTGCACATGGAGCGCCCTGAGGGGAGCCCCTAGCCTCTCCTCCTCCCTTTGAAGGCTCACTTGAACCTTCCTGCTCACCAGAAAAGTACCAGGAGAAGTCTCCAGGCTCCTGATCCTTCTCTCGCCTTGCCACTGCTGCATAGAACACATGGCCAAGGCGATGGTGTGCAGTTCTGCATGCATCTGTGGAATCTGGCTCTCCATGATGGTTGCCAACCTCTCAATAGAGGAAACCATGCACTCCCATGCCTGAGACATGGCAACAGTCGTGGCATGGATGTTTTCGCCATTGTCCGCTCAAGGCTGTGCATTGCCTCTGGCATTTCCACCAGATTTTGCCATATGTCTCTCGCAATTTCAGCATGCCCTGTGCTGTTGACACCAAAGGCTCGTCATCCACCTGGGGCTCAGCATTGGCCTGGCCATCCACAGTCCTCCAACTGTTGGCGGTCACAGTTGTGTGAGCCTCAGCCAGTTGCTCGGGCGTGTGTGTGGTGCTCTCACCAGCTTGTGACCCTGATCCGCTGAGCGGATACCCACTGAGGTGAATGTATCTGCGCTGGTGGAAGGTGCAGGAGAGTCATGGGACAGTGCATGGTTAGGTTGTGCAGATCTCGTCATGCCAACCATGCGTAATACAGGTCTCCAACATTAATGAGTATGTCGATGGAAGTCAATCTGCAATCTCTTGTGCAGGGACTCCAATCTCCCCATCTGAAATTGCGTGGCTGCCCTGGGTCCCCGCCAGTTCCTCGGCAGTGGTGAGAGGACACAGATTAGGAAATCCTCCGCCAGTCTGGACCATCTTCCTCCTGTTGTGCACCCTCTTGTGCTGCGAGAGGAAGGATGGAGATAGTAGAGATTGGCAGAGAGATCGACATGATAATTCAGCTAGCCTCAGCCCCTTGCCCCCTACTGGGGGATTTGATATCTCTCATGCTGCCACACGCTGTCAGGGGAGTGTGCGGGGTAGGGGGAGCGGGGTGGTCGTGAGCTATGAAGGAAGGTGGCCTGTCGCCAAGATGCAGCCATACATCTGTCAGGATGAGGTAATACCCTAGCCTCTCTGCCATCACCTTCATAGTGCTACACTCCCCATATCACACACCCTCTCGCATAGTCACAGGTACTCCCCACTCCCCTCAAAGGAGAGTAGTATGGAGCACTCACCTCGGCCGAACACAGGAAGTCATTGACCCTCTTTCGGCACTGGACCCAGTTCTGGTGGATGACCCCACAGTTACTGACCTCCTTTGCGATCTCCACCCAGGCTTGCTTGGTCAGGCTGGAGGATCTCTTCTTGCCATGACTGAGAAAGAGAACTCCTGTCTTTCCCTTGCAGCCTGGAGGAGAATCTGCATGGAGGCATCAGTGAACTATAGTGCCACACTG
Organism: Heterodontus francisci; assembly: GCF_036365525.1. Lineage (NCBI taxonomy): Eukaryota > Metazoa > Chordata > Chondrichthyes > Heterodontiformes > Heterodontidae > Heterodontus > Heterodontus francisci. The sequence continues at coordinate 28,966,874 of NC_090388.1, read as the reverse complement.
TGAATGGCCTCGGGAACCTGTGTTGTCCTCCTCTGGCAGTTGGGAGGGGGGGTTCCATAGATCGGTTCAGCACCATTTTCACCAGTCAAATAAAAGTTGCCAGTGACTCTAAGGCAGGAGTGAATACAAGGCTGGCAGGCCTTTAAATATGGTGCCAGCACCTGTTCCGGAGTTATCTGATGCCATAATTGTTGCCTCCCATCCCCGGCACGTGAGTGGGAGGGACCCGCGCCTCCACTATGCAAAATAGCTGCCCATGACATGATTGTGGTGAGGTGGTCGCCCATGGGATGGATGAGAACAACACCCATTTCTGGGCTCCCTGCCAGGACCAGCAGCTTGGTCATTAAATTCAACCCACCATGTGTAGATTCTGCCTTTAAGCTATCCTTGAAAACAATGGTTTTGAAACATTTTTGAAGGCCCCCTTTTCAAATGGATTAGTAATGATGCCTCACCCACCACACCTAAATTATAATACTATATAATACTTATAATGTGAAAGTGCTGCATGTAAAGAGTGTTTTAATAATACTTTTAAGAAAACAGGTATTTACTTACAGATACCAGTGAGATGGGTATGCCTGATTCTCACTGCACAGTTTGTCTATCCTTGGAAGGAACACACAGAGAGCAGGAGCATGGAGAAGGTTAGGAACCTGAAGAGAGTAGAAGTGGAGTGAGCACTACAGGAGCAGTGGGGAGAGCATGATTACTGGGGAAGGACAGCATGGAGCGAGCAGCTGCATGGGGAGAACAGAACCCAGAGAGAGCAGGAACCCGGGGAGAGCAAATGCCCGAACATAGCAGGAGCCAAGAGAGAGCAGTAGCATGAGAGAACAGATGCATGGAGACAACATAGCATAGAGGGCTGAAACCTGGAGAAAGCAGGAGCACAGGGGAAGCACAGCATGGAGAGAGCATAAGCATGGAGAGAGCATGACCCTGGAGAGAACAGGATCGCTGAGAGAACAGAAGTGTGGAGAGAACAGGAGCCCAGAGAGAGCACAAGCATGGAGGAAGCAGAGCGCAGAGAGAACAGGAGCCCAGAGGAATAGAGAAAGCAGGAGTCTGTAGAGAGCAAAGCATGGAGGAAGCACTATGGGAGCGGAGGAAGAGCAGCAGTATTGTGGAAGGAGAGGATGGAGAAAGCAGGATGCCAGAGTCAGCAGGAGCACAGAGATAGCAGGAGGACTGGAAGAGCAGTGCTTGGAGAGAGCAGCAGAGGAGCAGGAGAAGAGGAAAAGACCAAGTGGTGCAGAGCATCCTCTGACCACTGCTCACTCTCTTTCTCTTGACCACGACGCGCTGGGTTGAAGTAATTTATGACTTTAACCCCTTATAGGGACTAAACCAAATCAGGAATACATCCCTATGAATCTCCTTTAATTAAGTTCAAATCAGACAAATTGTTATAGACACTTGTTTGAGTCAAAAGAATTGAACTAGTCTTCCCTCAAAGAAATAAAACTAACAGAGAATATTACCATCTTTTGGATAGCCTATTTTAAAAATAATTATGGCTAAGTCATAAATATCCCAGATATTATAAGGGTCTGGGAAACTCTCTTCAATACGTATCTCTCCACTTAAAGAGACACAGAGAGGAGGTTCTTGTAGTTGTATACAGAATGCTACATGAGATGATTTATTAAATATTATATATTTATTAAAGAATTGAACATTCAATACACTTTAAATGGCTCAGTATACCACAATATCAAAGATTACTAAGAGATGTAACACATAATCTTATTTCTAAAATAGAATCCAAAAGTTCAACTTTGATATTGTTACAGCAAAATATCTTAGAATATCCATCAAAATTTAAAATAAACTTTTACCTTAAATTCCCTGAGTAAGCTATAGATTGAGAAGCATTGATGAGGAATTCAATACTTCTCGTTTCTTGATTCAAAAACTCTCATGTTTATATTGTTTCCGAACTATCATCTGACTTTTTAGCATATAGGTATTACCTTTCTGTCTGTGTCTTTCCTGCTTTTGAGCCAACTGTGCAACAGCCCCGACAAACAAATTTCTCTGCAGCACCTGTGGAAGAGCCTGTCACTCTAGAATTGGCCTTTATAGGCACTCCAGGCGCTGCTTCACAAACCACTGACCACCTCCAGGTGCATATCCATTGTCTCTCGAGATAAGGAGGCCAAAGAGAAATATGGTAATATCATTAGCTACCTTCCCCACTTAACTTATTTGCTGGAAATCCCCTGCTCTTGAAGTTGTGAGCTTTTATCTGGTCAAAATGTTTATAATTGAGTTTACTTGGCATCTGTTTCTGTAAGTACCGTTTCATTTTATTATTTTATTACCTATAATTGTTTTTTATGGTACCTTGAACCCTTCTGTTGAGTCAATCTGTCTACATCACCAAAACTATCAACTAATTAAGTTTATAGCTAACTCTTACTGACGTCACACAGGATGTTTCAATGTGTGTTTATCCTCCAATTCCCTGGCAACAGAGACCCTGAAATGGATTTCCCAACTTAAAAGGTGTTTCTGGTTCACATTCTATTGTAACAGGGACCATGGAGGACTTTGAAATTTCTAACTCTACCTTCTTAAAGGGGAATTTCAGTGAGTCTTGAAAACTGACCATTTATTCAATCTTTAATTCTAAAAGGTCTTATATATTAACTATATCTAAATTGTACCTAATTAAGCCTATTATACCTATGTTCCATCACACCCCCATCTTGACCAGTATAAAGTGAAGATAGGTTGTGTTGACTAATGTCTAAAATGTAAACATTTAATAGAGTGTTACTACCTATTATGTAAAACAGTGCAATAATACAAAAGACTACAACGACAACAATCATAGTCCGTGTTCTCACATGGATCATCTAAATTTTCCAAAAATAAACCTTTTAATTTTATCACAAAGTTCAGAATAATACTATGCGAAGTGTCGGCGATCTGAGGTCATGAAATTTTTAATGAGATGACTGTATCTCGACATGTTGAGCATCAGTGATCAATTGATGAAACAATGTGATGAGGTAGAGAAGTCTGACGAATATTAGTCTAATTAACCAGCGACAGCCCTTTTAACAGTTTCTTCTACTAAATAATCGGTATAGTCAAGAATCACTTCTATGCCCTGTAACTGGCTAAGTACAGTACTAAGCTTGATAAGTTTAACAGGTATATAAATAACACAAGGAGCATAAGAATTTCTAGATCTAGAGGATTTCATATGTAGGAAAGTGTGAGCACAGCAAGTAATACCCTCAGAGGGCGTGTTCGTAGAGAAGTAAGGTTCCGTAGCTGTTGTTTGATCTTGAATCGATATAGTCCTGTTGAGATAAACTAAAATAGTGCTTTAGTCTATTTTCAGTCATATTCCGGCCAACGTCCTCACACCAGGAATAAAGTGAATAGAGCTTAACATCAGGAAATTCTGATGTTCCCTGGATAGAAGTGTTATTCAGAATTTGATTTTCTTTGTAACTGGTGTACATTCCATCAGAAGCTAACTTGGAGATACAAAGAAGAACCTTTCTGCCATGTTTTCCTTAGTACCATCGTACTCTTCCAATGTTATAATGAATGAGAACATCACTTGCCTCACCTCCCCTCCAAATGTCACTCAGGGCAAATGCAGTAAAATGTTTTATTTCATCTTCTCTGCAAGAAGTCACATAGTGTGAGGTGTTCAAGCCGTAAGACATCTCTGGCATGTCACATGCACTGCTTGCATCCGACATTCCTTGAACAAAGAATCTACCAGTACCTTAATCCTTGCTTTACGCGAGAGCAAGTCCCATCATTGAGAGTCTTCGGTGCTTTGCTCCTTTACCACAGTGTTTCCTTCTTCTGTTGTTGTGACTGGATTATCGCTCGTTGCTTCAGGTGTGGTTCCCGGTGAAACTAATCTTTGAGGCGCTGCGAGTTCCTGCGTGGGGGAGGAACAGTTATTGATGCAGTTGGTTGCAGTTTGATTAGCATTATTTCCAATGCCATCCTCCAGGCTGGGTCCTGAAAGATAGTGTACGACTGCACCTTCTACTGTTTCTCCATTCCTGTACCCTTCAGAACACCTCTTCAGGTTGTCTACAGAGACAATTTTAAGAGATTGCTTGTCATTTGGCTGGTTAGCAAATAGTTTGACAGTTCTTTAAGTAATAACAAATGTATTTGAACATGTGTCTTCCACTTAGGTCTCAAACCAGGTTTCTGTTCAAACTTTCTCTCCTGAACCCAATCCCCGGTTACAGGTTGCCAAGCTTTGTTAGTTATCTGTTTTTGTCTATTCCTCTCTCTGATCCTCTGATCAATTTCATGAATTTGATCTGTTATTTCTTGTTTCAAATCTAATTGTTGCTGTCGGGTCAAGGAGTCAGAAAGCGTAGAGGCAATAAAAGAACTGTAAGTGGTGTATGCATTTCAACACCATACATTAAATAATACGGTGTTCTAGGGAACACTGTCCTTGATGCACACGTGGACACATTATTTAGTGATAGATGTAGTGGTTGATGGCACAGACTCAGTGGGCTGAAGGGCCTGTTTCAGTGCTGTATCACTCTATGACATTCTATGTACCTCCAGAATGATGGCGGCCCACTTATTCCCTCTGATTCTCAACAGTTTGGTCAATATTTTTTTACTTCCTAGTTTTTACTTTCCACCAGTCCCGCTGACTGCGGATGACGTGGTGTGCTGTGCTGTAACCCAACCCCCCTTTGCACACAATAGTCTTTGAAAACCTTGGAAACAAAGGCTCCGCCTTGATCAGAGTGTAGGATTTTGGGTGCACCAGCTACAGTAATAATTTCAGTAATAGCATTGACAAGTGCAGTTTCCGAAACAGTTTTTGTGGTGACCAGCCAGAAAATAGAAAACACAAACGAGAAAATGTTTATCCCCCATTGATGGGGGTAGTGGTCCAATGAAATCAACAAAAAATTTCTCCATTGATTTATTAGACTTCACAGGAGCCAACGGTAGCGGTTTAGCAAGTGATGATTTGTTGATCAAATTACATGGCTCACAATTTGCCACATATGTTTTGCAGGCTTTAAGTATTATTGGCCACCAATATAAAGGAGTCAATTTGCAGAATGTTGTTCGGGCACCACTATGTGCCTGACCTATACCCTCGTGAGCCTCTTTTATAAGCTGTTCTCGTTTGTGACTCGGGGGTACTTCCCGGACACCCTCGGGCAACTTAACCAGTACAATACCAGTCAGGGTCTCCGAATAGAAGTACTTTGATGGATATTCTTTTGGATTCTCTTTCGTTGGGTCTAATAGCTGAATCAGTTCTTCATCCTGATTAGCTGCCCGTTCTTCCCTAGTGATTATATTAACTATGGCAGGCCCCTCTTGAGGGGGTGTCATGCAGACTGAATGTTTAGCCTGTCCATCTGCAAGACTGTTGCCCTTTGAGTGTACTGAACCAGTGGTATGCCCGGGTACATGGATTACCTGACCAATTACTTTTCTCCTTTCACAAATGGAGAATATCTTCTCACAATGATTTGTGTTTTATGGGTTTACCTTTATGATTGGTAAAGCCTGTTTGCTCCCAGAACACAAGGTCTTGGTTGTAAGCCCATTTACAATATTCACTATTTGTACAAATTAATGCGGGCTTAACAGGGTCTGCCCTTTCTAAAGCGTACCGTAATGCTGCAGCTTCAGCATACTGTGCTGTCCATTGGCCAAGGGGTATGGACAGTAATTCTTCTGGATACAAAGAAGAAGAATCCCGAAAGGTACTTATTACTATCCGCATCCTAGCTGAGGAGTGTTGAGATATCCTTTTTTTAATCATCATTGATGACCCATCACAGTAAATAACTTGATGGTAATCTGTAAGTGGTTTCAGAGGTATTTGTTTAACTCCCTTCTTGGTATCATCATTTTTATAACAGGGGTTGTTCTAAGTCCATGTTTGAGGATAGAAATTTAAAAATGAGTGTAGGATCATTCAAAAAGGAGGCCCATTTATCATATTGGATTTGAGTAGCTCTTCTCTCATCAGAGGCCATTCGCAAAACTGATCTCAAGTCTGGTATTTGCGCATAAATTGTAATGGGGTGTATCCCTTGAAAGGGTCATGCTTTAATGAGGCACTGAACTATCATCATCATAACTCCTTTTTATTGTACCGTATTTCAACATTGGAAAAAATATAAGAATGAAACTGAACTGGCACAATTCGAGTTTCATTGTAAAAAACTGCAACTGCTACTTTAGGAGATGTTTTAACATGAAGATTAAGTGGGACCTGCAAATCCCTTTGCTCCAAATCTATAGCCTTCTGTACATCACGGCACAGTTGTTGCAATTTCAAGTAATCATCTGGGGAAAAAATGAATGGGCCTTTTACTGTCTCGCCTACTCTCACATACAGAGGTGCTGCGAGATCAGCAAAGGTTGGTGTAAATGATCTATCAAAGTTCAGGAGTCCTAAACCTAGTCATAGAGTGATACAGCACTGAAACAGGCCCTTCAGCCCACCAAGTCTGTGCCAACCATCCATTTATACTAATCTTACATTAATCTCATATTCCCTACAACATCCCCACAATTCTCCTACCACTTACCTACACTAGGGGCAATTTACAATGGCCAACTTACCAATCAATCTGCAAGTCTTTGGCAGTGGGAGGAAACCAGAGCACCCAGCGGAAACCCATGTAGTCACAGGGAGATCTTGCAAACTCCACACAGGCATTGCCCAGAACAGAACCCAGGTCGCTGTCAGGCTATGGTGCTAACCACTGCGCCACTGTGCCGCCCTAAACCTAGCTGCAGATTTTCCAAAGTTCGGGGATATTGAATTGTATCTAGTTTCTCTTTATAGGACTAAGTTAATCCCCTACCATTCCCATTCCCAGTTGTACGGAGGCCTAAGAAATGAACTGACTCTTTTTAATGTTGATCAGGTATCCAACAGTAGTGAGCCAGGATAAAACCATATTAACAGCCTGCAAGTGTTCCTGGAGATCATTGTGTGAAACATAAATGTCATCCACGTAAGAGTTAACATTGGGCAGGTCTTTTAAAAGATTGATAACATGTGCAGAAAAAAGTATGGGACGGTTTAGAAATCCCTGGGGTAATCTGGTCCAACAGTATTGAAAACCATCAGGGGCTGTCATTGCAGTTTTTTGCCAATCGGATTCTTTAAGTGGTGTGACCAAAAACCATTAGCCAAATCAATACAAGATTTAAATTTTTCTCTTTTTGTGCCGGAAAGAAGGGCAGTGGAATTTTGCTGCTGAGCAGTGTTCGGCACTGTAATAAAACTTAATTTATTAAGGGATGTGTAATCAACCACTAATGTCCACCTGCCGTCAAGTTTAGGGACACCAAACACTGGTGAATTAGTTTTAGAGGGCATTTTGATTTGGACACCTTGTTTCTCTAAATCTCTAATAGTGTCGAGTAGATCTAATTCACCTTTATGATCCTGAATAGGCCACTGTTTCCTGGGCTTGTGAGATTCTATATCTACCTTGCCACATTAATTCGGATGACGCTGTAGATAAGGGTAGAACTTGTTAACAGCTGTTCCAAAAGGCCCTTATCCCTCCCCTCTAGGCAGGTGCGGTCTCGCTGTGCCTGAATATATGTCTGTCAGTCATCCTGGTCCACAGGCTTGGACATGATCCTAAGGAAGTAATTAATATTAATAGGGCGGCACAGTGGCGCAGTGGTTAGCACCGCAGCCTCACAGCTCCAGCGACCCGGGTTCAATTCTGGGTACTGCCTGTGCGGAGTTTGCAAGTTCTCCCTGTGAACCGTGTGGGTTTTCGCCGGGTGCTCCGGTTTCCTCCCACAGCCAAAGACTTGCAGGTTGATAGGTAAATTGGCCATCATAAATTGCCCCTAGTATAGGTAGGTGGTAGGGGAAGGTGGGGATGTGGTAGGAATATGTGATTAATGTAGGGTTAGTATAAATGGGTGGTTGATGGTCGGCACAGACTTGGTGGGCCGAAGGGCCTGTTTCAGTGCTGTATCTCAAAATAAATAAATAAATAAATATCAGGCTGTCCTATAATAAGAGGGCAAACCAAATCAGGTACTAATCCCACCTCCAGAATAGCTGTAATACCATAGATAGTAGCAGGAATTGTATAAAAGTCAATCAGCTGTGCCTTACACTGTGTAAATCCCCCTACTGATAACTGATAAATCAGGTTTCCTAAATCTGACCACTGAGATTTTATAATGACAGGATTTATGACTGAGAAATCAGTTCCTGTATCAAAGTGTGCCTGTACCTGTTCAGCAGTGGACAGTGTTGCCAGGGCATAGGGGAATTCAAGCGACCCTGGCCGGGTGCCAGCCGTTCACTGTGGAGAGTCAGATGCTTCTGAGTCCTGACTATCAGCCCTGCCTTGATTTCTGATGACTTTGACTGAAGTCTGCCCCTCCCTTTTAGGTGTCTCATGCTTTCCCGATCCCTTAGGTGGTCTATCAGAAGGCTTACAGTCACGACTATCGCCCCCTTGGGGTGGATACTGATCCTGTCAGGAGTCTTTCTGATCACTGCCTCTGTCAGCTCTGGAACCTCCCATTACCCTATGATAGGAACGGCCAGTGTAAAATGCATCACCATAGAGATCCCAGCTGACCCTGCTATCTCTACAAGGTGTGGTGCTAGACTGTTCCCACCGTTCCGGGGACTTATGCTGCTCGCACTCCTGGCGAGATGGCGGTGTAGACGACCAGAGCGCCCGTCCAGGGCCCCAAAGGAACGAGTCTGCGGGCAACTGGAACGAGAAGGAGTCCATGTCCTATTTTGTCCCTGTCTGTGTGAAGCAGAGATATTGTCTGTATTATATTTAACCTTAGGATCCAGTTGCACCACAGGCTTAGTATGGGACAGACCCAGCAAGGCATGGTTCGAGTCGATAATGTTGAACACATTATCCCACCTCTGCTGGTCATCAGGATAATCAGGCAATGCCCCTTCACAGGCTAGTCTAAGTGCAGAATTCTGATACTGGCTAGCCAGACAACCGTGAACAATTTCCCAGTTTCCATGTGTAAGGTCCTTGCCTAATCGATAGCTGGCTACCAAACCATTCAACGTAACTATACTTTGAAGGATTTCTTTGATTGCACCCATAACATGCCCTCCATGAGTTGTGGTCAGGAGGTGGGCATATATTTGTATCCAGCTGTTGCACTTATTGATCGGGGGGACTAGACCAGAGCTTAGCATCATGGAGAGGAGCTGCCGTAAATGTGCAGCACTCCAGCCTTGACAACAAGTGTCAAGCCTATCAAGGTTGTTTAAAATCCATCATGTTTTATCTTGGTTGCTGAGCCCGGGCTTACCACACATGGCATATATAGAGTTAAGATTCACATTGCCTAGGGGTGTAAATTGAGACTGCACTGGCTGTCCCATAGACAGAGGAAAGCCTGCAGCACCATCATTAGCAAAAGCCTGGAGAAATGCCTGTTTCATTTGAAGGTAATGTATCAGTAGCTGTCTATAATCCTCCCGCAAATTCTGATCACGAATCTCATTGTGAGGAAGCCATCTAATTCGAAACCCATGAACACCACGCATGTAGGGAAACCCAGGATCTACAATTCTACCATGGATACCCCCACCCTGTCATGCACCAGTCATTAGGCCACCCAATTGTGCAGGCGTGCACTTTATCATTAAGGAATGCTATGGGTCTGGGGTATCAGTCTGATTATCCCACTGGATACGTTCTCTTCCTTCCACCTGGGGGTCAGCCACAATAGTGCCCTGAGCTCTAACTGAACCATCGGCATCAAAATTATCATTCTCTAAGACAACCAGCTGATCTGCCTGATGCAGCGGAATGAGATTCTGTAATCTACTAAAAGAAGTGGATGGATCACCCAACGGGAAATTTAAGCCAGTCCCTGCATCATTAGCCAGTATATCTGAACGGAATGTGAACTAGGAGTTAAAATACGTCAGGAACTAATCACAAATAGGATTTGAAGTGAACTTTAAAGGAAATTTCCAAACCTCAAAAGTAGAATGAGGGAGTTCTGATTTAAGATCCACAAACTGTGATCAAGAGTTTGATGTCTCCAGATTCTTAAATCTGGGTCTTAATGCCACTGACAGTAAACACTCTTTCTGTACTTACAAGTCTAAAATAAACATTAAAGACTAACTTCTATGTACAGGATTCTGTTAACAACAAGACATGTTTTTGGGCGCCAACTGAAGTGATTTATGACTTTAACCTCTTATAGGGACTAAACCAAATCAAGCATATATCCCTATGAATCTCCTTTAATTAAGTTCAAACCAGACAAATTGTTATAGACACTTATTTGGGTCTAAAGAACTGAACTAGTCTTCCATCAAAGAAAGAAAACTAACAGAAAATATTACCATCTTTCAGATAGCATTTTTAAAAAATAATTATGGCTAAGTCATAAATATCCCAGATATTATAAGGGTCTGGGAAATTCTCTTCAATACGTATCTCTCCACTTAAAGAGACACAGAGAGGGGGATCTTGCAGTTGTATACAGCTACATGAGATGAGTTATTAACTTTTATATATTTATTAAAGAATTGAACATGCAATACACTTTAAGTGGCTCAGTATACCACAATATCAAAGATTACTAAGAGATGTAACACATAATCTTATTTCTAAAATAGAATCCAAAAGTTCAACCTTGGTATTGTTACAGCAAAATATCTTAGAATATCCATCAAAATTTAAAATAAACTTTTACCTTAAATTCCCTGAGTAAGCTATAGGTTGAGAAGCATTGATGAAGAATCCAATACTTCTAGTTTCTTGATTCAAAAACTCTCATGTTTATACTGTTTCTAAGCTATCATCTGACCTTTTAGCATATAGGTGTTACCTTCCTGTGTGTGTTTTTCCTGCTTTTGAGATCCATATATGGTAATATCATTAGCTACCTTCCCCACTTAACTTAGAAATCCCCTGCTCTTGAAGTTGTGAGCTTTTATGTGGTCAAAATGTTTATAATTGGGTTTACTTGGCATCTATTTCTGTAAGTACCATTTCATTTTATTATTTTATTTTTTATAATTTTTTTATGGTACCTTGAAACCTTCTTTTGAGTCAATCTGTCTACATCACCAACACTATCAACTAATTAAGTTTATAGCTACCTCTTACTGATGTCACACAGGATGTTTCAATATGTGCTTATCCTCCAATTTCCTGGCAACAGAGACCCTGAAATGGATTTCCCAACTTTAAAGGTGTATCTGTTCACATGCTATTGTAATAGGGACCTTGGAAGACCTTGACATTTTTAACTCTACCTTCTTAAAGGGGAATTTCAGTGAGTCTTGAAAACTGACCATTTATTCAATCTTTAATTCTAAAAGGTATAATATATTAACTATATCTAAACTCTACCTAATTAAGCCTATTATACCTATGTTCCATCACAGGGCAGTCACCCACAATGCCTACCTGTAAGGCTGGCCCTGTATCACAGACCCCCCGGAAGGTTTCTGTGGACTCTCAGGGGTCTGCAGACCCCAGTTTGAGAACCACTGCTCTAAAGTACGTGCAGTGTCAGTATCTTTGCTGTTGCCTGCAAGTATGAGAGCAAGTGATGGTGCTTCTTCTTCATCATTGTATTCATGATAATCCATTTCTTGTTCTTCCACCAGTAATTCTTGGGTATCTGAACGGAAAAAGGCACAAGGGTGGGGTTGACTTGAAGTGTTCAGGGAGAAAGCAAGAGATACATGCTTAGATCATCAGCAGCTTGTAAATTAGAAGAGATTGTGGGATGAGGGAGAAACAGGATGTGAGAATGAGGATAAGGTGTGAGGATACCATCATTGTGGATCCTTTCAGTCCCATCCTTGGCCACGACCTTACCCATGGCTGCTCCAATGACGGTAACCACTGTCTCCTCCATTGGGGTAAGGACTTGCCACCATGCCTGTCCTCCGCTCGTTAGGTGCTCCTGCCTCCAGTTATGTTTTGTTTTGCAAGACAGGGGGAAATTTGTCAGTGTGAATGTTGTGCAATCTGTTTGGCTGATGTGACTGTCATGTATGAATAGCTGGCATTGTGTGCAACCTGTGAGGCTTGCTGCATTGCTAAGTGTGTGAGGTTGCAGTGAAGCCTATGAATGTCAGGTATGAGTCCTGATTGATAAGAGATTGTTAGTAGGTGAGTGATGGAGGTGTGGTGAATTGAGCAGTGTCTGAGGCTCGTGGGCAGTTGGTAGGATATGGCATTTAACGATGTATTCATTTACTTTGACCACTTGTCATTGAACTTCTTGCACAGCTGTATCCAGATTCTTGGGGTTAGACTCTTTGGATTGACCACCTATGCCGTAAATGACACTATGATTTTATGACTCTGAGGCGACTTGGTCCCACTGCCTTCGCAAAGTTTGTCTGGAGAACAAATAAAAACTGAAAGTGCTGGAAATACTCAGCAGGTCAGAAAGGTCACAGACATGAAACGTTAACTCTGCTTCTCTCTCCACAGATGCTGCCTTACCTGCTGAGTATTTCCAGCACTTACTGTTTTTATTTCAGATTTCCAGCATCTGCAGTATTTTGCTTTTATTTGTCTGGAGGGCTTCCTGTGGATAGATCACATCTCTCCTCCTCTCCACTTCCTGCACCAAGGCCTCCAGTACAGTGCTGGAATATCTTGGAGCCTGCTCTCTGCCATGTGGTAGCAATATTGAGTGTTCCCCAGGTCAAAATGACTTCCAGAATGACTTCCAACAGCTACTCCAACCACAATGAACCTTCCCTTTAAGAGGTGGAGGCTGGCTTTAAGTAGTGCAGACTAGCTTTACTCGTGTTAGCCTCTCACGATTTTGTGCCTCCTGCTCTGCTGGGCAGCCACTCAACAGCACTCTTAGAGTTGGCTGCATGCTACAATCATTAAATTAGCAGACAGCACAAAGTTTACGGGCTGCCTGAATTGGAAGTAATGGACACAGGGCAATCTCTCATTGAAATCTCCATGGCCGTCTTTGGGCCCTATCCAATTTCATGGCCTATGTAGCTAAAAAGGATATTTTAAAATTAAACTTCTAATTCCTTTATTGCTAGGCTGAGTTGTGATAGGCTAGTTAATTTAAAGTGGTATAATTATCTGCTTGTGTCATGGCCAATAGAGATGTACCACTTTTTTTAGAGACACAGCACTGAAACAGGCCCTTTGGCCCACTGAGTCTGTGCCAACCATCAACCACCCATTTATACTAATCCTACATTAATCCCATATTCCTACCACACCCCTACACTATGGGCAATTTACCTATCAAACTGCAAGTTTTTGGCTATGGGAGGAAACCAGAGCACCCAGCAGAAGCCCACAGGGTCACAGGAAAAACTTGCAAACTCCGCACAGGCAGTACCCAGAATCAAACTTGGGTTGCTGGAGCTGTGAGGCTGTGATATGAGCTTTAATCAATGTGAATTCTTTGAAATTGACTTCTCCTTTTAAAAAGTGGACAATTTATTGCAAAATGGCCACTGAAGATCAGATGACCTGGCCTGTGTATTCAAAAATTGCCTCACTGTATCGAAAGGCCAAAAAGATACATTCCAGACTAAGAGGTGGCGGAATATACCCATCCTGAAACCATCAAGAGACATTCCTGAACTGAATGGATTTCTTCTGAGACAAAGAAGGCGTGAAGTAGGCACATCGTAACAGAATGATATTCATCCAGACATTAATAGATAGCCATGGATTCCACATCCTGGTCCATTATGTGGTCACATAGGGGAGAAGGCCATGTGCCAGGTACCAGAAATGCTAATATGACGAACTGAGACCTTAAAAGGCAACCATCCAGAGAGAGAGCGAGAGAGAGATCATAGCCACATCACAGAAAAACAGTTCAGCCAGGGGCTGTGGAAAAATCCAGTTTAAACAAGAAGAAGCCCTGCTGCTAATTCTACACTTCAACTTGGTGCAGCAGAGAACTGAAAGTGACCACCACCTCCAGTCTGAAATCTTAACCACCAGAAATCTACAACAGATCAACATGTTCAAGACTACAAATACCTAGGTCTGCACCTTTAAAAGAGACTGTCCTACTTAGAAGATTCAACAGATTTGCCAAACACCGATCACACCTTCTATCTATCTTCTCTTGAGTGTGCCTGTGAGAGTGAATGCGTGTGTGAGTGAGTGGTGTTGCAAATATTTCGGGGAATGAATATTATTCAATAATTAATCTTCGGTTTTAAACATACAAGAAAATCTGTCACAGATTGTTTACTTGGCAAGTAAAACACTCAGGGGCTAACTCATCATTTTAAACAAAACACAATTGCGGTCAGTTGGGAAGTGAACAGTGGGAACCACCCACATCCCTTACCACCTGTCCATAACACTTGACTTAAGCAGAAGTTGTACCCCAGAATTCTTTGATTTCACCAACTCTATTTGGTGTCTGGAAGTTGAATATGAGGCCTGGGCTTTCCAGCCGGCCCCATCTTTTTTTTTCAGATCTGGGGCAAAGAGGGGCCAGAAATGTGCAAGATGCACTTTCGGGCCGCCATCCTTTACTGGAGGGTAATCCTGGTGGCCCATATATGGGTTCACACATGCAGATTAAATTGAGGGAAATGCAACCTTTGCCATGTTTCTCATGATTTATCTTCATTAAACCCTGAACCAGGGACTGCCTATTAGATCCTGAAATCCAGTGTTTAAATGTCAGCAGAGGGGATCTCAGACTTTCCCTAGAGAAGGGCCTATGCAGACAATGCTCAGAGTGACTACATGGAACCTTTTCAGGGTAAAGTCCAACTTTATAGGTCCCAGGATTAGTGAGACAACATTTTTTTCCATAAGGCTGTATCTTCCCTCGTAAGTTCCTGAGACCCTGCACTGTAACTTTGCAGCTTCTGTTTGGTACCACTGCTTCTCCTCTAATGAACAAATGACCCTGGGACTAGAAATACAGCCTGGGCCTGGGGGCGGGTGGGGTGGGTGGGGGTTGTGGGCAGGGGTGCAATTTGCAGTGGAAAGGTGGTGGATATTGGAAGTCGTAAATTGGGAAGCCAATTGTGCTTATATCATTGCATTATATGCTGTCCTTTGACTCAAGGGTATGGGTTCAAACTCAGCTTGGGTTGTAATAGTGAAGCCTCTTCTTGATGATAGCTGTACAAATGTTGATAAAACAAGCTTGCACAATTGCAGCCCATTTCCTGGTGAACTTTGTACAAGATGAAACTCCTCACAAGTCAGCAATAAATTAGTCTGAATTTGTCATTTCTCTCAGACAGCACAGACAGAAAATTAATGTGGAAAATGTAACTGTTCAACTGGTGTATTAAGTGCTGTTCTGTCCTTGAGGTTAAGATATACAGTGATCTTAACCTGAATGGGTTGGATGCCAAAAAGTGGAAAAAATATTCTGAGGGATAGAATTGGTGTGAGGTTCTTTGCGCTCCTGCTGTAATTTTGACAGAAACCCTAAAGAAACAGCATAAAAAGCTGATTAAATCCCATCATGTAAAGAAAAGGTGAGAGCAGTTGAACAACCCACTTCACACTAGTTCATTGATGTGACTTTAAAGTAGTATTTGACAGTAGTACTCTTTATTGATAGTGCAAAATAACTGGATCACCATTAGCTTTGACTGAAATCAGGCAGTAAAACAAATCTGGGACTAAACAGAAAAGTGTTTGATCATACTAAACATAGCAAAAGAACAGCAAAGAGAAATAACTAAAAGACAATTCATAAAGCTGAAGGCAAAGCAGCTGTAGCTCGCAACTAGAATATTAAAGCTATCACAATTCCCCCCAAAGTTCTACAATTAAAGAGTAACAATATGACAACAAATAATACCACAGCAGGCAATAAATCTGATCAAATGACTAACATTTTAAATGCTTTATTTTGCATAACATTCTGTCTTTCAGTTATTTCATCTAATAAAGTGAATTTAACAGTACAAAGTCTTTACAAGAGGCAAGCTTGGCAGAAGCTTGCAGGCAATCTGAGAGAATTCAACAAATGTCAAGTTATAAAGACTAAAGATTGGTCATAAACAAATGGGAACACCAAATGTACTAGGTTGCAAAATTTGGCTCACATCTTAAAGATCATGATAGCACGATTCTTACGAAAGCTGAAGAGTGTAACTTGGTCCACAAGTCAAAATAGTAATGGCCTGCAGAATAGGATCCAGGAACAAAGTTCACCATCATATCTTGTAACAGCAGTTTAGCAGAGTACAATCACAATGCTTTTCTGCCATCTGAATTCAGTTTCATCACCTTAAGGTGGTCCAGAAGAAAGTTTATTCTGCAATGTAAGGTTTTCAGATGTTTAATATCTGAGTTGTGGCAGGATTCCAGCTTCAACTGCATGTTAGAAAGTTAGGAAGATAACTGAAACTACAGTCCAAACTGCATTTGTTTACTAAATTTTTGTAAAAGTGATTGTTTCCTGTGTATTTAATATCACAAATTCTATAGCAGATAGTGAGATACAAACAGCAGCATTATTTGACAATGAAGTGTGTTCTGATTAAACCCACATGTAAATTCTGTGTAGTTTTTTGTTTTTATAAAATATTTATATTCATTTACATACACCATACATAGATATAAAGAAATACATACACAGTACATATGTTCAACCAGTATTATACAAGAAATTTTTATAAACTGTGAATCAGTAACAAATGACATGATACAATGGTGCTAAAACACCTCCATTACTACACTGTAATGTCTGAAAAGGGTGAGTGCAGTTTTTTTTGTCTAACACTTACTGACCAGTATCAACTCAGTTGATAGTGAAATATATTAAATTGACATTTACAAATCAGAACCCTTACATATGCTAATATTTTCACAAGAAAATTCTTTACACTTTGAGACCGTTCCCCTGATCAGCAATATCCAATTCATCAAGCTGGCAAATTGCTGCTGGTAGTGTCAGTCTTCAAAGGCATCAGGAATATGCTGAAAGACAGAAATTTGATTGTTAATATAGTGAAGTATTTTCAACAGACTGTTTCTACCACCTCTCAGCACCTTAAATTCACGTTCAATACAGAAGTGTGCCTCTGCCATTTTCTGCCATCCACTGGTTGGAGTCATACCTAGCACAAAGGAAGATTGTTGTGGTTGTTGGGGGCCAATCATCTCAGCCTCAGGCCAATGCTGCAGGAGTTCCTCAGGTTAATGTCCTAGGCCCATCCATCTTCAGCTGCTTCATCAATAACCTTCCCTCCATCATATGGTCAGAAATGGGGACGTTCACTGATGATTGCACAATGTTCAGGACCATTCGCAACTCTTCAGATACTGAACATAGGAACATTGGACTTAGGAGCAGGAGTAGGCCCTTTGAGCCTGCTCCGCCATTCAATAAGATCATGGCTGATCTGGTTGTGGTCTCAGCTTCCAGTCTGCCCCCCATAACCCTTGACTCTCTTGTCTATCAAAAATCTATCTAACTCAGTCTTGAATAAATTTAATGACCCAGCCTCTACTACTTTCTGGGAAGGAGAATTCTGCAGATTAATGATCCTCTGAGAGAAAATATGTCTCCTCATCTCTGTCTTAAAAGGGAGACCTTTATTCTTAAACTGTGTTCACTATGTGCGCTACCGGACTGACCCAGACAGTCAGGCTAAGAGGGCCATCGGATTCAGGGCCAACGCTGGATTCCCTCAGGTACAAGATGTGATAGATCTTGCATATCATCATCAAGGCTCCAACGCACCAACCAGTTGCCTTCATCAACAGGAAGGGCTTTCATTCCATCAATGTGCACTGATCTGCAACCATGAATGTGTTTCTTGCAGTCGTGTGCCCACTTCCTGGGAAGCAGCCACGACACCTGCATACTTCCGACAGTCCCAGGTGCCACAGCTTTTCAGGCCCCTGCTCGCCTCCATGCTGGATTCTTGGGGACAAAGGCTACCCATTGAAAACATGGCTACTGAAACCTGTGAGGAACCCTCGGAATGCAGCGGAGGAGAGGTACAACACTTGCCATGGCTCCACCCAAGTGATCATCGAGCAGGCCATTGCACTGCTGAAGATGAGATGCCATTGCCTAGATCGATCTGGTGGAGCTCGGCATTATACCCCACCATGGGTTTTGCGTGTCGTTGTGGTTTGCTGTGCTGTGCACAATCTAGCACTGCAGAGTGGAAAGGCCTTGCATGACAAGAACATGATTGAACGACACTGCTCCACCGACGGGGAAGACACGGAGGAAGGAGATGAGCAAGCAGCATTGGATCTTGAACGCCTTGCACCAGAGGCCAGGCAGATTGAGCGACCAGCCAAGAAGGCAACAGTCAATCTCATACTTACCTGCTTCCACCCACCATGATGGTCACTCAGAGTAAACACAATAAAGACTCCCCTCAATGCATGCAGTCTGTCGCCTCCTTTCTATTTGTGTTCTGTACCGAGTGACCAGCTTAACCACACGCTATACCCATGTGAGAGCCTATTCAAATGAAGGCTGTACCTACATTGGCATCCACTAAGGGGGAAAGGGGAAGTCAGCAGCTCACAATTAATGCATGACAGAAAAATCACTTTTACAAAATGAAGGTTAATTGTAAGAACAAAAGAACTTTATATTGAAGGAAATGTCAAATTTCAAACATTTGTGAAAACCCAAGTGTCTCTAGGTGGTTTTCTTTATACACTTATGAGTGTTTCTATGAGGTGTGATACCAGTGCTAGCAGCTGAGCTGGAGGCAGGTTGCTTATCAGGCTGCCCCTTGGCCTGTGATGACTTTGGCTGCCTCTGACTATCTGAGGCCTGGAGGGCCACGGCTGCCTGAGGGTTTCCCGCACAGGTGCAGGACTCTCTTCAGTTGTCGCGGATAATGGAGCTGGGCTCACTGGCGGAGGGGCTGAGGAGCTGCTGTCTACACTCGGAGCACCCTGAGGGGAGCCTCTCCTCCTCCATTTCAAGGCTCACTTGAACTTCCCTTCTCACCAGAGAAGGACGAGGCACTGGTGAAGACTCCAGGAGTCTAGTCCTTCTCTCACATTGCCATTCTGAGTCGAGCTCATGGCCAAGGCGATGGTGTTCAGGTCTGCCAACATTTGTGGGATCTGGCTCTCTATGAGGGTCGCCAACCTCTCGATGGAGGAAGCCATGCACTCACATGCCTGCGACATGGCAACAATCATGGTATGGATGGACTCCTCCATTGTCTGCTGCATTGTCTCTGGCATCTCCACCAGATGTTGCCGTACCTCTCTCTGCAACTCCGGCATGCCCTGTGCTGTTGACACCAGAGGCTTGTATGAGCCTGGCCACTCACAATCCTCTGACTGTCAGAGGCCTCGGCTGTCTCAACCTCAGCCAGCTGCTCGGGAGCATGTGTGGTGCTCTTGCCAGCTTGTGACACTGATTCTACAACTGAGCAGAAACCTACCAAGATGAAACTATCTGCACTGGTGGAAGGTGCAGGAGAGACTTGGGATGGTGCATCCTCTGACTCCTGATCCTCCTCAGTGATGAAATTAAGTCCCCTTTTTACTGGAGTCTTTTGTGGATGCCGACCTGCATGAGAGAACACAAACGTGTGTGGGTTAGGCTGTGATGATCTCGTCATGCCAACCATGCTTGATGTAGGTCTCCAGATGTGAACTGTATGTTAATGGAAGAAAATCCTCACTGTCTTGCACAGAGACTCCAGTCTTTCCATCAGATATGGAGTTGATACCCTGGGTCCCTGCTAATTCCAGTGCCTCCTCCTCAGCTGTGGAGAGAGGTCGAAGATCTCAGATGCCTCCAACAGTCTGGGCTGCCTCCCTCATATTATGGGCCCTCTTGTCCTGCAAGTGGAAAGAGGGAGATAGTCATACTTCGCAGAGAGATCAACAGGACAGTTCTGCTAGTGGCAGCCCCTCGTCCAATACTGGGGTATCACATATAGCTCATGCACCTGTCCACTCTGAGGGGAGTCAATGAGGGTGAGCTGTGAAAGAAGGTGGCCTGTGGCTGAGATGCAGCCATGCATCTGTCAGAATGAGATGATGCATAATCCCTGCTGCCAGATCAGTTGTAGTGCTTCCCTCCCCATATCCCATTTCCTCCTGTTTAGCTACTTGCAATCACTAAAAAGGAGAGGTTATGGAGCAATCACCTTGGCACAAGGTGGTCATTGGCCCTCTTGTGGCACTGTACCCATGTTCAGGGGGTGACCCCACGACTGCTAGCCTCCTCAGCTATCTCCATCCCAGCTTGCTTGGTAAGGTGGGAGGACCTCTCCTTGCCATTGCTGGAGAAGAGAACTTCCCGCCTTTCCTTTTCAGCCTGTAGGAGAATCTTGAAGGAGGCATCGCTAACCCGTGCGACCACCCTCTGTCTTGCCTCTGCCATCCTGCAGATTCCGTCTCTGGGGGGTGGATGGTCCAGGAATCACTCCAACACCAGTCTTAGTTGTGAGCAGCAAGCAGCAAGTCAGACCAAAGCAGCAATGCAAGCAGGGTTGGCAGATCTTTAAATATGCTGCTAGCACCTGCTCCGCAGTCATCCAACGCCATATTCAGCATCTCGTATTCTGGCCCCGCCTCGTGATTGGCTGGGCCCTGTACCTCCATTATGTAAACTGGCCATCTGCCTCATGTTTGTAGTGGGCTGGCCACCCATGTGACTAGCAGGATTGGCGCGTATTTCCAGGTCCGCCGCTAGGACCCGTGATGGGCTCACTAAATTCAGCCCTCTAATCCACAGCCATGATGGCAACAATCTGAGCCTGCATGGCAGCAAGCTGACCTTGCATGACTGTTCAATGTATATTAATTGGGTGCTTAATTGTATTCAGGTGGTGGATATTAATTGAGGATTCACCCATGCTCATTTATGTAGGAGCAGGCTGAAACTGTGGTTGTTGGATTGGAGATGCACAATATGTAATGTGTGTTTCTTCAAATAAAAGCCTGACAGTATAGAAAGTCTGGGCTCCAGATCTATCCTTCACCACCAGACTATCTGAGTTGTAACAATTACTTCAGTTTGAGCTTTCAGCACAGCACTCAGACTTCTGCTGGAAGCTGCTTGTGCTGCAATGGAAGCTAACACATTGCTATCAGATGCTGCATCATGACTGGGCCCACAAGCGTGCTGATGGAGTTGACCACCACTTCCATATTTAAAAGAATCCAAGCTCTGTGCAAAGCTCTTGGCGTTGGACTCCTCCTTCAACTCCTTCACATTGACTGCAGGCTTTTTGGCAGGTTTCCCAATGCACCAAGTATTTCTTTGTGCATACCCATCAGCATTCTTCTATAGGCTGCCCCATTGAAGTGCTCATCTGAGTCCTCTGCAGTGGAAACGATGTGCGACCTTGCCCTCCAGTGAGCTGACACCTGCACAGCCCTTGCTTCCTGCCCTGACTGCAGCCCACTCATACGCAGTGCCTTACCACGTGCAGATCCCACCTCTAAGCTATCCCCTATGATATGTGCAGTTTCAGTATCCAAGTCAGTGATTGCGAGTGTGAAATCAAGTGACGGTACTGTGTCTTCAATATCACTTTCTTCTTGGTGTTCTTCTTCCACTGCCTAGCTAGGTTGCACCTCTTGGATATCTGAAAGGAAAAAAGGCGGAAGAGTAAAATTGTGGTGCAGGGAGAGGGAGGGTGGAAATTAAGACATGCATGCTTACACCATCTGCAGCTTGTAAATTAGAAGAGAGTGTGGGATGAGTGAGAAGTGGGATGTGAGGAGGAGGATTAGGTATGGGGATACCGTCATCTTTGATGGTTTCAGCCCCATTGTTGCCAATAGCCTCAGAAATGGGTGTCCCAAAAGTGGCCAGCACCATCTCTTTCATTGGGGTTAGTACATGCAGGTGTGTATGCCCCCCTCCGGTTAGCTCCTGCTGCCTTTGTTTGTGTGCCACCTTGCTCTGCAAAAGAGAGGAATATGTGTCAGTGAATGTGGTGCAATCTGTTTGGCTGATATGGTTGTCACATGGTTGAATAGCTGGCAGCGAGTGTAAGCTGTGAAATGTGGGTGTGAGGCTTGCAGCAGTGCTAAATGTTTGAGAGTGAAATGCAGCATATGAATGTCTGGTATGAGCATTGAGTGATAGATATTTTTGTTGGGTGAGTAGTGTAGTGATTTGAGCAATGTCTGAGGCTAGCAAACAGTGAAGATTGGCACAACATGCGAGAGTGTGGGCTCCAAGGTTTTCCAATGCTGCAGCCATTGTCTTTGGACCCTGCCACTGACTCCATCCATCTCCCTGGCAACTGTCTAAGGCTGAACCACACTGTTCACAACCTTGGTATCATATTTGACCCTGAGATGAGCTTTTGAAAACATATCCATGCCATAATTAAAATCGTCTACTTCCGACTCCATAGCATTGCCTCCCTGCCTCAGCTCAGCTGCTGCTTAAACCTTCATCCATGACTTTGTTACCTCTAGACTTGACTATTCCAATGGACTACTTGCCAGCTTCCCACATTCTACCCTCCATAAACCTGACATCATCCAAAACTCTGCAGTCAGTGTCCTAACTCACACCAAGTCCCGTTCACCCATCACTTCTCAGTTGACTAACCTACATTGGCTCCCAGTTAAGCAACATCTTGACTTTAAAATTCTTATCCTTGTTTCCAAATCCCTCCATTGCCTCACCCCTCACAACCCTCCAAGATATTTGTGCTCCTCTAATTCTGGCCTCTTGAGAATCCTTGATTTTAATCACTCCATCATTTGTGGCTGTGCTGCCACGGCCCTAAGGTCTGGAATTCCCTCTCTACATTACTTTCTTCCTTTATGATACTCCTTAACACCTACCTCTTTCACCAAGCTTTTGGCCTTCTGCTCTAATATCTCCTTATGTGGCTCATTGTCACATTTTGTTTTATGTTGCTCCTGTGAAGCACCTTTGGACATTTTATGACATTAAAGTTGCTGCATAAATACAAGTTGTTGCTAGTGGTGCAGTGGGTAGGATATGGCATTTGAAGCTGCACTCACTGACCTTGACCACTCATCTAGAGTCATGGAACTTCTCGTGGAACTGTATTTCGGTCCTCGGGACTTGTCTCCCCACAATGACCACTAATCCCATTGCCTTTTTAGCATTGGTCTGGAGGACCTCTGGGCCCTCAGCAGATACAGGACTTCTCTCTTACTTTCCACCAAGGCCCCTAGTACATCGTCAGAAAATGTTGGAGCCTACTCGGTCCAATGTTGTGTCATTCTTCATTGTTTCCTAAGTCAGAGTCACTACCTGCACAACTGTAAGCAGCTGCTCCAGCCACAAGCCAGTTCCACTTTAAGAATTGTAGGTTATCTTTAAGCAGTGCAGGCTAGCTTTAAGTGGAGCTAGGAAGTTATGATTTTGGGCCCTTGTTGATGCGTGCAGCCGATGAACAGCACAATGTTGCTGTGCTGCCTGCATTACATTGCACGGGAGTGGGTTAATCACACGGCACAATCCCTGCTCTCATTACTGCGGGATTATCCAATTTAGTCCCACCACCACCACCACCACCACCCCCCTCAATTTCTGTAATACAGATGTTAGGCAAGTGTCAAAACCAGATACATGTATTTAAATTCAAGCTTGCTAGTACATTTATTAACTTGCTAGTACAGCTATTAACTTAGTCAAGTTGAAGCCACTGTGTATACATGGATAAATTTGGGTTCCTGCAGACAGGTGACAGTAATTGCTCATCTCTTTCAGTTTACAAAGCATACTCATACATATAAATGGTTTTCTCCCAATAAAGTTATATACAGATATGTTCTTGATTTTGTTAACATAAGAAAGATAAGGTACAGTGAGTATAATATTCACCTCAAAATAGTGCTGCTTCAATTTCTCTAGCTGTCAGCAAGAGTAAGTCCGAATGGTGGAGTTGTCTATCCTTTGTATTCCTGATGTGCCAACTAGAATCGCACAAGTTATCAATTATTACAGAATCGCACAAGTTATCAATTAATACACAAGTGGCCTTGTCTTACAACTTAGATAACCATTGTACTTTGCTCTATTGAAATAAATAGTATATATTTCAACTTTGAATATACTGATGTAACAAATTGAAGAACTGATGATCTCCAATGATTTACTTATTTTGTTTGTGTGATGCTCTGTGTTACAATTTTCTTTTCACCAGTATCTAATTGAGATCAAGAACAGTTTTTTTACTGAATGATAATCCCTCTTTTTAGAATATGTCTCCTTTATTCCCACTCTCCTTTCATGGGTGTTATGGCAAAGTGGGATTTCCATTGGATTTTTGCCATAACTCTGACTTTAACCTAAAAGATGGATGGATGGGTGACCCACACCTGGATCACTCCCAGTGCTGAAACTGGATGTGAGGAGGAGTCCAAATATTTTTCACATCCTCGTGGGTAACTGGGGACACAAATGTGCTGTGTAACTATGCTTTTTAATGTTCTATTATCACAACTTTGAGAACAACTAGATCTGAGTGTCTGCATTTATTACATAATTGTACTTGCATAGCATTTGCAACCGAACCTTTATTATAAATTTTGCAACTGATTACTTTGCTTTTTTATTTTAAAAAATTCATGTAATAATATTTTTAAATCAGGCAGGATGTATTTCTTCAATGTGAGTTTTGCCAGGGTTACACCTTTAAAAAATGTGCTGTGCCTGCCAATAACCTGTTTAAAGAGTTATATGCAGGTTTCCTGGATCTAATTATATGTATACGGTTAGAGTGGGCATTGGCACAAGACCCATGTAAAATGGGTGTAAACATCTGAACTGCATGGAAACATATGTGCAGCCTTTATGAACATTATTGAATCTTCGCACTTCAGCACAGATTGGGGGTCAACGAGGTCAGAAAAGAATAGTGCTTTGCTCTCTAACTTAGATCTCACGTAATTTCACTGGATGTCTTATCAACATTTTTATTATAATTTTCAAGAAGTATGACAACACCAGGACCAAGAAGGCAGCAGGGCCTGGCACCAAGCCAGAAAAGAATAACACAGAAC
Organism: Heterodontus francisci; assembly: GCF_036365525.1. Classification (NCBI taxonomy): domain Eukaryota; kingdom Metazoa; phylum Chordata; class Chondrichthyes; order Heterodontiformes; family Heterodontidae; genus Heterodontus; species Heterodontus francisci. The sequence goes on along the minus strand of NC_090388.1, from coordinate 28,941,897 downwards.
TTCTCACACTCAGATTTCCAAGCCCCTCAGCAGAGGATTGAAAGCAGAAGGAACAGATTTCTGAGTGTGGGTCTCACTGAGCCATCCAGAAATATAACTCATGACAAATGGGGGCGACACTGGTGGCAATTGCCTAATTCCTTCACCCCCAGAGCTGCAGAATAGTGCCTCACAAAGTTTCTCATCCCCAGCAGGCAAGGTAACTTGTTGGACATTCTACATTGCCCATCTTGGGCACCAGCACACACTTTACCCTCCTAAAGAAACACAAGCACCACTGCTTTAAACATTGTTTCCCAGTTGCAGCAATCAGTTGTTGAATTCTCCAGAATTTTAGACTCAATATCTACTCACTTTCATCTTCATCAGGTGATTGCAGCAGTTGTTGACCCTGATATTGCTCAGTCTAACTTACCCAGAGTACATTAACAGTGCAAACACAGGAAATTTAGAGTTGCAATGCAACTGGCCCTCACTCTGACATATACAAATGAGGACAGTGGACACTTGGCGGGTAAATCATGCAAAAGTTTAAAAAGCACAAGAAAGCTTGTCGGAAGCTTGTTAATGGCATAAAACAGGGAGAAATAACTTCCAACCAATTTACATGCCTAAAGAAAACTTCCTGCATCATTTATACATTGCAAATGCACCGGAAATAGTTGTGAAATCCCCCACTCTGATTGTTGAAGAAATAATGAAATATAATATATTTGAAATTTAGCTACGGATGGCAGTTATTTTGAGATCAACAGGCACAATAATCACCTATTTTGAGGGAAGCCAAGCAACTCCATTGGTTAAGAGAGGGGTTGAATTTGAATCTGGTAACAGCAGTTGTTGGATATTTTGATAATTACACAGGTGCATGTGAAATTTAATAATACAAACCATTAGAGGATCTTTTTGTGGATGTGGTTGTTAATCTGAAACCTGCAGGAAGTGTTTCAGAAGATCCAGGCATCATGCTGATTCCATGAACGTCACGTGATGGGAACTGTTTTCTCCAGGAAGGCCTTTGCTGAAAATTTTTCTCATCATCCTTGTGATAATATATGTAAAGAAAATAATATAATATATTTTAATGGTTTATAATGCATTGTATGTTTGTCTTTCCTTTCCCCATATCTGGGTGTCAAGCAGGCAGACTGCACAGGGGTGTGTGCAATAACTTTAACCTGGCTGCAGTTCTGGGTTTAGGACATTATTTCAATCCTTATGTCAGGCCTCTGGCAGAGCTTTCTGCCTGTAAATGGGGGCAAAATATAGCTGCTGATGTAGTCCTGAGACCCAGGAGTGTGAATGGCCACTGGGCATTCTCGCCACTGTTCATAAATAAATAGCAGACAGAAGAAAACAAAAAGGGATTTATCATGCATCATCTGCTCTTTCTTCTATTCCTGTCTTTGATACTCAGACTTGGAGGAGCTGAGTGCATGGCTTATGCCTCATTTCTTCTCAGCAGCCCTCAAAATGGCTGACCTTCCAGTGCGCTGGGGGGCAAAATGGGCTCATAGGGCTGGAAATGGCCTCATTACCATGACAACACACTACCTGCACCTGTTGTAGGTACAGGGATCCCACCCCACCCTTAGGGCAAAATAAAGAGGGTATATATTATATTTTTCAGACTACTAGGTACCAAAATATAAGTATAAAGGGGTAGAGATTTCGCTTTAAGCCCAATCTGCAATTTTGTTGTAAATTGCAGCCAAATTGCGCTTATTTTGAAAAGTGTGTTATTCCCTTGATTCCCTTGATGCAAATTCATTTGCATATCGCCAAACACAAAGTCTGCTATGAACCAGCACATTTGGGCAGTGTTTTAAAAAAGTAATTTAAAAAAATTGTTTTTAAGAATATTCCTTACGCCTTGATATATTTAAGAGTAATAACATGGTAAAGTTTGATTAATACTGCTGAAAATGTGTTAACGACAAAAAATAAACATTTTTAATTACGGAAGCTCAAGTTGCCCTGAACACAATTTTCAAGTAGAATCCTGTGACCTTTTGCATCGTTTACCCTGATATCATAGGAATTATAATAGAAATCAGTGCAATCGAGCAGGAAACTCCAGGCCAAAATATATAAGTTACCTATGTTTGAACAAAACACTACTTGGCAGATGAATCTAAAGGATATATAGTAGAAAATATTGTCAGAAAAAAAATTAAATGCAGATACTTAGTACATATTTTATAAAATAGATTTAATAATAATAATTGCTGAAATCATATAATATAGCATGGGGCAATTACTTACATCATCAAGCGCCCTCTCTGTTCCAAGTGCAAGAAGGTTATTATATTCTCTTTCAAGAACCTGTCTTGCCTGAAGAAGAGGACAGTAATTAATGGCTTTAATAATAATATACACTGTGCAAATTGAACAAAGTAATCATTTTAATATTAATACAAGTGCTCAACTTTAGAACATCAGTAAGGGTTAAATTTAGGAAATCAAACCAGATGTGAGCAAGAGAACAACAGTTGAGTTTTCTTCTGTTTTTATCACTTACTCCAGTGCATGCAGATGCTTGCAAAATATAGTCCACAAAAAAAGCTTGTAAAAGACTACTAAATGTTTTTTTAAAGGAGTTTCAAGAAAAACTAGCATGAAACTACCATATTGTTGTAGTAAAACAGCTACATAAAAGTCAAATAAGAATAAAACCAGACGGACTACCCGGCATTGACCTAGGTACTGGAAATGACAAAGGCACACCTTGCAAAGTCCTCCTCACCAATATCTGGGGACTTGTGCCAAAATTGGTAGAGCTGTTCCACAAACTAGTCAAGCAACAGCCTGACATAGTCATATTCACCGAATTATATATTACAGCCAATGTCCCAGACTCATCCATCACCATCCCTAGGTATGTCCTGAACACCAGCAGTACTGACCCATCAGAGATGGCGGCACAGTGGTATACAGTCGTGAGGGAGTATCCCTGGGAGTCCTCAACATTGTCTCCAGATGCCATGAGGTCTTATGCATCAGCTTAAACACGGAAAAGAAAACCTTCTGCTGATTACCAACTACTGCCCTCCCTCAGCTGATGAATGAGTACTCCTCCATGTTGAACACCACTTGGAAGAAGTACTTGTTGTGGATATTACTCATAGTCCTGTGAATCTTACAATAGTTCACAAACCAAAGGAAGAAATAATATTAAGCACTGAGAGTGGCAAGGACACAGAATGTACGCTGAGTGGGAAATTTCAATGTCCGTCACCAAGTGTGGCTCAGTAACACCACTACTGCTTGAGCTGGCCAAATTCTGAAGGACATATTTGCTAGACTGGGCCTGTGGAAGGTGGTGAGAGAACTAACAAGATGGAAAAACCTGCTTGACCCTGTCCTCACCAATCTACCTGCCGCAGGTGCACTCGTCTGTGGTAGTATTGGTAGGCGTGACCACCGCAGAGTCCTGGTGGACATGAAGTCCTGTCTTCACATTGAGGAAAGCCTCCATCATGTTGTGTGCACTACCACTGTGCTAAATGTGATAGATTTCGAACAGATCTAGCAGCTCAAGACTGGGCATTCATGAAGTGCTTAGGCCATCAGCAGCAGCAGAATTGCATTCAACCATGATTTGTAACCTTGTGGCCTGGCATATACCCCACTCTACCATTACCATCAAGCCAGGGGCCCAACCCTGGTTCAATGAAAAGAGCAGGAGTGCATGCCAACAGCAGCACGAGGCATACTTAAAAATGATGGGCAAACCTGGTGAAGCTACAACACAGGATTACATACACACTAAACAGCGGAAGCAGCATGCGATAGAGCAAAGTGATCCTACAACCAATGGATCAGATCAAAGTTTTGCAGTCCTGCCACATCTTGTCGTAAATGGTGGTGGTGGACAATTAAACAAGTAACCAGAGGAGGCTCCACAAAGATCCCCAGCATCAATGATGGGGGAGCCCAGCACATCAGTGCAAAAGACAAGGCTTAAGCATTTACAACCATCTTCAGCCAGAAATACAGAGTGGATGATTCATCTCAGCCTCCTCCTGAGGACCCCACCATTATAGATACCAGTCTTCAGCCAATTCAATTCACTCTATGTGATATCAAGAAATGGCTGAAGGCACTGGATAGAGCAAAGGCTATGGGCCCTGACAACATCCTGTCTGTAGTACTGAAGTGCGCCAGAAGTAGCTGTGCCCTTAGCCAAGCTATTCCAGTACAGCTACAACACTGGCATCTGCCGAAATATATGGGAAATTACCCCAGTATGCCTTGTCCACAAAAAGCAGGACACATCCAATCAAGTGACACTTAGCAATAAACTGCTCATCAATGCTCAGCTTGAGTTCCATCAGGGTTACTCAGCTCAAGACCACATTACAGCCTTGGTCTAAACATGGACAAAAGAGCTGAATTCAAGAGGTGAGGCAAGATTGATTGCCCTTGAGATCAAGGCATCATTTGACCGAGTGCAACTTCAAGGAGCCCCAGCAAAATAGAAGTTACGGGAATTGGGGGAAAACTCTCCACTGGTTGGAGTCATACTGAGCACAAAGGAAGATTGTTGTGGCTGTTGGGGGCCAATCATCTCAGTCTCAGGACATCGCTGCAGGAGTTCCTCAGGGTAGTGTCCTAGGCCCAACCATCTTCAGCTGCTTCATCAATGACCTTCCCTCCAACATAAGGTCATCAGCGGGCATATTTGCTGATGATTGTAGAGTGTTTAATTCCATTCACAACTCCTCAGATACTGAAGCAGTCCATGCCAAATGCAGCAATACCTGGACAATATTCAGGCTTAGGCTGATAAGTGGCAAGTTATTTTTGTGCCACATATGTGCCAGGGAATGACCATCTCCAACAAGAGAGGATTTAAAGGTCTCCTCTTGACATTCAACAGCATTACCATTGCTGAATCCCCACAACATCGACATCCTGAGGGTTACCCTTGACCAGAAACTTAACTGGATCAGCCATGCAAACACTGTGGCTAAAAGAGCAGATTAGAGGCTGGGAATTCTGCAGCAGGTAACTCACATCCTGACTCCCCCAAGCATGTCCACTATCTACAAGGCACAAGTCAGGAGTGCGATGGAATACTCTCCACTAGCCTGGATGAGTGCAGCTCCAACAACACTCAAGAAGCTCGACACCATCCAGGACAAAGCAGCCCACTTGATCGGCACTTCATCCACTACCTTAAACAGTCACTCCCTTCACCACAGTGGCAGCAGTGTGCACCATCTTCAAGATGCACTGCAGCAACTCACCAAGACTCCTTCAACATCACCTTCCAAACCCATGACCTCCACCACCTAGAAGGACAATAGCAGCAGACATATGGGAGCACTACCACCTGCAAGTTCCCCTCCAAACAACATACCATCCTGACTTGGAACTATATCGCTGTTCCTTCACTAATCACTGGGTCAAAAACCTGGATCTCCCTCCCTAACAGCACTATGGGTGTACCTACAAAAGATGGACTGCAGCAGTTCAAGAAGGCATCATCACCTTCCCAAGGGCAGTTAGGGATGGGCAACAAATGCTGGCCTTGCCAATGATGCTCACATCTCATGAATGAATAACAAAAGAAATTCCAGGAGAACACTTGCAGACCCAGCTGTGATGCAGAGTCTGATGACCAATATCTCAGCTTTCATTGCAGTGCAGGCAGAAGCCATGCAACATCTGAGTGCTGCAGTGGAAGCTCAGACTGTCATGAGATCTTTGCTTGAGGTCATGAAATCTCAGCCTGTCACCATGCAGGCTCAGACTGCTGCCATCATGGCTGTGGATACCAGTGCTCAAAGGGGCTTGCAGGGTCTCACATCAATCCAGCAATCTGTGCTCCAGCAGATTACTAGGATTGCTTAGGTGCCACCCCCGGTGAATGGCAGTGGCTCCGTGTTGGGTGAATCTGCTGTCCTCTCTCAGGATGACAACATTCGTGCTCATATCACTGCCATTCCGCCAGTGCCCTTACTATTGCCTCTCAGCCAACCCTGACTGCTGCCAACCATGATGAGGTGGTGCAGTCTGAATTTGGACTCTCAAGGCCCAGAGCTGCTCAAGGGCATTCTGCAAGACCATTTGCAGTCTCCCCCATTGCAATTCAGCAGTCTTCCACCAGCCATGCTGTAGCCATTGGGGTAGCACTGCATAGGAGCCCTAGGCCAGGCAAAGGCACCCGTAAGATAGACACTAAGGGAATGCGCAAGAGTGAGTAGTTGAGTATTGCACATATAATTGGAAGTGTTGTTGGATAAAACTGGCATGGAATGGTTGTTTTGTGGTGTATTTTATTTCAGGATTGTGTCCAAGAGGATGCTTTGATGGCCCGTAGCAGAGGGATGGTAGGGCCAGGAGCTGTTGAGCAATGGGGTGCTGGGGATTTTTTCAGGGGAACTGGAGTGTGCTTCGACATGGTGACTTGAAGATGGCTGGAATGGTAGACTGTTGCAGGATGGAAGATCATGGCTGCTACTAGGATAGCCAGAATTTGTCAGTGAAATGGTCTGGCCATAGTTACCCACCAACTGCACGTTCAGTTGTACCCCATGCTGTTGCAGTACATCTCCCCATTGAAATGTGACATTCGCAAGGCCATGTGTGTGCAGTCAATGGCTCCCTGCACCATGGAGAAGCCTGGTATCCTGGCAAAGCCACGTGCCCGCTTGTCCTGCTTCTCTCTGCTTAGAGAGAAGACAATGAAGTCCCCCTCTCCTGGCATACAGGGCCTTCGTGACCTCCCAGATGCTGTGATGGACGGCAAATGTTAATATGTTGGTGATGTCACCGGTTCCAGGCTGGACGGATCCGCTGGCATAGAAATTGATGGCCACTGGCAGCACCATCCACACCCTGCTAGAGGCAAAAAGTCCAATCGCGGAGGTGGCACAGTAGTGTGACCACCTCATTGGTGAATGGCAGCTGCTGCAGACATTGTTCCTTGTTGAAGTGCTCTCTTTGGACCCTAGGTGGGTAAGGCCTCCTCTTGAATGCCCTCCTTCCATGATCAGCTTGTCCTCTCTGCTTCCTTTGATGCTGCAGCCCAAGGAGAAATGCAATTATAGTCCTCATGACTGGGAGAAAGTGGGGTACTCAGAAGTCTTTCAGAAGCACACAACTCCTTCCAAATGTCCAGCACCACTTCCTGCTGACTTAATCAACTTTTCATAAGTCCTCCATCAACCAAATACTTCCACTAACTCTGCAAAACAATAATATTGTCACGTTGATGGCTTTAAATAGCGTTGCTGAACGCATGTTCAGCTGTGCATGTTTAAGCAAGGGTGCTAACTAGAGCAGTGAGGTACAAAATGGCAGGTCAGGTGTCAAATCAGCATCAGATGTTGACTTATGTCACACTCTGAACATTCTCATACTTCTGGCGCATGTGGAACGTTTACACTATTGCCCTCTACAACATGGCAATCAGCATTAGCTGCTCCAGAAGTGGTCAAGAGCGGACCCTTTGTCATTTTTAACCTCAACTAGCTCCCATAACACCAAAACCACTGGTGCTACTGAGCCAAATTTTACAGCCAATATGTTTTTGTTCCCCATAAATTTACACGAAAACATTTTAGAATGAGAGGAAGATGTGACACAATTGTTGAATAGTTAAAAAAATTACAGTGTGATTAAATTTACATTTTGATAGTTTTATTTTACTTACTATGAATGAAATAACATTAGTGGCAGCTATTACCAGAAATTAACACTCCCAGATTCGGGATAGCAAAGGCCAGGTGCAGAGTACCTTCATCTCAGATTCAGATCAGCAACCAAAACTGACTAGAATGAATTTTTGCACTGCCCACACTGATCATTCTTACTTCTTACCTGAGAAAGGATGCCAATTTAATTACTATTGGTGCCTGATTATGGGCAATTTTGCCTGAAGAACCTTGAATACCAGGAATTCTTTACAGATGACAGCCAGAGCAGAATTATGTCTAAACTCTACCTAACTCTAACTTAAGGGTGGCACAGTGGCGCAGTGGCTAGCCTTATAGCTCCAGTGACCTGGGTTCAGTTCTGGGTACTGCCTGTGCAGAGTTTACAAGACCACATGGGTTTCCACCAGGTGCTCTGGTTTCCTCCCACAGCCAAAGACTTGCAGGTTGATAGGTAAACTGACCATTGTAAATTGCCGCTAGTGTAGGTGGGTGGGGATTAATGTCGGATTAGTACAAATGGGTGGTTGTTGGTCAGCACAGACGGTGGGCCAAAGGGCCTGTTTCAGTGTTGTATCTTTCTAGGTATTAGGAGTGGGAGGACAGTATATAAACCCAATACACCACTCTAGTTTAATGCAAAAATATTTTCCAATGAGTAAAGGCGAATTTGTTACTTTATAATCTACATTCAAAGAGTTAAAAATGTCTGAAGTTGAAATTGGGCTAAGTTTACCTGTGTGTTTTGTGTGGGAATTTGAAGTATTAAAGCCAAACTGCTATAATCAAAGTTTTCATCCAAGGCTAGGAGTGCTCCATGGACACCACTTTCCATGAGGTTGTTTGCATAGTCACGAAGGCCAATAGACAGTATCCACCTGATGACACGGTCATTGCTCCATACTATTGCATCTAGAAATGCGAAACTGTAATATGAGCATACACTTTCTTTGCTAACATATGAGTAAGACAAACTTAACTTAAAGAGATCTCCTCCACTTAAGTATATACTGCAAAAGTATTTGGACCCTGATTTTCAAATGCATTAAATTTTTCTCTAACTTTGTTATATCTCAACATACAATGCACCAGTCTTCTACTGTATCATGAATCTAACATTTTCAAACATTCCAAAAAGTTACTGTACTGGCAGAGATTCCAATTAATCTATACAATTGCATAGATATTCTCCAAAAGAGTCATATGATGTACTCAGGGGTCTGGCTCGTAAATTTTGTATGGCATTACCCATGGTCAACTGATGAATGCAGGATGGCGATAGAGAGGTAGATTTTGGTCACGTCCCAGACTTGGCACTACATGACAAGCATGCGCTCAAACTAAAACGCCTGTGAATCAATAGAAATTAGCCCCTGAGCCTCATTGGCATACTCAGCATGAGCTGCTGGTGCTAATTGCATCGCCACAGACAATTTACCTGAGGTCACCTGCCTCAGATGGTACCAGAATGGAGGATTTGAGTGGGCTACAGGGTGTGGGTGATTGCCATCCCTATTGGGTCACTCCTGCTGCTCTATCTCCACAGGAACTTTTAAAACAGTGTAACTTACCTAGGCCTGATGTCTGTCTCTCTCATCGGTGATTAATTCCACCAACAGGTCTTTCAACAGGCATTATATCCCTAATATACAAATTTAAATAGATCTAACACAAGTTTCTGGCATCCATCCAGGACATCTAAACACCACCCACCACCACCAGCACCCCCAAATTGCCACAAATTTAGCAGTGGGATGAACCTGTGTAATTTAGGTATAGGGAGACCCCCTGCTAAATTGGGATGCTTTGCGCCTGTTTCACGCCCAAAAATCAGATGCAATGCAAACCAATTTCTATCTAGAATTGAAAATGAATTTCAGAAATTGATTAAGCAGAGTCACCTACTCGTCAGAATTTGCAACAGTGGATGTGGGAAATGTTTACATACAAATGTATAATTGTAAGTGTTGACAGAAAAATATAAACAAAAGTTGTGACAGAAGGAAGTAGGATTAACAGACAGGAAATTTGACACCTACACAAGATTTTTAATTATATATAGATATGTAGTTGGTACTTAATTGTTGGATAAAGTGTTAGTAGAGCATGTAGGGAGGTTACTATGGAGCAAGAGACTGACAGTTAGGTTTTGTGAGAACTAACATCATAAAACTGGCATGAAGGTACATTTTATGCTGCAAATTGGGACAGAATGTAATTTCACTAGGCTTCCACTGTTTTTATGCCCTGTTGTTTCCAATCCAGGTTTGATAGCTGTATCTTGTCCATCTTTTTTTGCAATTTTTTTCCAAGATAGAAATCCACAGGATGATGTTTTTAGCTTGAAATCTCAGGATTTGAACTTCCATTGCACGCTGTTGGATATGTTTGCCTGTCGCCCGGATCAGCAGTCTGCGGCCTGTTGCTTGGAGAAGGGCTATTGAGTGAATCTCAGGTTAGAAGTAATATTTCAGAGATTTTTTTTTGCTTTGGTCAATTACAGAGGAGGATTTCAATCTGACAGTCTTGAGGTCTGTTAGCCTCCTTCCCTCAAGGAAATTATCAATCTCTACTCAGATTGAAGGGTTCTTATTTAGGAAAGCAAAATACTGTGGATGCTGAAAAACTGAAATAAAAGCAGGACATGTTGATGATACTCAGCTGGTCAGAGAGCATCTTTGGAGGGAGAAACAGAGTTAATGGGCTGAATTTTACTGGTGCTCCGCAATCATGGCAGCGCGCTCTGATCTCGGCAGCCTGTCCTTGCAGAGTAGCCATCGCTGAGCCCCCGTGATATTTCGCATGGGGGCTCATTTAAATGGAGGGGTCGGAGCGGCCATCCCCGATGAGGTAGAGCAGGCGGCTGTTCTATCCCTGGCAATGGTAGTCGGCACCACTGTGCCGAATTTGAATTTTTAAAGGCACATTATTTGACAATGTCCTTAAAAAATTAAATAAAAACTGGAGGCCCTTTCCCACCAACCACCACCCAGCAAATGTTTGTCTTTGGGCCTATCGAGCCAAAATAAACTTTATTCCCAGCTCGAACTCCCCCCGCCCCCTCCAACCTCATTACCTTTGCCCTTCAACCCTTTGCTGCCATCCCCTCAGCCAATAGAAAGTGTTTTCCCGGCTCCCCCCCACCGCCCTGATAATTTCACTCCTCTCCCCTCTCCACCAGTGTCATTCGTCTCAGAACTCCAAACAGAGTTCCAAAGGTGCAGGAGTTCCGGCCAGCGGCCAGTATATCGGTGTGGGACAGCCGCCGGGACAAGGTAAGTTAATTTGCATGTATTTAACTTAATTTTAATATTAAAATGAAGGGTTCCGCACCAAGACCTCGCTGCCGCCATTAAAATGCAGCAAGGCCTCCTCGGCGTGGGGGTCATGGCGGGCCTCTCCCAGAAGAATTTTCCAGGGCCGCCTGCCACAACCCCCAATGCCGGAGGTCTATTAAAATTCAGCCCAATGTTTCAGGTCGATGACCTTTTGTCAGAACATCGATCTGAAATGTTTACTCTGTTTCTCTCTCCACAGAGGCTGCCTGACCTACTGAGTATTTCCAATTTTTTTATGTTTTAGGTCTGACTTAGAACATAGTTTTCCTTATGGCGAGTCATGGATCTGAATATTAATGGATGAACACAAGAACATAAGAACATAAGAAATACGAGCAGGAGTAGGCCATTCGGCCCCTCAAGCCTGCCCCACCATTCAATAAGATCATGGCTAATCTGCCCCAGACCTCAACTCCCCGATATTTCAAAAATCTATCTACCTCCTCTTTAAATACTTTCAGTGATCTAGCCTCCACAACTCTCTGGGGTAGAGAATTCCAGACATTCGCTACCCTCTGAGAGAAGAAATTCCTTCGCATCTCAGCTTTAAATGAATGTCCCCTTATTCTGTAACTATGTCCCCTAGTTTGAGATTCCACCACTAGTGGAAACATCTTCTCAACAGCTACCCTGTCAATCCCTCTCAGAATCTTGTACATTTCAATAAGATCACCCCTCATTCTTCTAAACTGCAATGAATAAAGGCCTAACCTGTTTAGCTGCTCTTGATAAGTCAACCCCTTCATCCCAGAAATCAGCCTAATGAATCTCTTTTGAATTGCCTCCAATGCCACTATATCCTTTCCTAAATATGGGGACCAAAACTGTACACAGTGCTCCAGGTGCGGCCTCACCAACACCCTGTACAGTTGTAACAGGACTTCCCTATTTTTAAACACCAACCCCCTAGCAATAAAGACCAAAATTCCATTTGCCTTCTTAATTACTTGCTGCACCTGCAAGCTAACTTTTTGTGCTTCCTGCACAAGAACACCCAGATCCCGCTATGCTGCACTTTTTTGAAGTCTCCATTTAAGGAGGAGGAAAACAGAAAGGAGCAAAGATAATCATATAAGTACAATGAGTCCAATCAGATATTAACTACCCCCCTCCTCAAAGGGTAAAATAGATCTCATAGATGTTATCAAGATCTAAGTGAGAGTAAGAGAAAGGTTCATTCAAGAAATCATAACTGAACTCTGCCAAATTTTAAAAGGTGATCTGTAGCCCAGATCATCAGCATGAACAGCTCTGCTTGTGGCTGTTAAAACCACTTTTTTCTTTTATGACAAGTTACCTTTTAAGCTGCAACAGTGATCTTTTGCAACATTATCCAGAGTGCTGTAGAGGTATGCATTTGCCAGCTAACAAATACAGGCGGCAAAATTCGTTTTCATAGTGCCGCTACACAGACTACATCAATTCCCTTGGGCTGACAGCGCCATGGATCACTACCGGCGTGACCCATGCAGCATTCCTCATTGATATCATTGAAGAATGTTGCCTGGGCCATGCAGATAACGACCCGTGGTGCTCTCTGGCCCCAGGGAATTGACATAGTCTGCAGATTTCCCCACAATCTTCAGGGGAGTTAGGGAATTCATATGTCTTGGGGTGACAACAAAGCAGCATGATAAAGCTATTCAGTTTTATTATGTTGTGGGCATTTGTGGTGCACTATGAGCACTAACCTTTGAATTTGTTCATCAGGAAAGGGAATCTGAGAAGGTGTAAGTGGAGTTTGAGGAAATAAAGAAAAAAGTTGTGGAAAGCAAAAGTGGAATTCAGTGATTTGGTTGGTGGGCTGAACAGTAATGGGGATTTAGTGACTGAACCTGTAGTTATCACTCTGTTATAACTGTGAAATTCTACACAGACATAATCTTTCCCTCCTGTCCAAGGGGTTAATGTTTATGCACTTTATGCTTCTACCCTCCTTTCCTACAGATTCACCACAGCAACAGGAGAAGGAAGATGATGAGGAGAAAGAACAGCACATACACAATCACCTTCTTGTCAGTTATAATGATGAGCTTGACAAGTTGAATGCAGAGATGAAGGAGAACTGAAGCCCACCCTTGAGTTCCTGCACAGACCACCTGGCCTGTATTCTTGTGCCCCAACTGCTTCCAACTCACCCCTGCAACACTTACTTTTCCACTTGCATGCATGGAGTGTTTTGCGAGTATCAAAGCAGGAAACTTAATATTGCTGTGCCACTGGCCATTAGTAGGCAGATTATGGAAGGACCAAAATATGCAAGGAAATTTGGGGGAGTAATTCTGAGGTGGAAAATTGGCATAAATAGCTTATTTATAACACCTGGCGCAAAAGCTCAACAGAATCTAATTGCCAACAGCAAAAAAAAATAAACAAAAAATAAGACATGATTAAAAAAGGGCTGAAATACACTTCCTTAATATTATCGTGTCTTTTCCATGACTTTCTAGGTGGGTTTGGACTGTTCTCAGACTGTGGGAAATTCCAGGATAATGAACCAAGTAAAATGGGGAGAACAAAGCTTTCATCGTATATTCACCCATTCATCCAAAAATCATTGCCTTAATGTTCCTCCACCCCAGCTGGGGATGGACATCTTTGGCCACTGTATTTCCCCCTCCCATATGCAAAGTACAATGAGTGGGTGGAGTTTGTGGCATAAACTGACTTTCTGCCCCTAATATCACTGGTCACCAGCAGCAACTAATGTTTCAAGGAAAGAAGTATTGAGGCCAGCTGTGGCAGGTCATGGGGACTCCATACCTGAAAGACACAAGTGTATTTTTAGCTATTATTTCAAGTTTTAAAAATATATTTTTAATTGCCTGTATATGTTTTAAAACATGTTTTTAAAGAAGTTTTTAAAGGCAATTTAAGTATATTTAAAGATTCACTACTATATATATCCATACATAAATATACAAAACATACACACACATATACATCTTAACATATTAAATTCTTATGCATAGCAATAGCTCCCAGAAAGTATTACACTTACTTCCTGTCACCCTTTAGCCATTACATTTCACACTTCATACTTTAGCATATGTTCTGACTCACTGTGAAGAATATCACACACTATTTTATATATTTATACAGTTTCCCCTTTAAGAAAGCATCAGATGTTCCATGCATCACTTATTTCAAACTGCAGTAATAAATCTCTCACCTTTAATTTCATGTTGACTTAATTCTCTTCTCTTTTCCAGTTCTTTTCGATCATAGTTCAACCGCTTCAAGCACATTATACCGTACTGTAAACTTGTTCTGAACAAGAACAATACAACAGTTCTTGCAATTGTTTGAAAGTTGTTTTCAAAACAAATTAATAAAGCTTCAGAAGGCAAGTTTCAGACAAATGTTTATAATAATTAAGCTAATGGATATTTTGGCCTTGAAAATCTGAGGGTCTTTGATCCTTGCATTAAATTTTGGGATCTGCCTGCCAGTGACCTCTGATGCTGACCCCACCAAAGCTTTGGGGGTCTTGGGGGATTATATAACTTAAATAAACAGGTGTTCGCACTGCTATTGGTGTATCTCAGGAACCCTCCATATTATAGAGTTTGCAAAAGGCACAGAGTCGTGCCTGATTTCTGTACCACAGAAACAGCATATTAGTGTGGGGTCGGGTCCCTTCAACAGGAAGTTAAAAAATGCAGCCAGTATTTGTCAAACCTTCAGGGGTCTAGGCTCCGATCCAGGCCTAGGCCCCTAGGTGGGCCCCACAACCATCAGACAGTGGGCCAGCAGGTCTGTTTTCATTCAGGATACTGGACTGCTGCTCTTATGCCAGGCTTAGATGAGTGAAGCTGCTCGTCTGGAACTTCTACCTTCTTAGTTTTGCCTCCTCTTATGTTGGTGACCATATTTAGAGCAGGCAGAGGCTCAGCTGGGGAATGCCATGGTATAGTGTCGCTGGGGCCCAGGATAACGTTTGGTCCTTTTGCTGTACCCCTTTGGACTTATGGTAGGGATGTGGTGGAAGAACTACAGATTTTCAGCTTTTTCAAGTCAACCCAAGAATGAATAAAAAAATCTTGCGCATCTGTAATACAGTTTATTTTATATATGGAGAGTTTTTAAAAACAATCAAGCATACCGATGAAAGCTATCCACCATTTTTAAATGAATACGAAGATCCTTCTTTGTCAAATGATCCAGCATTCTAGCATCTACCAGGCACTCCATGAAGTAGCTGCGGTACTGAGGTAATCCTAGACTAGGAAGCCATTCATTACCAATCCATTCATGATTCATGTCACCATAGGCCAAAGTCTGATGGAAAATGTAAGAACAGGTTTATCTAAATTCATTTGGGGCATAGTTACTTAGTCAAAAAGAAAAGTTCTAAAATAGACAACAAAAGCTGATAGCACAGGATCATGCTTCCTTGGTTCCTAATTTTAGCAAAAACATGAGTAAGTAGTATGTCAATAGATATTCTTCCAGAGATAGAATAATAAACATGAATGAAAAGTGAAAAGTTTGATTATTAAGGTCATTAATAAGGATGAGGATTGGTTAACTCACAGAAGACAGAGAGTCGGGATTAATGGGTCTTTTTCAGGTTGGAAAGGCGTAACTAGTGGAGTGCCACAAGGATCAGTCCTAGGGCGTCAATTATTTACTATCTATATTAATGACTTGGAGGAGGGGGCAGAGTGGAATATATCCAAATTTGCTGACGATACAAAAATAGGTGGGAGGGTATGTTGTGATGAGGACATAAGGAATCTGTCAGGGGATATAGATAAGTTGAGTGAGTGGACAAAAACTTGGCAGATGGAGTTTAATGTAGGAAAGTGTGAGGTCATGCACTTTGGTAGGAAGAATCAAAAGGCAGACTATTATTTAAATGGAGAGAGACTCCAAAAAATGCAGCACAGAGGGATCTGGGTGTTCTTGTGCATGAAGCACAAAAAGTTAGCATGCAGGTGCAGCAAATAATTAAGAAGACAAATGAAATTTTGGCCTTTATTGCTAGTGGGTTGGAGTTTAAAAATAGGGACGTTTTGTTGCAACTGTACAGGGTGTTGATGAGGCCGCACCTGGAGTACTGTGTACAGTTTTGGTCCCTGTATTTAAGAAAGGATATAGTGGCATTTGGAGGCAGTTCAAAAGAGATTCACTAGGCTAACTCCTGGGATGAAGGTGTTGACTTATCAAGAACAGCTAAACAGGTTAGGCCTTTATTCATTAGAGTTTAGAAGACTGAGGGGTGATCTTATTGGAACGTATAAGATTCTAAGGGGGCTTGACAGGGTAGATGTTGAGAAGATGTTTCCATTAGTGGGGGAATCTCAAACTCGGGGACATAGTTACAGAATAAGGGGAGACTCATTTAAAACTGAGATTCAAAGGAATTTCTTCTCTCAGAGGGTAGTAAATGTCTGGAATTCTCTACCCCAGAGATTTGTGGAGGCTAGATCACTGAAAGTATTTAAAGAGAAGGTAGATAGATTTTTGAAATATCGGAGAGTTGAGGGCTATGAGGAGCTGGCGCGAAAGAGGAGTTACGGTCTGGGGCAGATCAGTCATGCTCACATTGAATGGTGGGGCAGGCTTGAGGGGCCGAATGGCCTACACCTGCTCCTATTTCTTATGTTCTTATCAGCTTGAGTAGCATTTCATAACGAAGCGGTGAAAAGGTAAATATTCTACTCCTGGTCAAACCCAAAGTTAGTGGGTAGGGTTTTCACCTTGACAAAATCCTGGTGCATATTGGTTGTCGTTGAATTTCCACCACGTCTGACTATCTGATTTACAATAGTCAGGCTACTTTGCATATTTTGGGCTAGCAGAGCATAAAAAAGTTTTACATTTAAAAAAAACCTTAGTGAAGATATTTGATACAGGTTAAGGTCATCCTTTAATTTATAAATTACTGCCCCCTGACCCCCCCGCCCGCAACTGGAACCCACAGGCATTTCTAGGTCCAACATTGCTGGGGCACAAATAATGGAAATAAATCCAATGATCTATTTTTCTCATTTTCATGCCTTGACAAACCACCCAACCTGTTTTGGGCATCTCAGAAAGATTTAAAAATTTAGTCACAATACTTGCAGAAGCAAATAGTACAAGTGGGGAAGCAGGTTCCAAAAAATCCCCTAAATTAAGTGAACCTCACCTGAGCAAAAGGAGTGACAGAGTAACTTGGAAATGCGTAGGAAGTAAATCTCTGGGATTTTTATTTCTCTTTACTGTCTATATTCAATTCACAGCAACTTTAAACTGTGTGCAGTTAATTTTTTTGTGTGCACACAGAATTTTGCACCTGAGAGCGCCCATGTACAGGGTATTGTTCACAAAATGATGCCTATGCTCAGGTTTGTTGTGTATTTATTGTCGATGCAGTTTAGGGAAAGGAAACATGAGAAACAGCACAACAAGAAAGAAGGAAATACAAATGCTAAGAGCCACCAGAAGTGCAGAAGCAGCTCTGAGGAATACACTACCCATATCCAGGTGAAACTACCTGACTTCATGCATATTGGTATCTTTCGTGCTTTTATTGATGTTTATCCAACTTTGCTAAATCATTACATGACATGATAAAACAATGAAACATTTAGCATTTTTATATCCTCTAAGGGTCCCAAATCAGAATCCCTATTGGGGTATTCTGAAAGAAAGTCTACAAGGGCAACAGAGGGACTAGAATTTTGCCAAGCCTGACTAGGCTGATTCTTGGTCTCTGCTCCACGTTTCCACTGACCTCCCAAACATGGCCCCTTATGTTAAAGAAGGCTGGCTTGGATGGAGGGACCTCTCAGGCCAACAATTTCCTTGTCTCTCAACTGGGTTACACTGGACAGCTGGTACACCAAGCTCAACCAAATATGCCAATACTCGGCCCACCAAAGCTCACCTGGGAGTCCAGGTGTGTGTCCTGGTCAGGAGCAGTAAAGAAAATGTGCAGTTCTTTATCAAGAAGGCTGAATACCTCATTATATCTTACCATTATAGACCTCCTCCTGACCTTAGACACCTTTCCAGGTAGTAGCAGAGGTTTCCCAGCACTTATGCCAATTGAATAACCCCACAGATTTTCAGCCCTTGTGTCTTTCACTTCTCTTCGACACATGCAGATAACAAACCATTACTCTATCTGAAGTGCATTGAAACTAGAGATGATCGTCCATCTATATATCATCTATAAAAAGAGCAGTGCACAGCTCCTCAAATGCTTTCCGCTGCATGTTATAGAATCTGTTAAAAAGCATTGAGGAGTGAACCATTTAAGCAATTAAATATTCAAACTCAATTATGTATTTTAACATGCATTACCTGAGCCCAGCTGCCTTCTTCAGACTCCTTAGGAATTACCAGAAAGTACAGTTAATAAAAATCAAGTAATAAAATGCAGAGTTAACAGACCATATGATCCTCAAATGAAAGTAGTAAAATATGCATTTATGAACAAATGGGTGTACAAGATTGCAGTTAAACTAAAATGAAACAAGCTGTGAATCTTAGAACCTAAAATGTTCTTTCAAAATGAAATACTGTACTTTTCAATGCTTAAAAAAATGTATAAATACTATAATGCATTTAAGCTATGACTGTCCTATTCAGGGACATTCAGTTGCATATATTTAATATTCCAGCAGCATTCTGTATATCACTCAATGGAAAAATCGCCCATGGATGATGATTCAAGCTAGTGAAAAAAATGCATGAATTATCACTTGACAGGTCATATAGCATTCTAGAAATATTCAAAAATTGCCATTCATTTCTCTAGAAATTGCTTTTTGTCTGAGTTATCTCAATTGGCTTTCAAATGGCCCCAAAGGTAAGATTAAATACTTAAGAATTCAAATTCTGTGAATCATGTATAATATTAACTATCATTTTCATAATTTGCTTAAGAATATTTTTGGGTTTGTCAACTCTTAGAATTTACTATATTTTTTATTGTGGCTACAAATTAGTAAGTATGTTTCCAAGTGGGAGATTTATATTATCACTCTGGGAGAGGCAAGAGGTTTAGAGTGAACATTAACATCATACAGAGGGAAAAGAATGATGATGATTTTGATCTCTATTACAAACTTATACACTGTTATGATCCAGAATCTCACTCATAACATTGAGTTATGTCAATGCAAAACAATCCAAGGCACATTTTAGATTCCTGGTGCTCATCTGATTAGATATTAGTAACTGAAGCAGTAGGACATAATTCTAATTTCTTATTATTTTTAAAATCTAAAATTCTGATTCTGACTTATGAAATAATATTTTACAGAAATAAATGTTGAGTTTAGCAATCAAATAATTGCATCTTGGGTGGACTTAATCTAGGATAACTGGATATCCATCTACATTGTTTCATAGAGAACATTGGTCCTCTAGTCTGTGGTAATGGCATCAGTGTAATGTTGGCAACAACAACCTTTATGCCAGAAATGCACTTAAGGGCTTCAGGACAGAGTTGGTCAGATTGATTCATTAAAATTAAAAGCACAAGTCTCTGGAACATTAAATGTTCTAGGATAGGGGTGTGCAACCCATGCCCAATGGAGGAAATCTGGTTGCAATGCTCTTCATTTGATCACCGATCTGACAATGGGTGTGATGGAACTTTGAAAAATCACAGGTAGTATTAAATATTTTGTCCGCAGGTATGCATTGGATTGATTTGCAACTTGTGCTCCCAGTAAAACTGTTAGAAAGAAGAAAGGATTCGGAGAGAAGCAGCGGGAGAGGAGAGGATTTAAAAAGCGTGCCAAAACCTTAGAAGCAGCGAGGAGAGGATTTAAAAAGTGCACCAAAACCTTGGAGATTTGGACAGAAGCAGTGGAAGAGGAGCGGAGATTCGGAGCCAAATCAAAAATCGAAAAGTGACATCAGAGTGACATCACAATCAACAGAGAAAGCAAAAAAACAGAAAGCTGGCTGGGGTGAGTATACTGGCAAACTTTTAATTTAATCTTACTTTTATAATTTAAAATACATATATATAATATATATATACATATAGAGAGAGCGAGAGAGAGACCAACAGTGAGGGTTTTGTTTCAAATTAGGAGCTGGGAAATGAAAAATAGTCAATCAGGGTAGTGTAACAGTAAGTGTTGTAATAAGTGTATAAGCACAGAGCAGGACTAGATGTAGTAATTAAAATCGATAGTTCAAATAGGATACTAAATAGATTGCTTAAAAAGGGAAGAGGACTTTTGTTTAGATCATGGACGGATAGCTGCGACCTGTTGCTTGCAATTCCTGTGCCATGTGGGAACTTCAGGACATTTCATGTGTTTTGTGTGCCCCCGTGTGTAGGAAGTGTCTCAAACTGATCGAGCTCGAGCTCAGGATTTCGGAGCTTGAGGGGCAACTGGTATCACTGTGGAGTATCAGAGAGCAGGAGAGTTTCTTGGATCGTACATTCCAGGAGGTAGTCACCCCACAGGCAGCAGGAGGTCAGGATAGTAGGTGGATGGTGATCTGGAAGAGTAGGAAGAGGTAGTAAGCGCAGGAGTGCTGGGGTGTATGTCACTCTCAAACTAGTACTCAGCATAGCAGACTGTTGGGAGTGACGACACCTTGAAGGAGTGCAGTCCAGACCAATGTACCAATGGGCATGGAAATGTACTGGAGGGAGAAGCAAAGTGCAGAAATGCAGTTGTTATTGGTCAGGATTATCCAAACTTTTTGCATGGGGGGGCCACATTACAATTTTTGTCTTACATGGGGGACCGGTGAGACAATTTCAGAAAGATAAAGGTAAGACTATTAATCAAAACAACAAATGTGCATTTTTGTGAAGAAACTTTCAATGAGAAGATTAATTTATTGACTTACTTTCTCGTCACTATGTTGGACACTGATATAGTGAGATACCTGGCATTTTTGTTTGCTTGCATAAGTAGTCGATGTCTGCCTATACACTTATTGTAGCGATGCAGAGGATTCCAGATAGATGTCTGTCAGGAGTGATCTTGAACACGCTCTCACCCCCTCTCTCTCTGACTCCCTCTCTCCCTGCGTTTCCCCCCTCTGTGTTGTTCCCCCACTCTGTGTCATCCTCGCTCTCTGTGTCCCCCATTTCTCTCTCTGTCCCCCCTTTTCTCTCTGTGTCCACCCTCTCACTCTCCTCTCTCTGTCCCCTCTCTCTCTCTCTGTCCCCCCTCTCTCTCTCTCTCTCTCTCTCTCCCCCCTCTCTGCCACTTTCTCCCCCTCTCTCTCTGTGTCCCCCTCTCTGTGTCCCTCTTCTCTCCCCCGCCTCCCTTCCCCCCCCTCCTCTCTCTCAAGCCTCCCCCCTTCTCTCTCTGCCTCCCTCTCCATCTCCTTCCCCCCACTCTCTCTCTCTTTCTCTGTCCCTCTCTCTCTGACAGTTGCAGGAAGCAGGAGCGCTCAACACAGCAGCTTTGTGGTTATTCAGTCTTTTTTTAAAATTGCTGTCAGTTTCACAGCTGAAAAGTGCTGGCATTGGGACCAGTGGTTTCTGAACTTCGGACAGATTCAGGGTTTTCCGGCAGGCTTTTAAAAAAAAGTTGGAAAACCACAAATTTTACAAAGTTGGGAAACTGCTGTTACCGTTCATGCAGCACCTGTCCACTGTGAAACTGACTTGCAATATTTTTTAAAAACCCCTTCTGAAAGAAGAAGACAATGGACTGGATCTCTGCAACGAGCTTCAAAAATGACAACCCACCTATGTGGGCCGCACGCCAAAGAGCAGCTGCGATCGCAAGCGTGGCGTATCATTTAAATTGCTGGGGTTGGCTGCTCCCCGCACACCTCCCCCCCACCCCGATCACGTGGAGGGGGTGGGCTGTCTATCCCCGGCAATGGTGTCAGCTGCCTGTGTGCAGGTGCTGATGCCATTTCTAAAGGGCTGTGAGCTCTACCAGCTTTTTAAAATACTTAAAAGATACAAGGCATAACATTAAATGAATACATTTATTTTTCCCCTCTCCCACCCCACCAATAACAATTAAATTAATTATGTGTCCTTCCCCCCAACATACTTAACTTTACCATCTGACCTTCCCACACCCCCCAAACCGCACAATGTTTAAACTACAACCCTTCCCACCATCCCCTACATCCATGAAGTTAATTTGACCCTGTCCACCAGCCGCCCACACTGGTAAACTTACCTCCTCCCTACCAGTATTGCACCTTGTTTTCCTGACCAGGGACCAAAGGCACGGGAGTGCCGGCTGCAAGGCTGAAGATCGCGCCAGGCCATCAAGAGGTGCCGTAAGTATATTTAAATTAATTAATTTAGTTGTTTTGAATATTAAAATTGTGGTCCCGTTTCCCAGCGGCGGGGAGGCCGCCACAGTGCCTTGCAGCTGCTGGGAGAATTAGGCTGGGCCCTGCTGGCATCAAGGTCCATAGCGGGCCTCATACGGAGTAGATCATTGGCCCATCAAGCCTGCTTTGCCATTCAGTACAATTATGGCTTCAGCTCCACTTTCCTGCCCGTTCGCCATATCCCTTGATTCCGAGAGACCAAAAATCTGTCTATCCCAGCTTTAAATGTATTCAACTATGGAGCATCCACAACCCTCTGGGGTAGAGAATTCCAAAAATTAACAATCCCTTGAGTGAAGTAATTTCTCCTCATCTCAGTCCTAAATGATTGGCCCCTTATTCTGAGACTGGGCACCATGTTTTAGTTTCTCTGACCAGAGGAAGCAATCTCTCAGTGTCTACCCTGTCTAGCCCCTTCAGAATCTTGTATGTTTGAATGAGATTGCCTCTCATTCTTCTAAACTCCAGAGAATACAAGCCTAATTTACTCATCCTCTCATCCCAGGGAGCAACTTAGTGAACCTTTGCTGTACCACCTCCAATCAAGTATATCCTTTCTTAAATTTGGACAACAAAACTGCACACAGTACTCCAGATGGGGTCTCACCAAAACCCTATACAATTGAAAGGTCCATGTCCAATTGGATAAAAAAATGGCTTCAGGACAGAAAACAACAAGTCATAGAAAATAGTTGTTTTTCAGACTGGAGGATGGTAGACAGTGGTGTTCCCCAAGCGTTGGTGTTGGGACCACTGCTTTTTTTGCTATATATAAATGACTTGGATCTTGGAATACAGAGTAGAATCTCAAAGTTTGCCAATGACCCCAAACTTGGAGGTGTGGCAAACAGTGAGGATGATATAAACTGCCTGCAACAGGACATAGATAGGAGGTGGCAGACGGAATTTAATAGTGACAAGTGTGAGGTGATGCATTTTGGCAGAAGGAATAAGGAGAGGCAATATATCCTTAATGGCACAGTTCTAAAGAGTGTGCAGGAACAGAAGTACCTGGTGGTACGTGTGCATTGATCTTTCAAAGTGGCAGGACATATTGAGAGAGTGGTTAGTATAGCATATGGGATCTTGGGCTTCATAAACAGAGCATTGAGTACAAAAGCAGGGAAGTTATGCTGAACCTTTAAAAAGCTCTGGTTCAGCCCCAATTGGAGTTTTGTGTCCAGTTGTGGTCACCACACTTTAGGAAGGATGTGTGGGTCCTTGGAAGAGTGCAGAGGAGATTTATCAGAATGATTCCAGGGATGGGGGATTTTAATTACAAGGTTGGGTTGAAAAAACTGGGGTTGTTCTCCTTAGAACAAAGGAGATTGAGGGGAGATATGAAATGCCAAGTTAGAGATTAGAAATATGATTTATGTATCGGAATTCCACTATCACATAAATTTAGATTAATCCCATTCACTGTACCTTTTCCCTATGCTTATTCTAATCTGGAAATTACTGTAGACCATGTATTCACATTTATCTTTCTTGCTGTCATCAAGATCGGCAGCAGGCTCTTAAAATCCAGCCCTAAGGTCCAATAATATTTAAAATGGAACATTAATATAATGCTACATTAAGGTGTTTGTCTGCCCTTAAATGTACAGACTCATTTAAGTTATCTTTATACGTTGCTTTTAACCAGATTTTAAATTTATGCAGTGGCTTGCCTTGTGCGTCTGCATTTGATTCCACTATGGTAAAAAATCATTAGTACGCAGTGACAACACAAGTTGAGTTTATATTTTCCTGTGACAAACTTCCAGCTTTCTGAAGGTCAAGCTGTGAGTAGTGATGTTTGCAAATAGACCTGGTTGGTAGGGGGTTGTAGACGTAATTTTGTTTGCTAGTGCATTGGTTCACATAGTATTCCTTTACGTGTTATTTTAACGCAGTTGTTAAGCCATTACAGTTACTATATTCAAAGTTGCATAAAGAAATGTTATGTTCCCATATTAACCAATGTGCAACCATAGTAAATTATTAACAAAAACAGAAAATGCTGGACATACATGGCAGGAGTCAATACTTGTACAGAAAAAAAGCAAGTTTTACTAAATATATAGCCTTTCACCAGAATTCTTTTCTGTTCTTACCACAGATGCTGCCATGCTTGCAATTTGTTTCCAACATTTTCAGATTCTGTTTCAAATCTCTAGCTCTCGTAGGTTGCTTTAATAAAAACATTCCCATGAGTTACATTTATAAAATATTCTGTTTAATATTCAGAAAGAGATGGTGAGAAGATCGGCATTTTTGGATCAACTTTAATACATGGAAAATAAAAATAAAGTTTTAAAAATTGCTAAGGATACATTATATAATGATCAGACAGCCAGAAACAAAGCTGTGATATCTGCTTGAAGGACACCTACAGCCAGCATGCACCATAGGGTTGTCATTGTTAGTGGCTGCAATGGTGTGCTGAGTCCTCATGTACTGCTCTGCCTCCTTCCAGACTGCTGTAGTGCATTTTTTTTTAAAGAAGGGTACTATAGAATAGAAAGCAGAGTTATCTTTTTCACTCCCAATGCATTCTACACCAGCTACGTTTTGCCAAGGAAACAAAATACTCTGTCATTCCACCACTTGACGACATTTTCTAGCCTCCACATATATTGTGCTAATAGTTTGGGCAAACCTATGAACTTTTGCATATGCTGGAAGCCTAATCAGTAAATCTATCTAAATGAGTTTATGCCAAAAGTGAGTAAAATGCAGTGTGATCAGAAAAAAAATCACTTATTGTGATTATTAAGGTAGCAATGGCAAACTATTTCTGTGGGCATCTTTTTGAGGGTCATGCTCCGATTCAAACCAGAGCCGGAATTTTACCAGAAGCAAGCAAATCCCGCCGCTGGAACCAAAAGCAGGTGTTGTGGCCTTGCCAGCAGGGGGCAGAGTTGAGCTCGCAATATTCCCATGGTCAGCCAATTAATGGCCGGCAAGCGGAGAAGGCTCCTGAAACACTGGTGCCATTTTTAAAAAGCAGCCAGCAGGACTTGTTCATGCAGCAGCCCCAGAGGGAGCAGACAGAGAGAGATCGGGCGACTGTACCAATTGTTGACATGGCTGAAGGAAGATGAAGGGTCACTCCAAGATTCAATGATGCCTCCCTGGAGATACACCTCCAGGCTGTGAGGGCATGGAGTGAAGTCCTGTTCCCTTGGGATGGCAGGCTCACCAAACCAAGGAGGCCTGGATGGAGGTAGCAGAGGAGGTCAGCAGCCGTGGGGTTCTTTCTGTACCTGGCAGCAGGGCCGAAAGGGGTCAATGACCTCATGCATTCTGGCAAGGTGAGTGCAGTGCATAATATTAAGTTTGCAGCCTTAAATGCCACTAAGGATGAAGATGAGATTGGAGAAGGAGGTGCCCACCCAATTAGTAGAGACGTGCAGGCATCATCATTGGCTGTCAGATGCATTTTAGTCTCTTGGTACAGAACACCTGTAAGGCAGAGATGACTCCTGCATAGCCACTGCCGATTGGTCACATGTAAGAGGCATGTCTGTAGCACCAGGGTGGACAATTAAGCTTCTACCAACACAGGAACTGTGCTTCTCTTTGTTGAGTGAGTAACAATGGGAATTTATTTGCTTGCAGGAGAAGAGAGCACACAACGCTTAAGAAAAGTCAAGAACCAGAGGTGATGTACCTTACATGGCCAACCTCACACCTATGGTGGAACAGGCAATGGAGCTGGGAGGAATGGAGGCAGGCAAGGCAAACACGGATGGTGAAACAGGTGTTGAGCCCTGAGAGAGTGAGTGACCTAATGAATGAGTGCCAGAGACCCTCTGGTGAGCATAAAGCAAGGTTATCATGGGCTGAATTTAATGTCTCCCCTGGAGATGAGCGAGAAGGTGGGGTGGGCCTATAGAATTGTGACGGGAGGTGGGGGCGGAGGACTCGTCGCCTTCCTCTCGCACCGGAATTTAGTCGGGGGCAGGATAGGCCGAGGATGGCCTCCCCAGAGGCCAATTGAGGCCCTTAAGAGGCCCATTATCAGCCACTTAGGGCCTCTTGCCACCGCTGCTGGAATTAAGCCAGTGGTGTGGGGGCCTCCACCATGTGGGGATATCACCCAGTAAAATGAGGTGACCTCCCTGTGGGCTTGTGGGGAGGGGGCACCCTCTTCCGTGGGCAATTTGTGGCCCACTGAGACCCCCTGGCAGAAAACAACCCACCTCCATGAACATCCCCCTCCCCCTACACAACGCCCACCCTTCCTGCCCCTATCACTGGCTCCTGCCTGACTGGCCTCAGTGATCCTGGCTCACTTACCTTTAGTCCAGGTCTCCACCGCTGGGCCTGGTTATCAGGCCTCTTGTAGTACCTGCAGTGGCCACCGCTCCCAGTGGTGCTGCGATACTACTGAGTTGCCAGCTCTTTGATTGGCCGACAGGTCTTGGAGGCAGGAGTCCCCGTCTTTAAAGGGACGGGGATCCCAGTGCCAGGCTGTTAATTGGCTAGGCCCGTTAAATAGAGTGGTGGCGGGGGGTCACGGAAAAGCCAAGGCAGGTTCCCACTGCCTTTTCAGCCCTGTGCTGGGAGCTCCGCTGGCTCCACTGAATTCTGCCCAATGTGTGCACTACTAGTCACACAGAGCTCCTGATGATGAGTAGTCAGAGGGACGTGTTGGAAGACGTATTGCCCTCTCATCACTTTTCTCTCTCTTGCAGGTCATGTACAAAAGCAGCCAGCTACCGAGCCTGAGTGACTGCCCTCTACTACTCAGGAGGAGGAAGAGACCTCAGACAGTGAACCGTCACATCCTTCCCTGCACCCTCCACCAGCACAGATACTGTCATGTTGGTGGGTAGTTGTGTGTGATTAGTAACAAAGTCCAATAAAAACAAGAAATGCAGGAAATACTCAGCAGGTCGGGAAGCATCTGTGGAGAGAAAAGCAGAATTAACGTTTCAGGTCAGTCACCCCTCCATCCCGAAGCCTTTCGCTGCCATTCTTCAACCTCGCCCGTCTCCCAGCCCATCTCTAATTGGCAGGCAAAATTCTGGCCCAGAAAACTGAGGGTGGGAAATTTCTCAAATCTGTTTCTGCTCTTGTAGGCGTTACTTCACTCGAAGTATGGTGGGAACACCAGAGTTTCTGTTGCACCTCTGGTGACGTATCACTGAAGGAGCAGGAACTGCTTAGGGGAATTTCCCGGCCTAAGGAGCTTAGGTTGATTATATACTAACTAACAGGAGATTAAGGTAACTGAGAAAGGACATTTACATGTGATTATTGATTATGGTTGAGCTGTAGCAGTTCAAGAAGGCAGCTCACCACCACCTTCTCAAGGGCAATTAGGGATGGGCAACAAATGCTGGTCTTGTCAGTGACGCCCACATCCCATGAAACAACAAAAAAAATCACTATATTAGTTATATGGGTTAAAAGGATCTCACCTTCAGTTCAAATTGCAAGCATATAAAAATGTAACAAAGATGACAAATCCACCATAACAATAGATTTTACATGACAAATTTTGATTGTGTTTTCATTGAAAATATTTTGGACAAATATACTTTTATTTTTCTCAAAAGATAACTGTGAGAAAAAGAATAACTCAGACAAATGGTCAAAAGAGAAATTTATACTGTTCCTAGCAAATCTCTTTATTTTGCTTTTGCTTTAGACAGAATCCTTCTTTAAGCAATGGGAAAGTAAGATTACACCAGCAGAGAGCAATCAATGATTGTTAATATATGGATTTTTATTTGTTTGATCAAAACAGTATACTTAGTTAATGCATTTCCATTTATAAGCTGCAAATCAAAGAGATTTGGAAACAAAATCTTTATAAGAAAAATAGACTTAAAGCGTGCAAGCAGCGAATTGTGCCATAGCCAAAGTAAATCTGCATCAATGTAAATAGAGCAATAAAGAGGAGACTGACCATTCTTGTAGCAGATGTTAAGTTTTCCATTTCCTCATGGGTCACCCAGACATTTCCTGAGGGCTAATTATAAAGCCCACAGAGAACCAATGACAATCCACGTGAGGCAAGCAGTGTTAAAGAAGAAAGGCAGCACCACTGTAAGCCAATAGCGTATAGCATCATAATGAGAACAGTCTCACTGTTAAAGTGAGCAAGTTCCCCACATTTTCATGCTCTTCTTAGAATATATTTATGATACCAGTAACTGAAATATTAGTATTTTTTTGCATGGAAATAGAGAGCAGGAATTCAAAAATTAATAAAAACACAAAATAGGAATATTTTATCAGCAATTAATAAATCATTTTGTAGAAGACATCAGGCAGAATCTTATCAGCCATACAGAGGCTTTGGAGGCCAGAAGGCGGGCAAATTTTGAAATGTGCCCGTCAGGTCTTCCACCTGACGCATCTCCACATCCGAGTAATCCTGCCCGCGGTGGGGCGAGACTAATCATCAGCATATAAGTGCCTATTTAGGGCAAACTGGTGATGCAGGTGTCTGGAGGCAGCCCCCAGCGGCAAGCCGGGGTGAGGGGGGTGCACCAGCGAGACCTCCTTTAATTTACCCCCCCCACCTCTGAATCCCTGGATGTCAGAGGGCTACAGCTGCGGCTGCAGGCCACCCTCTGGTGGGGTTTCCCTTCCACAATGATGGTCTGGCAGCTGTGGCCCCAGTTTATTTTTAAGCATTTAAAAGTCTTCAGAGGGCGCCTCCATCTTGAGGCGCCCTCGCAGTCCCCCACCTACAATGGCAGCGGCAACCTCTCCTGGTGGGGCTACTAGCCACCCGAACCTCGGGTGCTCCCATTGGCCCTTTCCCCTGTTCATCCTGTCTGCCATCCTTAATTGGCTCCCTGAGAAGATCATGCAGGCAGGTGGACCTCAGAAACCATTGGGTAGGCACTTTGAAATGGTCCCGGCCCATGTTTAAAAACTAAGGCAATAAGATTCCACCCATTGTTATGCTACTGGATGATTAGAAACAAAACCATAGTTCATATTTCCCAAAAAATATACAGAGAGCTGTTACTAGAAATATTGCAAAATTTTACTTGAGGAATCCAGAATCTTCCCCAGGTTAACCTGATGTCTTCTCATGTCGCCACTCGACTACCTCACTTTTTATAGAACTGACTGAAATTTGTATAATTTATCAATTTTCACACTGAGTAACCTACTTTTTATAAGTCACAATATCACAAGATGGGAACTCTTCATGCAAACCTTTCAGCTGATTTAAAGTATTTTTCCATGCCCCCAGTAAGCAGCTATGCTTGTTGAGTGCATGGATTTGCATGATGGGGCTAAAACATAGCTGCTGTAATTTCCTGACCCACAACTCCCGAAAGCATGGTTCTTCATTGGAAGTGCAACTATTGAATTAACACTTTGATCTTGATATTCCAAAATACCAACCCTTCAGTCTTCTTTACATATTACCTGTTTCATCCTTGCTGCAAATCCATTCCAAACTTCTGATCACTCTTCTCTGTAGAAAAATACATTATGATATCTGTTCTAATTGGCCTTCACAATCTTGAACCAGATTTGCCTATCTTTGAGTTGCCCTGGCATATCTAAAAGTATTGTTTCAGGTTAATTTTCTCTATCCTATTAAGTATCTAGCTAAGTTTCTTCTGAGACATTTCCTTTCAAACTGGAGAGTCCTAACTTATAAAGTCATTTCTCATAGCTCTTTCTACTTATGCCACCCTACAGCATTATCTGGATAAAATCTAGGCTTGGACTGGCAAATGTTGCCATTCACGCTATGTAAGTGTGAGGTAATGAACAAAAAGATCTAACACAAAACCCTCTCAATACAGATCACAATCATCATCAAGATTTGGTTACTTGGAAAGGTGGTTGAGGCCAGAGTACTAAACTCAATTAAGAAACAGCTAGCTTCTGTAGTGGGTTGATAATCTGGAAGGAAAAGATTAAATGGCTTCAAACCTTTTTCAGCCAGTTTTATTTTGTGATCTTGTTACTTAATTCAAAAGGATGCCATGGAAGCAGTAGGTAGCACCCGAAGTCCTCAAATAATCTGTGATAGCCAAAAAAGCCAACCCATGCATTGAGAGATTATTAAATGCTGATATTGATTCTGCACTTTTGATTGTGGATGTATTCGTAAGAAATTAACGTCAACATGTTTTTCCCACTATACACACTGGATGCTGTACCTAAGAAAACATATGCAGAAGTTTTGGGTCAGGAATTGGGGTCTTCAAGCCCATGCAAAAGCATGGGGGTCCTGAAGAATGCATCGGGGTTAGGGTATTCAAGTCCAAGCAAAAGGGTCAGGGCAGGGTTCTTTGAAATAATGAGGTGGTCAGCTTGCCAGCATAAAAGGTTCACAGGAGTTCTTGCAGTTCAGAGGAAAATACAGGTGGTTGAAAATGTAAGGCAGAAAAATCAGAAATGAAAATGGAAGGCAGAAATTTAACGGATGAGTCTGGAAGACAGAGGAAACAAAGGATAGAAAAAAAAAGTTTGGCAGTGCTCAAGGGTATCTACTTCAATGCAAGGAGTATAGCAAATAAAGTAGATGAGCTGACGGCACAGATTGACACGTGGCAATATGATATCATAACTGTTACAGAAACATGGCTTAAGGAGGGACAGGAATGGCAGCCCAATGTTCCTGGTTACAGGGTTTTCAGATGCGATAGGGAGGGGGATAAGAAAGGAGGAGGAGTGGCAGTTTTGGTGAAAGAACCTATTACAGCTGTGAGGAGGGATGGTATGTTGGAAGGTTCATCAAATGAGGCCATATGGATTGAGCTAAGGAACAAAAAAGGGGCAATCACACTGCCAGGAACATACTATAGACCCCCAAACAGTCAGAGGGAGATAGAAGAGCAGATATGTAGGCAAATCTCTGAGGAGTGCAAGAACAATAGGGCAGTAATAGTAGGGGATTTTAACTACCACAAAATTAACTGGGATAGTTTTAGTGTGAAAGGAATTGAGGGAGCAGAATTCTTGAGGTGCATTCAGGAGAATTGTTTTGGCCAGTATGTAGTTAGTCCAACAAGCGAGGGCGCAGACTTAGACTTAGTTTTAGGAAATGAAGCTGGGCAGGTTGAAGGAGTGGCAGCGGGACAGCATTTTGGTGGTAGTGATCATAATTCAGTCAGCTTTAACATAATTATGGAAAAGCACAGAGATAGAACAGGAGTTAGAGTTCTCAACTGGGGTAAGGCCAATTTTACTAAACTGAGGAGAGATGTAGTGAAAGTGGACTGGAAACAACTAGTTGAAGGTAGTGGGAGGTATTCAAAGGGGAGATTCAGAGGGGAGATTCAAAGGGTTCAGAGTAAACATGTTCCCACAAAGAAAAAGGGTGAGATGGCCAAATCTAGAGCCCCATGGATGTCAAGGAGCTTACAAGGTAAGATAAGGCAGTAAATTTGATATCCGACACCGAGAACTCAATACTACAGAAAGCCGAGAGGAGTATAGAAAGTGGAGGGGTGAAATCAAAAAGGAAATTAGGAAAGCAAAGAGAGGGCATGAAAGAATATTGGCAAGCAAAATCAAGGTGAACCCAAAGATATTTCATCAGTAAGAGGAGAACTAAGGCAAGAGTAGGGCCCATAAAAGACCAAAAAGGTAACCTATGTGTAGGGGTGGAAGATGTTGGTATTGTTCTTAATGAATACTTTGCGTCTGTCTTCATAAAAAGAGAGGAATGATGCAGATATTGTAGTTAAGGAAGAGGGGTGTGAAGTATTGGATGTGATAAACATAGGGAGAGAGGAAGTATTAATGGGATTAGCATCCTTGAAAGTTGATAAATCACCAGGGCCGGATGAAATGTACCCCAGGTTAAAAGAAGCAAGAGAGGAAATAGCGGAAGGTCTGATCATTATTTTCTAGTCCTCACTGGATACAGGTGTGGTGCCGGAGGATTGGAGAACTGCTAACGTTGTAGCTCTGTTTAAAAAGGGAGCGAAGGATAGACTGAATAATTACAGGCCTGTCAGTCTAACCTGAGTAATGGGCAAATCATTGGAATCTATTCTGAGAAACAGGATAAACTGTTACTTGGAAAGGCATAGGTTAATCAACGATAGTCAGCATGGATTTGCTAAGGGAAGATCTTGTTTGACCAACTTGATTGAACTTTTTGAAGAAGTAACAAGGAAGATAGATGAGGGTAGTGCAGTTGATGTGGTCTACATGGATTTTAGCAAGGCTTTTGACAAGGTCCCACATGGCAGACTGGTTAAAAAAATAAAATCCCATGCGATCCAGGGAGATGCAGCAAGGTGGATACAAATTTGGCTTAGTGGCAGGAAACAAAGGGCAATTGTTGACGGGTGTTTTTGCGACTGGAGGGCTGTGTCCAGTAGCATTCCGCAGGGCTCAGTACGGGGTCCCCTGCTTTTTATGGTATATATTATGTGGTATATATTTTGTGGTATATTATTTGTGGAAGTAATAGACGCGTGTAGGAAGGGCACTACAATTATCATGGGTGATTTTAATCTGCATATAGACTGGACAAATCAAATTGGCAAGGATAACATGGAAGATGAATTTGTAGAGTGCATCAAGGATTGTTTCCTAGAACAATATGTTGCAGAACCTACCCGGGAACAGGCTATTTTAGATTTGGTAATGTGTAATGAGGTAGGATTAACAACAGATCTCGTAGTTAAGGATCCTCTAGGGGGAAGTGATCATAACATGGTAGAATTTCAAATTCAGTTTGAGGGTGAGCAACTCGGGTCTCAAAACATGTCTTCAACCTAAACAAGGGCAATTATAGAGGTATGAAGAAAGAGTTTTCTAAAGTGGGCTGGGAAAATAAACTAAAGGGAAAGTCAGTAGGTGAGCAGTGGCAGACTTTTAAGCAGATATTTCATAACACTCGCAAACATTTATTCCGGTCAGAAGGAAGGACTCGATGAGAACGATGAACCACCCGTAGATAACAAAGAAAGTTAAGGAGAGTAACAAATCAAAAACAAAGGCGTACAATGTGGCGAAAGCTAGTGGTAGGCCAGAGGATTGGGAACTTTGTAGAAACCAGCAGCGGATGACTAAAAAACTAATAAAGAGGGAGAAAATTGATTATGAGAGTAAATTGGCAAGAAATATAAAAACAAACAGTAAGAGCCTCTACAGGTATATAAAAAGGAAGAGAGTAGCTAAAGTAGGTGTGTGACCATTAGAGGATGAGACTGGGGAATTAATAACAGGGAACAGGGAAATAGCAGATAATTTAAACCAATATTTTGCATCGGTCTTCATGGTGGAGGACACTATAAACATCCCAAAAATAATAGATGAGCAAGATGTAAATGGGAGGGAGGAACTTGTAACAATCTCTATCACGAGGGAAAAGGTGCTTGACAAGCTGATGGAACTAAAGGCAGACAAATCGTCAGGACCTGATGGCCAAGGGTTTTAAAAGAAGTGGCTGCAGAGATAGTGGAGGCATTGGTCGTAATATACCAAAACTCACTGGATTTCTGTAGGGTACCAGTGGATTGGAAAACCGCTAATGTGACACCCCTATTCAAGAAAGGAGGGAGACTGAAAGCAGGAAACTATAGACCAGTTAGCTTAACATCTGTCATTGGGAAAATGCTAGAGTCCATTATTAAAGAAGAAATAGCAGGACATTTAGAAAAATATAACGCAATCAAACAGAGTCAACATGGTTTTATGAAAGGGAAATCATTTTTGACAAACTTGTTAGAGTTCTTTGAGGATATAACGAGCAGAGTGAATAAAGAGGAACCGGTAGATGTAGTATATTTGAACTTTCAGAAGGCATTCGATGAGGTGTCACATAAAAGGTTATTGCACAAAATAAGAGCTCAGGGTATTGGGGGTAATGCGTTGACATGGATTGAGGATTGGCTAACACACAGAAGGCAGAGAGTCGGGATTAATGGGTCTTTTTCAGGTTGGAAAGTCATAACTAGTGGGGTGCCACAAGGAGCAGTCCTAGGGCCTCAACTATTTACTATCTATATTAATGACTTGGAGGAAGGGACAGAGTGTAGTGTATCCAAATTTGCTGACGATACAAAAATAGGTGGCAAGGCATGTTGTGATGAGGACACAAAGAATCTGCAAAGGGATAGAGATAGGTTAAGTGAGTGGGCAAAAACTTGGCAGACGGAGTTCAATGTGGGAAAGTGTGAGGTCATTCACTTTGGTAGGAAGAATAAAAAGGCAGATAATTATTTAGATGGAGAAAGACTACAAAATACTGCAGTACAAAGGGATCTGGGTGTTCTTGTACATGAAACACAAAAACGTTAGGATACAGGTGCAGCAAGTAATTAGGAAGGAAAATGGAATTTTGGCCGTTATTGCTAGGGGGTTAGAGTTTAAAAATAGGGAAGTCTGGTTACAACTGTACAGGGTGTTGGTGAGGCCACACCTGGAGTACTGCAGTTTTGGTCCCTGTTTTTAAGGAAGGATATACTAGCATTGGAGGCAGTTCAGAAAAGGTTCACTAGGCTGATTCCTGGGATGAAGGGGTTGTCTTATCAAGAATGGTGAAACAGGTTAGGCCTTTATTCATTGGAGTTTAGAAGAATGAGAGGTGATCTTATTGAAACATATAAGATTCTAAGGGGGCTTGACAGGGTAGATGTTGAGAATATGTTTCCACTGATGGGGGAATCTCGAACTAGGGGAAATAGTTACAGAATAAGGGGTCACACATTCAAAACTGAGATGCGAAGGAATTTCTTCTCTCAGAGGGTGGTGAATCTCTGGAATTTTCTACCTCAGAGAGTTGTGGAGACTAGATCACTAAATGTATTCAAGGAGGAGGTAGATAGATTTTTGAAATCTCGGGGAGTCGAGGGTTATGCAGAGCAGGCCCAAAATAGGAGTTGAGGCCTGGGACAGATCAGCCATGATCTTCTTGAATGGCAGGGCAGGCTTGAGGGGCTGAATGGCCGACTCCTGCTCCTATTTCTTATGTTCTTATATTAATGATTTGGACTCAAGTGTAGGGGGCATGATCAAGAAGTTTGCAGATGACACAAAGATTGGCTGTGTGGTAGATAGTGAGGAGGATAGCTGTAGTCTGCAGGAAGATATTGATGATCTGGTCAGATGGGCAGAAAAGTGGCAAATGGAATTTAACCCAGAGAAGTGTGAGGTGATGCATTTGGGGAGGTCAGACAAGGCAAAGGAATACACGATTAATGGGAAAATACTGAGTAGTATAGAGGAAGTGAGGAACCTGAATGTCAACAGATTCCTGAAGGTAGCAGGACAGGTCGATAAGGTGGTTAGGAAGGCATATGGAATCCTTTCCTTTATTAGTCGAGATACAGAATATAAGAACAGGGAGGTTATGCTGAAACTGTATAACTCATTGGTTAGGCCTGAACTTGAGTACTATGTGAAGTTCTGGTCACCTCATTACAGAAAAGATGTAATTGTACTAGAGAGGGTACAGAGGAGATTTAGGAGGATGTTGCCAGAACTGGAAAAATGCAGCTATGAGGAAAGATTGAATAGGCTGGGGTTGTTCTCCTTGGAACAGAGAAGGCTGAGGAGAGATCTGATTGAAATGTACAAAATTTTGACAGGCCTGGATACAGTGGAGCTGAGAGCCTATTCACCTTAGCAGACAGGTCAGTGACTAGGGGGCACAGATTTAAAGTGATTGGTAGAAAGAATAGAGGGCAGAGGAGGAAAAATGTTTTCACCCAGAGGGTGGTGCGGGTCTGGAACTCACTGCCTGAAAGGGTAATTGAGGCAGAAACCCTCAACTTGTTCAAAAGGAGTCTGGATATGCAGGCTATGGACCAAATGCTGGAGGGTGGGAATTAGAATGGTGGATCGTTTTTCAGCCAGCACTACATGATGGGCCAAGTGACCTCTTTCTGTGACTTAAACTTTCTATGATTCTTCTTTCTTATTTGTTCATAGGAAATGGGTGTCGCTGGTGAGGCCAGCATTTATTACCTATCCCTAATTGCCCTTCAGAAGGTGGTGGTGAGCTGCCTTCTTGAACTGTTGCAGTCCATGTGGGGTAGGTACACCCACAGTGCTGTTAGGAAGGGAGTTCCAGGATTTTGACCAGCGACAGTGAATGAACAGTGATATAGTTCCAAGTCAGGATGGTGTGTGGCTTGCAGGGGAATTTGCAGTTGGTGGTGGTCCCACGTATCTGCTGCCCTTGTCCTTCAAGGTAGTAGAGGTCGTGGGTCTGGAAGGTGCTGTCTAAGGAGCCTTGGTGCGTTGCTGCAGTGCATCTCGTAGATGGTACACACTGCTGCCACTATGCGTCAGTGGTGGAGGGAGTGAATGTTTGTGGATGGGGTGCTAATCAAGCCGGCTGCTTTGTCCTGGATGGTGTCGAACTTCTTGAGTGTTATTGGAGCTGCACCCAACCAGGCAAGTGAAAAGTATTCCATCACACTCCTGACGTGCCTTGTAGATGGTGGACAGGCTTTGGGGAGTCAGGAGGTGAGTTACTCGCCACAGGATTCGTAGCCTCTGACCTGCTTTTGTAGCCACGGTATTTATATGGCTACTCCAGTTCAGTTTCTGGTCAATGGTAACCCCCTGGATGTTGAAAGTGGTGGATTCAGCGATGGTAATGCTATTGAATGTCAAGCGGAGATGGCTAGATTCTCTCTTATTGGAGATGGTCATTGCCTGGCACTTGTGTGGCGTGAATGTTACTTGCCACTTATCAACCCAAGCCTGGATATTGTCCAGGTCTTGCTGCATTTCTACACAGCCTGATTCAGTATCTGAGGAGTCGTGAATGATGGTTGGGCCTAGGACACTACCCTGAGGAACTCCTGCAGTAATGTCCTGGAACTGTGATGATTGACCTCCAACAACCACAACCATCTTCCTTTGTGCTTGGTACGACTCCAACCAGCGGAGAGCTTTCCCCCTGATTCCCACTGACTCCAGTTTTGTTAGGGCTCCTTGATGCCATTCTCGGTCAAATGCTGTCTTGATGTCAAGGGCAGTCACTCTCACCTCACCTCTTGAGTTCAGCTCTTTTGTCCATGTTAGAACCAAGGCTGTAACGAGGTCAGGAGCTGAGTGGCCCTGGAGGAACTCAAACTGAGCATCGTTGAGCAGGTTATTGCGAAGCAAATGCCACTTGATAGCATTGTTGACGATATCTTCCATCACTTTACTGATGATCATGAGTAGACTGATGGAGCAGTAATTGACCGGGTTGGATTTGTCCCACTGTTTGTGGACAGGGCATACCCGGGCAATTTTCCACATTGCTGGGTAGATGCCAGTGTTGTAGTTGTCCCGGAACAACTTGGCTAGGGGTGCGGCAAGTTCTGAAGCACAGGTCTTCAGCACTATTGCTGGAATGTTTAATAGTCGACAACGTTGCTGTGGGTCAGGAGTCACATGTAGACCAGGCCAGGTAAGGACAGCAGATTTCCTTCGCAAAAGGCCATTAGTCAGCAAGATGGGTTTTTACAACAATTGACAATGGTTTTATTAGACCTGCTTTCAATTTCAGATTTATTAATTGAATTCAAATTCCACATTCTGCTGTGGTGGGATTCAAACTCATGCCCCCAGAGCAGTACCCTGGGTCTCTGGGTTACTAGTCCAGTGACAATACCATTATGCCACCACTCCCCATGTTGTTATATGTTGTTTCATATCTTAATTAGTCCAAGCAGTTCCAATTACAGTCTGAGGGTAAGTTTAATGGGCTGAGTCCACTCTCATCTTTATCACTAAAAAGTTTGTAATGTGTCTATTTTGTACCCCAGTTGATGCCCACCGCCTGCATATAATTAAACATAATTACTGTACAATTAACAAGTGATAGCGAGTCACAGCCCATTTTACATCTTCCGATTTTTATTTCCATAGAAATCATGAGAAATGTAAAATGAGCTGCCAATTTGATATTACCCGTTATACCTCAGTGGTATATGAAAGAGTCACTGAGTCTCAGTGTAAGAGAGCTGAATTAGGTTAGAATGCAGCCTGTAAGTATTCTTCTTTTAACATATAACCTTTAAAGAACTAATTTTCTTTTGCATCTTACAAAATACCACATTAATATATGAGTCAATGTGCATTTACAAACAGCTGGCTACTTGGGAGAATTGGCAGTAAGCTGAGAACAGGGTTTACAACATGAGAACAATGCATGGTTTGATAAAGGAAAATCAAACAGTGTGGGCAGGTGAAATGAATAAAAATTTTAAAAATACCACTAAGAAAAAGGAAACACTAAATGGAACTTTACTGGCTCTACGGGCCTATCACAATTTCAAAATATTTTCAAAAACACAAAACGTAATGTTCATAAGATTACTCTTGATGAATTAAATGGATAGGAATTAGTCTCAGCAACCCTGTGTTAAGTAGAAAAATTTTTGGCTAAGATTCTTGTTATCCAATCATTATTTAATGATGTCTGTCGGATGTGCAAGGGTGTAGAAGTCATCTGAGGATAGGATTGGGCATAGTTTTGATGCTTCATGCAGTCAATTAGTTTATCAACATGCACTATTAGGCTTACAAATGAATAATTTCATCGTGGGTCTGGTGGTATAGTGCAGGTATGGAACTTCACCTCAATAGTAGTAATTTTTAACAAAGGAGGGGGAAAATTGGCAAAAAGAAACTATAAAAGCATATAGGAACATCCTGAAATTTCTGTGTTCCCATTGTTTTTCTGAGATTTCTGCTGATCTTCCAGCAAAATTAGTGAGAAATCCGGGGTTTCCACTAAAATTCTGTCCCATTCTTCCTTGTCTTATTTCTCAACTATTGAAGAGATCTATATTATCTGAAAGCTTGTGAACTTCAATACCTGTGTTGATCTAACAAAAGGTACATACAAAACAATTTATTACCAATGAGGATGTAGGTGCCACCAAATTGCAGTCTGTTTATTTTAATATGCTATCCAGTCCACAATCACTGCACAATGCTTCACAAAGCAGGTAAACAATAGAGGCATTTGTCTGAATATTTCTGTTGCAAAAAGTTTCCAGGTAAAAGGGACAATTCATTCATTTGTGCTCAAAAACAGGCATACAAGGGGTGCATGGAGCAATCCTTGCACCTAAATAAATAGGCTCAAGGCACACCTCATAGCTGGCTTTGGGCCCTATTATTATTGAACCAGAGAGTTGCAGAAATCAAATAGGCATCTCCAGGCAGCTCACCAAAGAAGGTGCCTTGAAGATCAAGTCAATGCATCAACAACACTGGCCCTCGGATAAGTCCATAAAGAGTATGGGAACAGGGCATGATCAGGGGTGTGGGCAACTGGGACTGTGCAATTGGGAGGTGGACGACTGGGAGATGATGCAATCGGGAGGTAGGGTAGCGATAACTGGGATAAGGGAGGTTGGCAGTGGCGATTGGGGATGGTCGTGGTAGCATCAGGGTGGGATGTGGCTGTGATTGTGGGGCGTGGGGCTCAAGATTACAATCAGATGAGGTGCTAGTGATGGCTGGCAGCGACTTGCGTGGTTTGAATGTAGAACCAAAAGGAGCCAGTGCCTCAGATAGGCGTCAGGCCTGTCATCTGCCTTGCAATATTGGAGGCTTAATCGCCCGTTTAGTGCCCAAAAATGGGCATGCATCATTGAATTTTAAAGCCATGCTGTCATTTCCATTTTAATCAGGCAGAATGAATTATCTCAGCTTTTGTACTGTGCATCATGAGCCCATATCCTTCCGGACATCCTTCCAGAATTATTTTGTGCCAATACACTGCAGAAATGAATTTAACTCATTATTATTTATTTGGCTGTGAAATACACCACTTGCAAACATTATCTTATGGCATAATAAAACCTAGATTTGTTTGGCTCTGTTGGGTGGATTTAGATGCTTATCATTAGATGGAGAACCATAGAATGATGTAATATAGATATAATAGGCTTAATTAGGTAGAATTTAGATATAGTTAATATATTATACCTTTTAGAATTAAAGATTGAATAAATGGTCAGTTTTCAAGAATCACTGACATTCCCCTTTAAGAAGGTAGAGTTAAAAAATTCAAGGTCCCTGTTTCAATGGAATAAGTTGGGAAATCCATTTCAGCTTCTCTGTTGCCAGGGACTTGGAGGATAAACACACACATTGAAATATCCTGTGTGACATCAGTAAAAGGTAGCCATAAATTAAATTAATTGATGGTGTTGGTAAATGTAGGTAGATTGACCCACAAAGAGGGTTCAACCTACCATAGAACATAATTATAAATATTTTGACCAGATAAATGCTCACAACTTCAAGAGCAGGGGATTTCCAGTAAAACATTAAGTGGAGATGTTAATGATACTACCAAATATGGATCTTGAAAGCAAGAAAAACACACGGAGAAAGGTAACACCAATATGCTAAAATGTTATATGATACCTTAGAAACAGTATAAACATGAGGATATTTGAAGCAAAAAATTAGAAGTGTTGAATTCCTCAAACAATACTTCTCACCCCATGGTTTTCTCGGGAATTTAAGGTAAACGTTTACTTTAAATTTTGATGGATATTCTAAGATATTTTGCTGTAACATTAGCAAGGTTAAACTTTTGGATCTATGTTAGAAATAAGATTATGTGTTACATCTCTCAGTAATATTTGATATTGTGATATACTTATCCACTTAAAAGTGTATTGCATGTTAAATTCTATAATAAATATATAAAAGTTAATAAATCGTCTCATGTAGCATCCTGTGTACAACTACAAGAACCCCCTCTCTGTGTCTCTTTAGGTGGAGAGATATGTATTGAAGAGAGATTCCCAGACCCTTATAAGATCTGGGATATTTATGACTTAGCCATAATTATTAAAAATAGGCCTATCCAAAAGATGGCAATATTCTCTGTTAGTTTTCTTTCTTTAAGGGAAAGCTAGTTCAATTCTTTGGACCCAAATAAGTGTCTATAAGAATTTGTCTGGTTTGAACTTAATTAAAGGAGATTCATAGGGATGTACCCCTGATTTGGTTTAGTCCCTATAAGGGGTTAGAGTCATAAATCACTTCAAGACAGCTTAATTCTCCATCTTTGTGGAAGGTAAAACCTGACAAACCTGACTAACTTATTCTCCCTGAAACGGCATACCTTTCTGTCTGTAATGGAACTGCATTAATTGGTCCAAGGAAAGACAGCCTGGGACATTGTACTCAAATGGCGGATGCATGTGGGTGAATGAGAGATATAAGTTTAAAAAAAATAAATCTAGAGAAAACAAAAATAAAATATTCTAGACACAGCACTATTTGATAGTCCTCATCTGGTGAAGAGGTGAAAATGTAATCAAGTTTGAATCATAAACTAGAATAAAAACCATACTTCCACCTCCATATTTAATCATTTTATTCCCTCCTTTATTTTTTTCCCAGCTGAAAGATTTGACAGATGATGCCCTTCCAGAGAATGCCTTGGGTTAGGAGGAGTAAAGTGAAATTCATCTACTGATCTTCCTTCCTTCTTTGTTGGGAATTGGCTAACCTCTATGTGGTATTTTTCCAAAGACATTGTGTCTCATCTTGTGTGGTATGATGGAAGCAGACTCATGCCTAATACCTCCTGGAACCAATCAGCTGCACGTTAAATTCTTTTCAGAATCCACACTTCAACAATGATGTAACTATCCGTTCTTGATATGTAGTTCATCTTATTTAGAACATGTATGAAAATACTCAAGGAATGTACTAATAGAATTTTAAAAAGCCTGTTAATTTTGTTTCACAAAAAAACATGTTAACCACTGGGCATATTCGGAATTGGAGAATAATAAATGATATGGTGCATGTATATTGGAGGTCTCCTGTACCAGTTATTGTTTAGGCACTATAATTGCAAAGCAGGATGAAAGCAACATAGTGGTAAAACCATGAATACATACATTATTACAATGGAAACAACAGACTGAAAATGGTGTTATAGTAAGGAAATATACAGACTATAGGTTTATGATCAGATTTTATGATTAGAAACAAAAGTTATGCCATCAGCAGAAACCAGAAAGAATTAATAAAGTTACAAATTACAATCAAAGTGAGTATACCAGGGATTCAGAGCATTGTGATGGACAGTCACAAAGCTACATTACTTCAACAGTGACCTGGTAGATAGTATAGTGGTCTATTTGAACTAACAAGATTCTGATCAGTATGTTGAATTGCTAAAGTTAAATACTTAAACAAAAGTGTGTAAATGATCTCAGGAGTGTTGTAGAATGGCCTCTAATCATTACTGTGTTACACTGGATATAGCACTTTTCTATAGTCAACAACAAAATTACTTCTATACAAAAGAAACTTCTGAACATCATAATGGTGCTGCTACTAGCTATCAGTTTACCTTGTCCACTGACTAAAACCTAGTGTTATAACACTGCAAAATATTCAGATTTATAATTTAATTACAGTCGCGCAGTGGTTAGCACCGCAGCCTCACAGCTCCAGCGACCAGGGTTTGATTTTGGGTACTGCCTGTGCGGAGTTTGCAAGTTCTCCCTGTGACCACGTGGGTTTCCGCCGGGTGATCCGGTTTCCTCCCACAGCCAAAGACTTGCAGGGTGATAGGTAAATTGGCATTGTAAATTGCCCCTAGTGTAGGTAGGTGGTAGGGGAATTGAGGGGATGTGGTAGGAATGTGGGATTAATGTAGGATTAGTATAAAT
Source organism: Heterodontus francisci (assembly GCF_036365525.1). Classification (NCBI taxonomy): domain Eukaryota; kingdom Metazoa; phylum Chordata; class Chondrichthyes; order Heterodontiformes; family Heterodontidae; genus Heterodontus; species Heterodontus francisci. The sequence goes on along the minus strand of NC_090388.1, from coordinate 28,899,018 downwards.
GGGTGGTTGATGGTCGGCACAGACTCGGTGGGCCGAAGGGCCTGTTTCAGTGCTGTATCTCTAAATAAATAAATAAATAACATAGTTAGCTAAAAGCTAGCAAGTACTGTGGAGCAATTTGATGAATGTATTCTAATCTTAGGTTCTAGATGACAATCATAACCTGTTTGGGTTTCATTTATGCTGTTAAATATATCATCTGACCCCCTTTGATTATATTAAATCCTTGTAATTCATTCCCTGCTGTTCATTGCTCTATATATATACTGTCATCATGCAAGTCTGAATATAAGGATGCCAAGATTACAGAATCACATAATTGTTATAGTGCAGAAGGAGGCCATTCGCCCCATCGTGTCCGCACTGGCTGTCCGAAAGAGGGCTGAATTTTATTAATGGCCGCAAATCGCGGCAGCACGCTTTGAAGTCAGCAGTCCGCCCGCGTGCAGCGGCCGCCGCTGAGCCCCCATGATATTTTGCGCGGGGGCTCATTTAAATGGAGAGGGCGAAACAGCTGCCCCCGATGACGTAGAGGCGGTGGCTATTCCATCCCGAGCAACGGCGTCTGGCACCACCGCGCAGGCCTTGTGTCTCATTTTTAAAAGGCTTCAAGCCCTGCAGTCACATTTGAAATTTTAAAGGGGCATTCATTTGAAATTTGTGCAAAAAACTAAATAAAAGCTGGAATCCCCTCTCCCACCACCACCGCCCCATGTTTGTTTTTGGGCCCATCCCATCCAAAATAAACTTAATTCCCAACCCGAACTCCCCCCACCCCACCAAACGAAATATCAGTGTGGAATGGCCTCCCGGTCTAGGTAAGTTAATTAAAATGTATTTGCAAAAGTTTTGTTTGGCAAATGAAGGCCCTGCCGCCAAGCGGCGGGCAGGCTGCACCAAAGCCTCACCGCCACTGGTAAAATGCAGCGGGGCTTTCTCGGTGATGGGGGCCGTGATGGGCCTCTCGCAGAAGAATTTTCTGGGACCCTTGTCACGATCCCAGATGCCCGAGTGCTAGTAAAATTCAGCCCAGAATATCAAGCTTATTAAAATATGATAAATGACACTCACTGTTCTAGAAGTTGGGGGTGCTGATGGACTTGTTAGTGACACCATCTCCTGGATTGCCAGCCTGAGTTTTAAGCGATGAAGGGGATTGCTGATTCCGATTTCCCTTTGGATTTCAGTGTCAGACAGGGCAGACATGATGGCACCACTCTTTACATTTGCACGACAAGCAGCAACATACCATGCAGGCATTCCAAGCCACAGCTGTATAGCAGAAAAACATAATTCTCTTGTTAGCCAGGTTATTCAAGTATGCTTAAATGTGCTCAGCACTGCTGTGAAAATATGTGGTACTATATTTGAAAACTGATGGAACTACTAAATAATTGTATTCAATTCATATATTAAAAGAACATAACACATTTTACACTTTTTAATGATCAAATGCATAGTGATGTCTCATTAAAATCTTTGTTAAAGATTATTAATGACTTAACAATGCCAGCTGCAAATATTGAAATTCTGAGTTTCAGTAAGTTTAAGAATCTGGAAACATTTATTCAAATATCATTTTGCTTTTATTCAAATATCCACACAGGTTCACAAAATAATGTAATTTTTCATTACATAGCTGCATTAGTTTTCTTTTAAATGATTCACAACAAAGGCATGTTAATAAGCAGCATTCAAGACCTTTCACCTCCAGTACAGGATGGGTGCAGACTGCCATATTTCAGTGTGTTATATTTTTGCTTTTTTCCTTTTACTCTCATGATTTTTCTCTGTTTTTCTATATGTGTTTGCATTTTTATGTGTGTATTTTTTTTGTATCTCTGTTCACACAATGTAATCCTTTTACAATGTTTGTTCTGCCATTTACTCAATCAAGAACTGAGTGAGTAAATAACAACTCTTAGGATCCCCACATTTTTGATGAAGTATCCACTTACTTTCAAATCATAATCCTTCTTCACAATTGACTGTATAAATCGTCATTCAGAAAGGCGCAGATTAATCAAGGACAGTCAGCATAGATTTGTAGAGGGAAGATTGTGTCTGACTAAATTATTACATTTTTTGAGGAGGTAACAATGAGGGTACCATATTTGATGTAGTTTACATGGATTTTGGCAAGGTTTTTGTCAAGGCCACACATGGCAGACTGGTGAGAGAAGTAAGAGCTGCTGAAAAAAAAGATATGCTGGGCTGAATTTTACAGCCAAGTTCAACAGACCTGAAAGTTAACTCTGCTTCTTTCTCCACAGATGATGCCTGACCTGCTGAGTTTCCCCAGCACTTCCTGCTTTGCTGCCACATACTTACCCTGCTGTGTCCCAGTGTCCTGTGAAGTTGTGATCATCTTCTTCCACTCAAGAGTTACATTGCTTCTTGTTGATGTGCTGCACCTGGGTGAATAATCTTAAATTTGCACATTCCAGGATGTGAGACTTAAATGTACCATAAAAGACAAATACACAACAGAAATAAAACCATAATTGGAGAATATTTACATACTATGGGCTTCTGATCATCTGACTGTGAAATGCCTCAGATTAATAATATACATTTCAAATCTGTATTCATTTCTCTGCTAACAGTTATGTGAAAAGACATGTAACTGCAATTAAACTATCTTTGTAAGAAAACAGGAAAATATGTTCATATTTTAGCTGCATTGCCAACTAGAAATATTACACCAATAACTATGATCAGCTGCTGCAGAAGCAAAGTGTTTGTGAACATGTGTCGATGTGCAATAGTTGAAAAACCATGACAACAGCACAGATTTCCTCACTAGTCCTGCATTGGTTTTCAAACATGTGCAAGACAAACCTTGCAGCCAGAGGTTACAGCAGTTACATGGTGGAGTCACATTTGCATTTAAAGGACCACACCAAAAACCGAGGATGGCAGAGGGGTACTCTAGGGTGGCCCCACAGTGCAGTAAGCCTCCCTGCTCACTCTCCTCCAAGCTGTGTGGGCAAGGTGGGAGGTCCTTTTCACCAGTGATGGTAAGAAGAGGTCCTCCCGCCTGAACAAAGCAGCCTGGCTGGAGTTGGCAGAGGAGGTGATTAGCCGTGGGGCCATCTGGCGTCAAAGGGTCTAATGCCAGAAGGGGATGAACAATCACTCTCCCAGCCAGCTGGGGCCCTCTAGGCTTCATGCACACAGGGTACAACCGCCAAAGTCATCCACAGCCATAGAGCCATCATATCAGCAGCCTTCCTCCAGTCAGACTGCTCGCACAGAAGTGGCACCACGTAGGAGCATCTGCAAGCATTTCCAAAAAGTATTGTGACGCAAATGAGTCTACATGGGTGACACAACAATGAAGAACGGTCAAAAACAAATTCGTCTTCACTAACATGTGCATCGTTTTTACTGTGTGAAAGAAATGTGCCAGCATATACCAATCGTGGCTCCTCTCATTACATCATTGGCCTTTCGGAACTCCCAACGTATGGAATAACATCATTGCAATGCCAGTATTACTCATGTGCGTCTCCATGGATGCAGTAATATGGACAATGGCTCAGTATTCTGCTGCCAGTAATGGTGGACGCAAAGATATTGCAGATGCAGACTGCAGCACAACAGGTGAAGAAGGGTGCTCTGTGGCATGCAGAGCCCACGTAGTTCCTATGACGTAGAGAACCTTTGATCAATCTCTAGCTCGCTGTTTGCCCTGCATGCGGTGCTTGGATGCTCTCTATCCTCCCATCTGCCTTTCCTGCTGTAAATCCTCAGCGTCTTCAACGCCCAAAGATGAGTCCTGCTCATGTCTCCCCTCATCCTGCAAAGCCTCGTCCCTACTGAGTGTTTAGTTGTGAAGAGTACAGCAGACAGCAACGATGTGAGCTACCCTTTCCGGCTCCTATTGCAGGGCACCACCCGATCTATCCAGGCAGCGGAATTGCATTTTCAGCATGCCGATCACCTGCTCAATGGTGGCTCTTTAGCTCCGTGGTTGGCGTTGTATCTCTCTTCTGCAGCAGTGGTGGGATGTCTCACTGGTGTCAGGAGCCATGTATGCAAGGGGTAGCCCTTGTCTCCAAGAAGTCACCCTCCATCAGAGCCATTTCAGTGAACAGCAATGACAGCTGGGACTGGCGCAGGATGAAGGCATCATGGCAGCTGCCTGGAAAGCGGGCACAGATTTGCATGAATTATTTCCGGTGATCACATACGAGCTGCACATTGACAGAGTGGAAGCCCTTACAGTTTATGTATTCAGCTGGTTGACCGGCGGGAGCCTTGATGGCCACATGGGTGCAATCTATGACTCCTTGCACCTGTGGGAATCCCGCGATGGGGCCGAAACCGATGGCCCTCTGGGCCTGGCTTTCAGGGTCCGTCATGAAGCCCTCTGGAACAGAGCATCAGTGACCTCCCCGATGCAGCGGTGCACTGCTGATTGTGTGACCCCACAAAGATCTCCAGTGGGCCCCTGAAATGATGTAGAGGCGTAAAAATTGTGAGCCGCTATCACTTTGAGGGCCACAGGCACAGGATGTAAAGGCCTGCTCGGGTATGCAATTGAAACCCGACCCGACCAGATCCAACCCGAACCTGTCCTAGGCCCGTGTCCTTTGATTTTTTTCCCACGCCTGACCCGACTACCGGAATGAAGTTAATTATATCAAAGAGGTTGTGCTCTACCTTGGATCCTCCGTTCAGGCAGCAGGCTATTTCTGCAGAATCATGCAGATGGAGCTGGGAATCAGAGCTTGATCCCGTCACCAACGGCAAGCCCCCACCCCCGCCCCCTGCCGCAACTTTCACTCACGAACACTTTAGTTTGTGGTTGAGTTCATTGGATAGTGATCAGGACTCTACAGTACTGCAGACCTGCAGTACTATGGAAGACATCTAGTTGATCAGCATACACATAATGACCAGCACCTCGAATAGCCTACAAAGCAAAACAAAAAGATATGTTAATGTTGACAAAGTATGTTGATCAATTTCTAGCATTGACATTTAATACAATTTTACATGAAGGTTAGTATCACTTTAAAAAAAAATTCTTACCCTAGATTATTTGATGTCATGGGTGAATCTCAACCCTCCAAAGCTTTCAGAGTGTCCATCTACCCTTTGAAATCTTTGTTTATCTGGCAGTGCTACAAAAACTTACAATCAGCAAGCACTGCTTGTTTATTGCTTTTTCATACTGGACTGTCTTGTTCCTCTGTAAAGATTACAGTTCAGTCTTAGAAGAGATAAAGCATCCCAGAAGCCCTGATTTGAAGTATCAAAATGCAAAACAAATAATCTAACAGCGATCAAATACAGTTATGTATTTATTGAACATCTTTCTTCCAAATCCTTGAGTACATAAAGTTAAAGATCCCACCTCGAGGAGCCGAACTAAATTTTTGTAGATAACTTTCATATACACATAGTATTTCTCTTTTCTGTCAGAAATATCAGCCTGTCTCTTCCAAGACTTTCAAATGACGTCTTGACTCCCTCATGATTTTTAAGCAGTCTTCTCATGAGATTATCCATTCTCTCTCTACAAAGAAAGACTTGCACTTCTCTAGCACCTTTCACAACCTCAGGACATCCCAAACCACTTTCCACCCAATGAAGGTCTTTGTGAATTGTAGTCACTGTTGTAAAGAAAGAAATGCAACAGCCATTGCCCACAGCAAGCTCCCACAAACAGCACCGTGATAATAACCAGATAAAACAGAAACAAGTCCTGCCAAAACAGAGATTGAAAGAAAACAAATAGCTTATTCCAATGAAGCACCCAATAGGCAGTTAGGTGAACATTTGATTTCATAGTCTCAGTTACAGACATAGCAAGTAAGTAATCTCAGTTACAGACATGGCAAAAAAAACCCAAAAGGCGTTATAACTTGTCATGTAAAAAGATAATAGAGTCAACAGTGGAAGGCTTAAGGGCAGTCCTCCACTGGTCGATTGTCCTTCCAGCTACGCTGAAGTTCCTCTCACTGCTGCTACTGCTCGCCGGAATGCAAAGTATACTTCTAGCCAGCCTGGCCAATTTAGGATAAAAACACTGTGTTCCTTCCACCAGCCCAACAGATCACGCTCATTTGCCATCACCAACACAGCAGGCTTCTGTGCTGTGTACTGCTGCACTTCATCATTTGTGTCCATTTCTTCATGAACATTCTCCCATTCAGCAAATTTGGTCACTGCTTTTTTGGCAGCTGTAGGTTCATCGTCAACCACTTTCGTTTCCTTCACAGGGTCTTCTGTTTTAAAGTTGTTGATATGTCTGCACACTTCAGAATGAACTTTATCCCTATCATGGTTGGATGGCTGGACAACATTTGCAGCCGATTAAATTTAGGCCAGAGAAATGTTGCTATCTTGTGCAGGTCATTTACTTCAACTTTCTTCAGAAACCACTCTCTGCCCATTGCCTGACAACTGCTTGCACTGGAGTATCTGAAGAAAGTGGCATATAGAGTCATTTAAGTTTCTCAAACCACGGAATAACCAGGTTCAATGTAGGATACTGGTCTCCCTCGAGTTCCCTCTGAGCTTCATAAAATGGTTGGAGGAAATCAATCAAAAACTGCAAGACATCAGGGGCGATGTTTTCCAGTCTGTACCCCACTGCCTTGTGGGCGTCTCGGGAGAGACCAAGGCTAAGGGAGTAAACCCTAACAGAAAATCCGGAGCGGAACCCCGTAGGCGGTCATGTGTCACCTTTGGCATGTTTCCGGCAGTTCCTGCAGCCATACTGGTGCCAAACGTCGTGTCCTGCACTCCGTTGGACCCCACCAGAAAGGCCGAGAGGGGGGTTTTGATGACTGGGCAACTCTCAACCTCCATAAATTTGCCCAGGCATGCGCCATGGAGAGGTCACTCCATAGTTGCCTCACAGCGACTAAAACAACACGGAAGGCAACAGTTACGGGTTATAAGTCCAGATAAATTGGCGTAGAAACTGGGCGCCACAGGTTGCCTTTGTTGGTGGGAGAGGTCATTGCACCTCACTGGACAGCTACCGCCCGCCTCAAACCGGGCAGCCCCCGGTCAATAAGGTTCTGTCCTGCCACAGTCTGCCTGCTTCAATGGGTGCTTGGAGCTCAGGGTCATTGCCCGAAAGGTGGACTGATACACCGCACCAAACAACATGAAAAAAGGAAAGAAGGTACCAGCCCTTCGCTTTGCAAGCTGGAACGTCAGAACTATGTGTCCTGGCCTGTCGGAAGACCTTACACAAATCAACGATTCTCGGAAGACCGCCATCATTAACAACGAGCTCAGTAGATTCAATGTGGACATTGCAGCACTTCAGGAGACTCGCCTCCCCGCGAGTGGCTCTCGAGCAGGGCAAAACTACACCTTCTTCTGGCAGGGCAGGGATCCTGAAGAACCAAGACAGCATGGAGTGGGCTTCGCCATCAGAAACTCCTTGCTCAGCATGATAGAGCCTCCGTCAAATGGCTCGGAACGCATACTGTCCATCCGACTGCTCACCACCTCTGGTCCAGTACACCTACTCAGCATCTATGCTCCAACACTCTGCTCCCCACCTGAAGCTAAAGACCAGTTCTATGAACAACTCCATAACATCATTAGCAGCATCCCCAACACCGAACACCTATTCCTGCTGGGGGACTTTAATGCCAGGGTTGGGGCCGACCATGACTCATGGCCCTCCTGCCTTGGGCGCTATGGCGTTGGAAGGATGAATGAGAACGGGCAGAGACTGCTTGAGTTGTGTACCTATCATAACCTCTGCATCACCAACTCGTTCTTTCACACTAAACCCTGTCACCAGGTTTCATGGAGGCACCCAAGATCACGTCGTTGGCACCAGCTAGACCTCATTGTCACAAGGCGAGCCGCCTTAAACAGTGTTCAAATCACACGCAGCTTCCACAGTGCGGACTGCGACACCGACCACTCCCTGGTGTGCAGCAAGGTTAGACTCAGACCAAAGAAGTTGCATCATTCCAAGCAGAAGGGCCACCCGCGCATCAACACGAGCAGAATTTCTCACCCACAGCTGTTACAAAAATTTCTAAATTCACTTGTAACAGCCCTTCAAAACACTCCCACAGGGGATGCTGAGACCAAGTGGACCCACATCAGAGACGCCATCTATGAGTCAGCTTTGACCACCTACGGCAAAAGTGCGAAGAGAAATGCAGACTGGTTTCAATCTCATAATGAAGAGCTGGAACCTGTCATAGCCGCTAAGCGCATTGCACTGCTGAACTACAAGAAAGCCCCCAGCGATTTAACATCCGCAGCACTTAAAGCAGCCAGAAGTACTGCACAAAGAACAGCTAGGCGTTGCGCAAACGACTACTGGCAACACCTATGCAGTCATATTCAGCTGGCCTCAGACACCGGAAACATCAGAGGAATGTATGATGGCATGAAGAGAGCTCTTGGGCCAACCATCAAGAAGATCGCCCCCCTCAAATCTAAATCGGGGGACATAATCACTGACCAACGCAAACAGATGGACCGCTGGGTTGAGCACTACCTAGAACTGTACTCCAGGGAGAATGCTGTCACTGAGACTGCCCTCAATGCAGCCCAGCCTCTACCAGTCATGGATGAGCTGGACATACAGCCAACCAAATCGGAACTCAGTGATGCCATTGATTCCCTAGCCAGCGGAAAAGCCCCTGGGAAGGACAGCATTACCCCTGAAATAATCAAGAGTGCCAAGCCTGCTATACTCTCAGCACTACATGAACTGCTATGCCTGTGCTGGGACGAGGGAGCAGTACCCCAGGACATGCGCGATGCCAACATCATCACCCTCTATAAAAACAAAGGTGACCGCGGTGACTGCAACAACTACCGTGGAATCTCCCTGCTCAGCATAGTGGGGAAAGTCTTTGCTCGAGTCGCTCTGAACAGGCTCCAGAAGCTGGCCGAGCGCATCTACCCTGAGGCACAGTGTGGCTTTCGTGCAGAGAGATCGACCATTGACATGCTGTTCTCCCTTCGTCAGATACAGGAGAAATGCCGTGAACAACAGATGCCCCTCTACATTGCTTTCATTGATCTCACCAAAGCCTTTGACCTCGTCAGCAGACGTGGTCTCTTCAGACTACTAGAAAAGATCGGATGTCCACCAAAGCTACTAAGTATCATCACCTCATTCCATGACAATATGAAAGGCACAATTCAACATGGTGGCTCCTCATCAGAGCCCTTTCCTATCCTGAGTGGTGTGAAACAGGGCTGTGTTCTCGCACCCACACTTTTTGGGATTTTCTTCTCCCTGCTGCTTTCACATGCGTTCAAATCCTCTGAAGAAGGAATTTTCCTCCACACAAGATCAGGGGGCAGGTTGTTCAACCTTGCCCGTCGAAGAGCGAAGTCCAAAGTACGGAAAGTCCTCATCAGAGAACTCCTCTTTGCTGACGATGCTGCTTTAACATCTCACACTGAAGAGTGCCTGCAGAGTCTCATCGACAGGTTTGCGTCTGCCTGCAATGAATTTGGCCTAACCATCAGCCTCAAGAAAACGAACATCACGGGGCAGGACGTCAGAAATGCTCCATCCATCAATATTGGCGACCACGCTCTGGAAGTGGTTCAAGAGTTCACCTACCTAGGCTCACCTAGTTATCACCAGTAACCTGTCTCTAGATGCAGAAATCAACAAGCGCATGGGTAAGGCTTCCACTGCTATGTCCAGACTGGCCAAGAGAGTGTGGGAAAATGGCGCACTGACACGGAACACAAAAGTCCGAGTGTATCAGGCCTGTGTCCTCAGTACCTTGCTCTACGGCAGCGAGGCCTGGACAACGTATGCCAGCCAAGAGCGACGTCTCAATTCATTCCATCTTCGCTGCCTTCGGAGAATACTTGGCATCAGGTGGCAGGACTATATCCCCAACACAGAAGTCCTTGAAGCGGCCAACACCCCCAGCTTATACACACTACTGAGTCAGCGGCGCTTGAGATGGCTTGGCCATGTGAGCCGCATGGAAGATGGCAGGATCCCCAAAGACACATTGTACAGCGAGCTCGCCACTGGTATCAGACCCACCGGCCGTCCATGTCTCCGCTATAAAGACGTCTGCAAACGCGACATGAAATCGTGTGACATTGATCACAAGTCGTGGGAGTAAGTTGCCAGCATTCGCCAGAGCTGGCGGGCAGCCATAAAGGCGGGGCTAAAGTGTGGCGAGTCGAAGAGACTTAGTAGCTGGCAGGAAAAAAGACAGAGGCACAAGGGGAGAGCCAACTGTGCAACAGCCCCAACAAACAAATTTCTCTGCAGCACCTGTGGAAGAGCCTGTCACTCCAGAATTGGCCTTTATAGCCACTCCAGGCACTGCTTCACAAACCACTGACCACCTCCAGGCGCGTATCCATTGTCTCTCAAGATATGGAGGCCCAAAAGAAGCTTTCCCCACGCTGTTCCAGTTTCTCGTGCAGCTCATGATAAATATCCTGAATTGAATTCAGTGTCAGATACATAGTACTGTACCTCGTTTCTGCCATTGGATTTAAATTTTTAGACAACTGTTCAGCAAGTTCAGACTGCTTAACGTATGTCACCAAGGCTTTGCATGATGTTTAGTTTCTACAACATCCAGAGCTTCAGAAGCTAATTCCTTTGGATCAAGTGAATGTCGAAGGACCGTGTTACATATGTGGTCCTGACAATCCAGACATCGATATGGTCTAACAGCAAGCACTATGTTAGTGCAAGCACTAGCAGCTTTAAAATCTCATGCCTGATGTTTTCGCCAGTTTTGGCATCCTCCAGTGGAAACATTGCTGTTGTTAAAACTTTGACATTAAGTTGAAAATCTACTGTGATGTAATGACAAGTTATCAACATATAATGGATTTTACAGTAGTTGTCCGTCCACATGTCAGTTGTCATTCCCACATTCACATCCTTCAGTATGTTAGTAATCTGGGAAATTAGTTGTTTTCGCTTTTCTGCAGCCACATCACGACACCTTCTTGAAACTGTAGTTGGATTTGGTAACACACTTGATGCTGATACTCGACCATATGTAGAACTCACATTGATAAGCTCTTGTGCTAGCTCAACAAACCTTTCACTAGCGACAGTTTGGAAAGGTCAAATATCCTTGCAACAGAGATTCATGCATTAGTCTGTAATTTCTGATTTCTTGTGAACGGCTATGTTTTTCTCGCTCGTCTGTGCAAACGAAGTTATGTACGACTGACTTGGCCCTGCTGCGTGTCGAGTACAACCTTTTTCAGTGTGCCACTGCAAAGATGAATTTCCCGTCTTTTTGTTGTCATATTTTAGTAGAAGTTTGCAAGATTTGCATTGTACAAATCCACTTGAACTTTTACGATCGTGGAAAACAACAGCATTAAAATGTTTCCAAATAGAAGATTTACCTTTTCCAGCTACAGGACTTTCCACTGCTAAACATTCTCCAGTAGACAGTTTTACGTCCATTGTGCACTATACATATCACTTTTGGATGGATGGAATGGAAGCGATAGCATGAGTGCAATGACATCATAGAGACACTCACTTGCTCACTGCAGACTAATGCGGAGTCCAGATGCACGTTTCCCGCCTTGACGTCCCAGCTGTTCAAATTTTGAAACTTACTTCCCTTTCCCTCTGTGAGCAAAAAGCAGCACTGTGTCCGACCCGGCCTGACCCGACCCGAGCCCAAATACCGGACCTGGAAGAGAGACCCGACCCTCGGGTCTGGTCGGGTAGCCATGCTCTAATAGGATGTCCCCCGAAGCCCCTGGGCTGCAGGTCATCATTCAGCAGGGGACAAAGATGTGTCACTGCCTCTCCCAACATCCACAGTTGCCTCTGACACTGGCGCTCTGACACTGCAGGAATGTCATGCGGGACCTGTAGATGCGCGGCGATCTGCAGTGGTGAGCTCTCCTTGAGTGCTTCTGCTCATAACTGGGGGCCTCTATGTGGGCTGAAACTGCCCGTTGGTTTTGCCTGCAGCGATATGGATCCTCTCAAGAAGCGCATCAATGAATATAGGGTGAACCATCCCCATCTTTAAGTTGCAATTCAACTCCTTCAATTCTTCGAAGATGCCTGACAGGGCAGAGATTGATGTTGAGTGGTACATCAGGTGCTTTCATGAAGCAGCTATGTGGCATGGCATGACATTGCCCATCTTAGCTCTCACTAAGAGTGGCACCGCATGACCACAAAGATTGCACAAGCTGCATCGATTGGCCCACAAGACATATAAGCTTCACACGCCTGCCATCTCTGGCACTCTCCCGACATACAGGTTGAGTTGAGTGCCATTGCTCCTTCACTGACAGAGGCAATCAATGGCACAGAGCTGCCAAACATTATGGAGGGCGGAATCGCATTGGCTCCCTACACGTATGCAGAGCGAGGCTCCTGAATATCCCCCTTCCCTCTTCCCTTCCAGTATATAGAGCGAGACCCCCCCCCCAGTATGCAGAGTGAGACCCATGAATATCTCGCGTTCCCTCCTCCCTCCCAGTATGCAGAGTGAGACCTCTGAATATACTCCCCCTCCCAGTATGCAGAGTGAGACCCTTGTAATCCTCCCCTCCCTCCTCACTCCCAGTATGCAGAGTGAGACCCCTGAATATCTGAACTTACCTTCGCTAGCGAAAACTTTTGCTTCTGATGACCCGCCGGCTTTTCTGTTCATGAACGAGATGGCACGTGATGGCCGCCCGTTCAACGTAAAATCTGGAAGTGTGGATCGAGGTGGCAGGCTGCATAATCTGCAGAAGTACCATTTTGAATATGGTAATTGGAGTGTTGCCGCCGAGCGGCTGCACCGAGGTCCCCTGTCGCCGGTAATATGTGGTGCGCCCTTCTCGACGTCGGGGCTCAAGGCGGGCCTCTCCCCGCAGAAATTTACTGGCTCCCGCGCTGCAACCCGCGCCGTCAATGAGCTGGTAAAATTCAGTCCCGTGCCTCTTTTTTCAGCAATTCTCAAGTTCTGTACTACGAAGGGACTAAAATTAAGAGTCCATGGAATGAAAGGGTAAGTGGCAAGTTGGATCCAAAATTGGTTCAGTGGCAGGATGCAAAGGATAATGCTTGACGGCAATTTTTGTTATTGTTAGACTGTTTCTAGTGGGGTTTCACAGGGCTCAGTACTCAGTCAGTTGCTTTTCGTAGTATACATCAATGATTTAGACTTAATTGTAGCAGGCATGATTTTAAGTTTCCAGATGATACAAAAATTGGTCATGTGGTTGATAGTGAAGAAGAAAGCTGTAGATTGCAGGAAGATATCAATGGACTGGTCAGGTGCACAGGCAAATGGAATTCAATGCAGAGAAGTGTGAGGCAATGCATTTGGGGAGGGCAAGCAAGGCAAGGGAATACACAATAAATGGTCGGATACTGAGTAGTGTAGATGAACAGGGGGACCTTGGAGTCCATGTCCACAGATCCCTGAAGATAGCAGGACAGATAGACAAGATGGTTAAGAATGCATATGGGATACTTTCATTTAACAGCCATGGCATAAAATATAAGAGCAGGGAGGTTATGTTAGAACTGTATAAAACACTAGCTAGGCCACAGCTAGAGCACTGCATACAGTTCTGGTCATTGCATTACAGAAAGGATGTGACTGCACTAGAGAGGCATATGGAGGGGATGTATGAGAATATTGCCAGGAGTGGAGAATTTTATCTCTGAGGAAAGATTGGATAGGCTAGATTTGTTTTATTTGGAACACAGATGGCTGATAGGAGATTTAATTGAGGTGTATAAAATTATAAGGGACCTAAATAGAGTGCATAGGAAGGACCTCTTTCGCTTATCAGTGAGGTCAATAACCAGGAGCATAATTTAAAGTAATTGGCGGAAGGATTAGATGGGAGTTGAGAAGAAATATTCTCACGCAAAGCGTGGTGGAGATCTGGAATTCACTGCCCTGAAAGGTTGGTAGAGGCAGAAACCCTCATTACATTTAAGAATTACTTGGATACGTGCACTTGAAGTGCTATAACTTGCAGGGCTATGGGCCATGAGCTTGAAAGTGGGATTAGGCTGGATAGCTCATTCTTGGCTGGCACAGACACAATGGGCCGAATGGCTTCCTTTGGTGCTGTAAATTTTCTATGTTTCTATGACAAAGTATTTTATTAGAAGATTGCATTCCTAAAATGGAATCAGTGCACAGATTAAATGATTCATGACTTGAGGCACTGATCCTTTATGAAATGAACTTCATTCTCTTTTTACAAACAGGTGAGAAAGAGGTCTAGGGTTCCCTTTCAGCCTTCACCTGGTCTTACTGTAACAGGGTTTAATTTTAAACACACTGTTTTTAGTTCCCTTTTGGTGAATCCTTGTTCACCGCTTTCCAATTATAAGGCAAAGAAACCAGCAAAAACAGGCTTTCTTAGGTTTAAAGAAGAAAAGTTGAAATTTATTAAACTCAAACTCTAATTTGGTTAATGCCTACGATACACGGCACACCCATGCTAGCATGTGCAAGCAATACACACATTCAGATAGAGACAGAAGAGCAGAAGAATTAAAGTGGAAAAATTTGAGGCAATGTCTGAAGAGTTTTTGCTATGGTTCTTCGAGCTCACTGTAGAGTCCTTGATTGTAGATAGATCTTGCTTTTCGTTGGGGCCCAGTATTCTTCTTAAACCTTGTTCGCTGTAGGACACTTTTCTCTCTTGGGATTCATGTGTCTTCAGTGGATTCAGAGGCTTGTGAGGAAGAGATGGGAGCAGACAGGAGAGATTTTCTCAGTCAAGGAGCAAACAGACTTTCTGCCCAAATTGTTTGTACAAATTTAAAAAACTCAGGTTGCCCAGCAGGTTAGTCATGTGACTAGCTGCTTTGACCATGTCCATTTGTGTATTCGGCCATCTTAGCAGTCAACCTGGAATGCGAGCTCCCCGACCTTCAGCGTCTGGTGATCAAAAGTCCATTGTGGGTTGAATGTGTCGGCGAATGGCTGCTTTGTCCTTCCAAACACTGTCTGTTAATAGGCAAATGTCTTTTACACCCATGGCTGATCTGTTTAACAAGTCCTTTCTTCACTTCAGTAACAGTTTAAAATTAATGTTCATGACAAAATTAATGTGCCTTATTCTTAGCAGGTGGGGGCCTAGCATGACACTCTTCTAAAGAATAAATAATAAAAGGTTAATGTGGATATTTATAATTAACAAGTAACAATTCATTCTACTAACATGATAAGTTGATTTGTACACTGCAATTGTTTTCACAATAAAGGAAACTTCACTATATCAGTTTTCACAAGTGATTTTCACCATATTTGTTTATTACTTTTGCTTTCCCTATTTTGTTCCTGTTTCTTATCTCTTTAAAATATATTTTCATTTTAATCTATCCTTCCATTCATTCTCTGATTTGTTTAAGTTTAGTTTAGTTTAGTTTAGTGATACAGCACTGAAACAGGCCCTTCGGCCCACCGAGTCTGTGCCGACCATCAACCACCCATTTATACTAATCCTACACTAATCCCATATTCCTACCACAATTATTATTAAAGCTATTGTTTGAACAGCAGCCAGATGGTCTCGACCACAATAGCCATTGCCACAACTGCAGACCTTACAGGCTTGCACAGTGGTAGTTCTTTCATACCTGCTTCAAAGTGTTAATGTCTATGTCAGGGGAGTGTCTGGGCCACACAAATGACATAAACCCGGAAATCCAAGTGGGTTGGGGTCTGGCCAGACAAAGTACACTTCAGTGCATTGCACCTGACTAGCCTCAAGGCACAGGACACACTGGAAAATCAGTTCCATCTCCAAAACAAAATTAGGACAGGAAAAGAACACCTGGTGAGTAAGTGGAACATGAGCTGGATTCACTTCCATAGAACTCATAAAGCAATGTTGCCACTTCCAAAGTGTGTATTCTTACTCATTTAAATATTACATTGCTTTCCAGTTCCTATTCATTATCCTTTACTTACAAGGGCTGATATTACAAATTGTGCTTCCAAGAAAACCTGACCTATTGGGAGTTCACTGGCACACATCCCATGATTTTTCGTCCATTCATTTTATTGGATGAGCAGGCCCAAGACTTTCTGATATGCGCTCCCAGCTGGGAAGGGTCAGTGTTGAGGGAGCTCATTCCTGAAATAGTCCTTCTAATATCATTGGATTATATAATGGAATCAGCTTCTTTTCTATTCATTTTTAAAATCTTCTTTTCTGTTGCTTTCAACAATTTACTTATTTTCTGGGTTCTGTGGTTTTTAATTGTTTCATTTTAACATTATATTTTTCTGTTTGTTCTTTTACTTTTGTTCCTAGTTTCAACAATCTAGTGTTTCTTTTTAACATTTTTCCTCTATAATTTTCTTCTTTTTCTGTTCTTTTCACAGAAGTGAATGTGACCAAGGACAAATATACTTTTAATTACATTTCAATATGATTTATTTCATTTTTCTTCGTTTATATTAATGGCTTTGTAAGCCTCTCATTACCATACTCCTCCTCCACCTGTCATGTTGGATAGAATGGGCCACCACCTCCTCCACAATCACAGTGTAGTTCTGATATCAGGCAGGAGGCGGTGTTACTTGAGCAAGATAAAGTGGGGTATACCAGCTAATTATTTCATTAAACAGAGCACCTCATTAACATGGGGCACTATTCAATGGCATAGCTAAGAAAGATTACTGTTTGACAATGTTGCAATTGGAGCTATGATTTTGGGGAGAGCCAAGTTGCCAACTATTTTAGCTGCTAGGCCAGTATTCTATTTACTTGTCAGCAAAGAGTAAACCTTCACTGTAATTAAATTCCTTGGTCAGTGGGAATAAATTAAAAATAAATAAATAAAAGCACCTTACTATCTTGCGGAAAGCTAACAGTTCACAGGGAGAGATTGCGGGCTGTCTGGGTCGATGGCATATTTTGGGGGGAGATCAAGGAGGTATGGAGGGGATTTTCAGGGTGTTCAATGTTCATAGCGGATGTCGAGTGGAGATCTTGGGGGCTTTAGGAGGTGATTTACACATACCTAGTCCTCCTGGCTCACAAGCAATGCTTTAAAGACACTTACCTAATAGATCCAACCCTTCTGATCTCCTTTTACCTGCCAAGTTTCCAGAGGCCCATTAGAAATAAGTAGTTAAAAAAGTAGTTAAAATAGAAACCTTGTTAAAATGGATGCATGCAGTGTCTTAAAAAGGTTTCAACAACCGACCCACCTCCTGAGAGAAGATTGGTCGCCTTTGGCCTGTTCTTTTTTTTCATTCATTCAGAGGATCACCGGCAAGGCCAGCATTTATTTTCTATCTCTAATTGCCCTTAAGAAGGTCATGGTGAGCTGCCATTTTGAATCGCTGCTGTCTGTGGTGAAGGTATACCCAAGGTGCTGTTCGGTAGGGAGTTGTGAGATTTTGACCCTAGCAATGATGAAGGAATGGTGATATATTGGTCAAGATGTTGTGTGACTTGCAAAGGGGAGCTTTAAGGTGGTGGTGTTCCCATGTACCTGCTGCCCTTGTCCTTCTAGATGGTAGAGGTACGGGTTTTGAAGGTGCTATTGAAGAAGCCTTGGTGAGTTGCTGCAGTGCATGTGCATGGTACACAATGTAGCTGTGTTGTGCTGGTAGTGGAGAGAGTGAATGTTTAAGATTGTAGATGGGTGCCAATCAAGCCGGTTGCTTCCTCCTGGACGGTGTCGAACTTCTTGTGTGCTGTTGGAACTGTACTCAACTAGGCAAGTGGCGAGCACTCCAACACACCTCCTGACTTGTGCCTTGTAGATGGTAAAAAGGCTTTGGGGAGTCAGGAAGTAAGTCACTCGCCACAGAACACCAAACCCCTGAATTACATTTGTAGCCACCGTACGTACGTGGCTGGTCCAGTTAAGTTTCTGGACAATGGTGACTGCCACTGCAGCTGCAACACCTCCCCACACCACCCCACCCCCACTCCACCCCCATCCCAACCCCAGGAAGTTTTTTCTGGAGGATTCATATGAACATACGAATTAGGAACAGGAGTAGGCCACTTGGCCCCTCAAGCCTGCTCCGCCGTTCAATAAGATTATGGCTGATCCGCAATAACCTTTGATGTGGCACCTTATCAAATGTCTTCTGGAAATCTAAGTACATCCACTGGTTTCCTTTTATTCACAGCACATGTTACTTCTTCAAAGAACTCCAATAAATTGGTTAAACATGATTTCCATTTCACAAAACCATGTTGACTCTGCCTGATTACTGACATGCCACCCCCCACCAAGAATGGGGCACAGATATTTCGCCACATGGACAGTAAGTTTTAAAATTGTTGCTGGGAAGAAAAGGCAGCCTATTACAAGGGGTTGCCAAGCCCCTGACTGGAAAGACATTTGCAGAGTAACAGACAGTGCTTAGAAAGGACAAAGGGACCACTCCCTGCTCCAATTTAATCCACAATGGGCTTTTGATTACCAGACGTTGAAGGTGGAGAGGTTAGTATTCCAAGTTAACTGCTAAAATGGCTGAATACACAAACAGACGTGATCAGACCAGTTTAGTCACATGACTAACTGGCTGTTTTTTAAAAAATTTGAACTTGCCACAGAGAAAAAACTCAGAAAGCTGTTTACTCCTGACTGAAAAGATCTCTCTCCTGTCTGTTCCCATCTCTTTCTCTCAGAACTGAAGACCCATTGAAGACACATGAACCCCAAGAGAGGAAAGTCTCCTACAGCGATCAAGGTTTAAGAAGAATACTGGGCCCCAACTAAAAGCAAGACTACTTACAAAAGGACTACAGTGAGCACGAAGCACAGTAACAAGAAACTCTTCTGATATTGCCTCAAACCTCTCTACTTTATGTTTCTCTTCTGCTCTTTTCTGTTTCTATTTGCATGTGCGTATCGCGTATGCATGCTAGCGTGGGGCGCGGCGTGTATCCGTAGGCATTAACCATATTAGAGTTTAAATTTAAGTTTTAATAAATTTCTCTTTTCTTCTTTAAACCTAAGAGGGCCTCTTTGTACTCATTTCTTTGCCTTATAATTGGAAAGTGGTGAACAAGGATTCAGCAAGGGGGAGCTAAAAACACAGTGTGTTTAAAATTAAAATCCTGTTACAAGAAGACCATGTGAAGGCTGAAAGAGACCCCGAGACACATTTCTCACCTGGTGGTAACATTACCTTGAATTTTTCTAAGTGCCCTGCTAGAACGTTTTTAATAATAGCTTCTAACATTTTCCCTAAGACAGATGTTAAGTTAACTGGCCTGTAGTTTTCTGCTTTCTGTCTCCCTCCTTTTCTGAATAAAGGAGTTACATTCGCTATTTTCCAATCTAATGAAACCTTCCCCGAATCTAGGGAATTTTGGAAAATTAAAATCAACGGATCAACTATCTCACTAGCCACTGGTAATACCATTGAATGTCAAGGGGAAGTGCTTAGACTTTCTCTTTTGTCTGGCACTTGTGTGGCAAGAATGTTACTTGCCATTTTTCAGCCCAAGCCTGAATATTGTCCAGATCTTGCTGTATGTGGGAACAGACAACTTCATTACCTGAAGAGTTGTGAATGGAACACTGTGCAATCATCAGCGAACATCTCCACTTCTGACCTTATGATAGAATGGAGTGCGTTGATGAAGCAGCTGAAGATGACTGGGCCTAAGACACGCCTGCAGCAACGTCCTCGGGCTGAGATGATTGGTCTATAGCAACAACAACCTTTGTGCTAGGTATGTGCCAGTGAAGAGATTTGTACCTGATTCCCATTGACTAAAGTTTTATTAGAGCTTCTTGATCCCACAATTGGTCAAATGTTGCCTTTATGTCAATGGCAGTTACTCTCACCTCACCTCTGGAATTCAGCACTTTTGTCGATGTTTAAACCAAGACTGTAATAAGGTCTGGAGCCAAATGGTCTTGGCAGAACTCAAACTGAGCATCAGTGAGCAGGTCATTAGTGAATAAGTTCTGCCTCCGATAAAACCGGAGGTGGGCGGGTTTGAGGTGTGTTACGGTCATGTTTGAAATTTTTAACATTTTTACTTCCCATCTGGTTTTGGGGTTAAAATTTGGGGTTAAAATGATTCACAAGCTCAGAAGGAAGTTCTGGATGAGAAAAGTTCTTTGGTCCATTAAATCTTAACCTTCCAGAATACCCATCTTACTCTTTTCCATCTTCTCACTAAAGCATTGAATTGTTTCTTAAATGAGTCCATCATTCTGACCCAAAGGCTGGAATTTTATGCCCCCACTGGGAGTGGGCTGGGAGGGCAGGGGGGTGGGGGGCACCATTTCCATCGCCTACCCGCCTGCTGCTGTTTTTTTTAATGTGGCAGGGGAGGCAGCAAACGGCCTGCCTGCTCCAGGCCAAATGAGACCCTTAAATGGCCAATTAATTAAGGGCCACCTCCTCCTGGATCGGAAATTCAGCACCTGAGGAGGAAATACTCTGTGCCTTATAGAGGGCCCTCCAGTAGCATGGACGATCCCCGCTAAAACTACTCCCCCTACCCTAGACTTTGACCCCCACACACCTCTCCAAGGCCCAGCCTATCGTCACCAATGAGGCCCAAATCCCATTTATCTTCCAGAAGGGTGACGTCCATCGTCCACTTCTTGCTGGATGCAGTCCCAGCAGTGGCCATCGCTTTCAGTGGCACTGCTGGGACTGAGAAGCTGCCGGCTCTCTGATTGGTCTCAGATTCCTAGGACAGGATTCTGCATATGAGGTCAGGAACCTGACACTGGGACCATTTCCAGGTCCCGACCTCGCACTAGCGTGGAGGGTGGGGCTGAGGGGTTGCTGGAACAAGTAGTCACAGCCCACGATTTTGGCTGTTAGGAGGTAGGCTGCTAATTGGCTGGAGAGCAAGATTGGTGGCCAATTCATGGTGGCCAGCGCAAGATGGAGATGGGAATTACAGTCATAGGCCGGAATTTTACGCTGGGCGGACGGGAGCCGGACTCCAATGTAGAAGTCGGTGCCGATCCCGCTCCCGCCCAGCCTGGGGATCCGTCCCATATTTTACGGATCCCCAGGCTTTAATTGGCCTGAGGTGGGACTTTCACCCGCTTGAGGGAGGAGGTCCCGCCTCAGTGAGCTGCCGGCCAATCAGCGGGCCGGCAGCTGTTAGTCTCAGCAGCGCCACCGGGAGCGATGGCCACTGCTGAGACTGCAGCCCAGCCAACCGAGGAGGACGCAATGGAACCGGGACAGAAGGTAAGTTCGGGCAGCCTCACCAGGGGAATCGGTCGTGCCCTGGTGAGGTTAGGTGGTCGTTTGGGGGGAGGGGGGCGTCCTGCTTCCCGGGGTTGGGGTGGGAGGTGGGGGCAGCCCTCAATCGGGCACCCTGTGCCCGATTACCAGCCGCTCCCCACCGCCGGGGTGCGGAAAGGCCAGCAGCTATAGCTGGGTAGCCTTTCACGTCCCCGGCACACCCGCTTGCCACGGGTAAAATACCTGTGAAGGCGGGCGAGGGCCCTTAAGTGGCTGTTAAGTGGCCATTTAAGGGTCTTGATTGGCATCGGGCGGGTGGGCGGTCTCTCACCACCATCCCCCCCCACCCCCACCCGGTCCCCCGCCGGACCAACGTAAAGTTGGTCGGAGGCAGAATCGGGGTGGTGAGGCCTCCCGAAGCCTGCTGCTCAATTTTACGCCGCCCCCATACCACCATTCGTCCCGCTGGGGCGGCTTAAAATTCCAGCCATAGAGTCATAGAGTTATACAGCACAGAAACTGGCCCTTCGGCCCATCGTGTCTGTGCCGGCCATCAAGCACCTAAATATTCTAATCGCATTTTCCAGCATTTGGCCCATAGCCTTGTATGCTATGACGCTTCAAGTGCTCATCTAAATACTTAAATGTTGTGAAGGTTCCTGCCTCTACCACTCCTTCAGGCAGTGTGTTCCAGATTCCAACCACCCTCTGGGTGATAATTTTTTTCTTCAAATACCCTCTAAACCTCCTTCCCCATACCTTAAATCTATGCCCCCTGGTTATTGACACCTCCGCGAAGGGAAAAAGTCTCTTCCTATCTAACCTATCAGTGCCCCTCATAATTTTGTATACCTCAATCATGTTTCCCCCTTCAGCCTTCCCTGCTCTAAGGAAAACAACCCTAGCCTTTTCAGTCTCTCTTCCTAGCTAAAATGCTGCAGCCCAGGCAACATCCTGGTGAATCTCTTCTGCACCCTCTCCAGTGCAATCACATCCTTCCTATAGTGTGGTGCCCAGAACTGTACACAGTACTCCAGCTGTGGCCTAACTAGCATTTTATACAGCTCCATTTGTAAAGTGCAGGCCCAATTTAAAGGCATGATGGCAGCTATTACTGTCACAGCTGTTTTGTATTGCAATGGAAGCCCGAGGTCTGCAGGATGAGAGGCAGAGGCCTGGTACCCAGGGCAGGACAATCCCATGGTTTTCTGATGCAGCCCTAGAGGTTCTGTTGAGGGCAACAAGGGAGAGCTGTTGAGGGCAGCAAGAGAGAGGCGAGGAGTCTTGTTTCTTAAGGCTGGCAGAAGTTCCCTGAGGCAGTGCCAAGGTTATGGGTTGAATGGAAGAGTCCATTCAGCTCATGTGCACCACCACGGCTCAGGGTTTTGAACACATGAACTCATCTTCCCCTCCCTTCCCCTGTCAGCATTCCGAAAGGATTGTTCCCTCCGCGACACCCTGGTCCACTCCTCCATTACCTCCACCACCTTGCCCCTTCCCACGACACCTTCCCCTGCAGTCGCAGTGATACCTGCTCATTTACCTCCTCTCTCCTCACTATCCAAGGCCCCAAACACTCCTTTCAGGAGAAGCAGCGATTTGCTTGTACTTCTTTCAATTTAGTAGATTGTATTCACTGCTCACAATGTGGTCTCCTCTACATTGGGGAGACCAAATGCTGACTGGGTGGCTGCTTTGCGGAACACCTCTGCTCAGTCTGAAAGCATGACCCGGAGCTTCCGGTTGCTGGCCATTTCAACGCTCCCCCCTGCTCTCATGCTCACATCTCTGTCGTGGGATTGCTGCAGTGTTCCAGTGAACATCAACGTAAGCTGAGGAACAGCACCTCATTTACTGATTAGGCACGCTGCAGCCTGCCGGACTGAACATTGAGTTCAATAATTTCAGAGCATGACGGCCCCCTCTTTTTATTTTTATTTTTAGTTATTTTTTCTTTTTTCTTTTTTATGTGTTTATTTTATTTTAGTTTGTTAATTTTGTTTCTTCATGTTCCTACCCACCGTTATTTTCATGTTTGTGCTTGGGGCCAGGCTGTTCAGTTTTCCGTCAATTAACACCCTCTCTGTACTAACTCTTTGGCTTTCACCACACCATAAACATACCGTTTGTCTTTGTTCCATGACCTTCTGGTCAGTTATTCTCTGTGACCTTGTCCTATCGACACCTTCTCTTTTGTTATCTCTTGCCCCACCCCTGCTTTACTTGCTTAAAACCTATTACATTTCTAGCCTCTGCCAGTTCTGATGAAGGGTCACTGACCTGAAACATTAACTCTGCTTCTCTCTCCACAAATGCTGCCAGACCTGCTGAGTATTTCCAGCATTTCTTATTTTTATTTCATCCATTGAGAGAATGGCCAACCTCATGGAGAGCTATATGCAGCAGCACTCTAAGTAGATGCAGGAACAGCACACTGAGAAGCACAAAATGCATGCAGTGCTCTAGGGCATTGACAGGTCAGTGGTGCTGATGACGCAAAGATGCATAGAGTGGATGCCAGTTGCGCTCCAGCTGGTGGTCCATTCTGGTGATCTAGAGTGCCATCCAAGAGCTGAGGCAGTCACCAATGAGGATGACGGTGTCACCCCTCATGGGGCACCATCATCACCATTGGCCTCCTTGGCCCCTCTGACTGAGGGATCACTTATGCAGCAGAGCCTGTGACAAGGCTGCCCCTGCTTTGGCGTTGGTGCAGTAGCCTCTGGAGGTTCCCCCACTGGCATCTTCATGACGAGAAAGACATGCATCTCAGCTGCAAGTGGACACATGCAAGCAGGCTGCCTCCATCTCATCTGAGGCCACAAGCGGAGCACTGCGTTGAAGAGGCAAGAGCGGACGCCACTATGTCAGTCAGAGCCCTGAGTGGTTTACTGGGGTTTATTTCAGTTGTTAATGTGCACTTTGTAATTTCTTATTAACAATGGTAATGTTGAGACATGATCCCAGACATTTGAGCTTCCATTCTTTAATGATACGATGCAAAAGAGGGATGAAGTGATGAAGAGAAGCCGTCATCTTTTAATAGGGACACTGAGGCCGCTGGACCATGCCTTTGTTGTAAGAGTGAATCGATTCAAGGTTTTGCCTTCAATGGACGTGTTCTCAGAGGCGGATCAAAATGAGCTGCAGAGCATTCCGTCCTGCTGGATGAGTAGCGCTCAGGTGAAACGTGCCTAGACCAAATGCAATATTCTGGCTGGGGCTGACTAAGCACTATGTAGCTTCAGCATTACCTCTGGGGATTTAAAGGTCAAGTTTTTTTTATTTGTTTCATGGGATGTGGATGTCACTGGCAAAGCCAGCATTTGTTGCCCATCCCTAATTGCTCTTGAGAAGATGGTGGTGAGCTGCCTCCTTGAACTTCTGCAGTTCATCTAGTCTGGGTACACCCACAGTGATGTTAGGGAGGGAGTTCCAGGATTTTGATCCAGTGACACTGAAAGAATGGTAATAAGTCAGGATGATGTGTGGCTTGGAGGAAACTTGCAGATGATTGTGTTCCCATGCAACTGCTGTCCTTGTCCTTCCAAGTGGAAGAGATTGGAGGTTTGGAAGGTGCTGTCAAAGGAGGCATGGTGAGTTGCTGCAGTGTATCTTGTAGATGGTACACACTGATCTGGCAACTGATTTGGCAATATAATCTACCATCCTGTTAACTTTGTTTACTGTTTCCTCATGTCTAGACAAGGTGAATGAGCTGTCAGCTAACAACCCTCAGTCCCTTTTAACTTCCCTCTGGCAAATACTATCCCACTTATTTTTACTTCTCATATACAGTGCTTTATATCTGTCCTAATTGTACCACATTTGCCATGATAAGTGCAGCTGGACATTCTGTTCAGCTCTCATTGCAAGATCTTGCCACTTCCTTGGTTTCTCATAGCTTGGTGCCATTTGAAAGGATTGTGATTGTGATTCCAGGTCATTTATATATGCCAGGAGCATGGGCCGAAATTTTACATGATGCGGCGGGGCGGGAAAGATGGGACCGGACGCTGGTGGCGCTAGCAGTGCCTCTCTTATTCCCACTCTTGGAGCAATCCCGGGCTTGATGGCCAATTAACAGCTGGCAGGTGGGGTAGCCAATTATTTACCGGCCCGAGACAGGGACAGAGGCGGCATCCGCATTGTCAGCCGACACAGTCGGATGTGCTGATGCCATTTTTAAAGGGCCGCCAGCACCAGAACGCTGTCTCAGACCATCCTGCCCACCAGCCTGTGACTAACTGTGCAGCAGCCTCAGAAGGCATCCAGCCAGCAGTGTGGACCTGCCAGTGGTGGAGGACTAATAGGTCACTGATGCGGCCTTCTGCCATTTCTCATCCCAAAGTTGCCCCTGCAGGTGTCCATGAGGTTGCTGCTCACCGGATCCGTGTGCCTGCACCTGCCTACCTCTCAGGTTCTCCTCCTCACTGGAGGACCTGTCTCCTGAATGGATGATGCCCATGGCACTTGGGCACTGCCGGTCTGAAAGGCCACTCTACTGATTGCTTCCTCAACACTGTCCACCCTTTCCCCCTTTCAGTCCCCTCTCAAATGACACCTGTTCCAGGTGCTTAATGGCACAATGGAGGCTCGACCCCAGATCCCTGGCTCCTCAATTCCCCCTGCTTTGTGCTAAATGCTTTGGTCATGTTGCACCAGCCTTCCTGTGAAAGCGAACTCCCTGACTCCACAGGTGCTGAATGCAGCAACGACCTCAGCTGCCACCTCGTTGCCGCCCATAAATACCCTCTGGGGCTCTGACACCCCATGCACCTGTAACTCCTTGTAAAATTTGAATGGGCAAGTAAAATGCTGTTCAATTGGGTCTTCAACAATCTTAACATACTCTCAATTGCTGATTTTGAAAAGTGCACCATTCTCACTCGACTTGCAATCCGCCACTCGTAAAATCTGGACCCGGCGTGAAGATATCAGAGGCCTGTCCCAATGCCACCCCGCATGATTTTACACCCCCTGCTTCCAATACCGTCCGCTTCAGAGACGTAAAATCCAGGCCATGGTTTCACAGATGCATCAGATAATTCTATGCATGATTATACAAATCTACTCGTAATTTGTTTAGATTTTTAAATATCAACTGCAAGCTTTAATTAAAAAAATGAAACAAGGTTATTGAAAAAAATTATTCTGTTATATACATGTCTTAACAAATTCAATAACAGTAGAGAATGGATATTCTAGATATCAAGTCATTATGGCAGGTTTCTGCCTCTTTTATATTGTCCAGGGATTTCCTCAAGTTGCCCAGAAGAGAGCAGAGCAGTTATATTCCAAGATGTTGCAGCTGTGTAAATAAGGTGGGAGGTAGGATATTCAGCTTTCCTGCCTCATTTTCCTTCCCTAACGCCTTGAAAGAATAGACCTTAGTTCCTGCACCCACCCCTCATGGGCGGGAGGATAAGCGAGGGGCAGAAGCCAGGAAAAAGGTAGGTATCTTTTCTTTTTATGTACTGAACACCACCTTTCAGCTGGAGGTCATGGCCATTACCAGTGCTGAAGGTCTCCAATGTTTTACATCCTCATTTGCAGGTGCAAGGACCTACCAGATGGAGGGCTTGTGCTGGGAGTGTGCTCTGCTGGACCAGCACTTGGAGTGGGATGGGAGTGTGGGAGATAAAATAGAGGAAGAAATTAAACTTCAAGAAGTGAATCAGCTTGATCAACTGCTTGGAGTATTAAAAATCAGAACAAAAACCTTTGACAAAATTTGGGAAACAAAGCCTTATATTTACACATGTGCTTAATGTATATATTATAAATATGATAGTAAAAATTAGTCATTCTGTTATGGAACATTTTGTTGCTTGTATTTTATTGTCTCTGTTAAGAGGAATTTAAAATGAATAAATTAAACAATGAATTGAAGGTCCTACAAAGTGATAAACATTATGTTACCAGAAAACATAGTTCAACAAAGGTAAAATAAAAAAATATATAAAATAGTAGATTCATTTTGAATAGAACTAATTTTTGTAGTTGGTCTTCCAGTGTAATGATCTGTCACAATAATTTTATGAATTTACATTTCTGGTATGGAGCCTTACCAGCTGTGAGTCCATATTGAGAACTTGCGTGCCAGCCCCCATGATTTTCAATTAATCGATATACAATTGGGTGAGCGGGGGAGGGGGGACATTCAAACAATCATGAATTTGTGCTCCTGGCAGATGGAGCTGAGGATCCACATTCAAAAAAATTATCCCTGTAATGCCAATAAACTTGAATAATGAAAAGTAATTCCACTATGTGAAGCTTTTTTCTTTCTATGTTATTGTTTAGCCAACTATAAATGGCACTTACTGCTCATACAAATTTGTTAAGTAATTTCTTAGTGTACTGTTTTTATTCAGAAGTGAAAGGGTTAAAAATGCAGTTCTACCTCAAGCCACGAGACTACTGTTGGTCCATCCCACTGTGCA
The DNA here is from genome assembly GCF_036365525.1 of Heterodontus francisci. NCBI lineage: Eukaryota > Metazoa > Chordata > Chondrichthyes > Heterodontiformes > Heterodontidae > Heterodontus > Heterodontus francisci. Next base: position 28,871,432 of record NC_090388.1, on the reverse strand, counting down.
AATGGTAAACCTTTTCTCCGGGCTTCTTCTAATAGTTCATGCCTGTAAAGAACATCAAATCATATAGATATCTTGAAATTGGCATTGCCTTATACTTGGTTGCTTTTTGTTGCCTGACTTGGGCATGATTCTCAAATCACCCTTGTATTTACATTAAAGAAAGAAAGACTTCGAGGGTGGCACAGTGGCGCAGTGGTTAGCACCGCAGCCTCACAGCTCCAGCAACCCACGTTCATTTCTGGGTACTGCCTCTGCAGACTCCGCAAGTTTTCCCTGGGACCACATGGGTTTCTGCCGGGTGCTCTAGTTTCCTCCCACAGCCAAAGACCTGCAGGTTGACAGATAAATTGGCCATTGTAAATTGCCCCTAGTGCAGGTAGGAGAATGGTGGGGATGTGGTAGGGAATGTGGGATTAGTATAAATGGGTGGTTGTTGGTTGGCACAGACTTGGTGGGCCAAAGGGCCTGTTTCATTGCTGTATCACTCGATGATGAAACCTGTTTTCAGCAATAGTGCAAAACCTGCAATAACAAAAAAAACCAGATAGTGCTGGAAATACTCAGCAGGTCAGGCAGCAGCTGTGGAGAGAGAAGTAGAGTTAACATTTCACGTCTGTGACCTTTCATCAGAATTTCCAGCACTTTCTGTTTTTATTTCAGATTTCCAGCATATGCAGTATTTTGCTTTTATTAACCTGAAACAACAACTTGGCAGCATGTTTTACACCCTGTCTGATTTTCTTTTCCATGGGAAAAAATTGGGAGAAGTGTAAAACAGACTTCCTAATCACCATCATCCATTTTGCACTACCACTGAAGACACAATTCACCTCCTTTGTGTTTAAACAGCATATTTCATGCCCTCATTACACCTCAAGGCAACCACTCTGTTAATTCTTGAAGAATAGTCACTGTTGTAATGGCAGCCAATTTGCACACAGTGAGGTCCCACAAACAGCAAATGCTCAGTTAATCTATTCCTGATGGTTTTGATTGAGGGAAAACATTTGGCCAGGACACTAGAAGAACTCCATGCTCTTCATTATATAAAGCTATGGAATCTCCTGAACCCACCTGAACAGGCAGGTGACTTTTTCTAATGTTTCATCCAAAAGAAGTTACCTCCAACACTGCAACTTATTACTGCACTGAAGTCATATGGATTACATGCAAAAGTAGGGCTGGAAACCAAAAAGTTCTGACTCAGAAATGAGTGCTACCAAGTGACCCAACTAATGTCTCAGTCGAATGCCATTGCAAGACCAATGTGATTAATGTGTCATGGTAGTACTGATGAGTGTACAGGTTTAGATATTAAATTATATTGTTGTAAGATAAGCTTCTAGAACACAAGAACAGTTTGTGAAAATATTTTACATAAATCAATCAAGCAAAAGGAAAATCTGCCTTTGTGCAAATGCTTAACTCCCAGCGAAAACATTATAAGTTTAACTCTTACTCTTAGTTGTTCTGATTGTTGTTTTATAACGTCAGCCTTTGCCTTAATTGAGTTAGAGATGATGTTAAAATAAAACTACTCAGAAAAAGACTTTAGTCTTGACTACCATTTGAATTTTGCTGGCCTTATCAAATAACTTTATTTCCTGGCTAGGGGGCTGGAAGGGGATAATGCTTTGTTACAGTTTGTATTTTCCCCCAATACTAAAAGACAATTTCTAGAAGCAGAGCAAATCTTCTTAAATATATATCTTTATACTTCCCATATATGTGTTAACTTGCACAGGTTTAATAACTGACTCCTAATTAGGCCACTGGAGATCATGTGGAACATCCTCCATGTTTTTCTACCTCTGCTCGAAGGCATGAAATATCACACCATCAGACAATGTGACATACTAAAACTAATTATCAGATTTATTTATAAATTAATACAGAAGTCATATAATACAATATTCTGAATCAGAACAGAACTTAAAATAATAAAATCAGAATCAGAGTTTAAAAGATCTTGAATATAATTTTTAGAATGTAATGGCAAGCTATAAGATTTTTGGATGAAACAATCAAATTTGTCTCTTAGGAAAATAGTGTTGCATGTGAACAATCATTCACCCATGGAGTTTACATAGCCTAACACAAAACATTCAACAACACAACACTGAAGAAATTGTTATACGCGAGGTGCTTTGGGAATTCAAGAGAGTTATGCAAAGGCACTGTATAAATGTAAGTTCACCATCTTTTCCTGTCAGAATTAGAGACTATGGGACAATGTCCAAGTACTTATGCAGTTCAAAATTCTCTGAAATCAAAGTTGCCAATCAGCCATGATTGAAGACATAATAATAGGAATTATTGCACAGAGTGCTAATGTGCAGTTTTCTGAGTTTTAATTATGCATTAATGTCATTAATTGTCACTGAGAACAAAAACTCCATATCTTGATTCATTACCATGAATAACCTGGCATGGTTTTTTATACAATGTGTCTCAGGTTTCCATTTTGAAATTGATAAGGAAAGACAGTTTCCATTTTAACTTCAGCTATTTCAAAACTATGTGAAATAACATTCTGAAAACTCTCCTCAGGAGAAATTCAACTCATAACCATACATTTTGCACCTGAAATTAAATCAGAGAAGATGGGAGAGGTTTACTTCATTTGCCCAATTGACATCCAAAGTCTGCTTGATGCAATATTCAGACACGACTGTAAATGGGCTCCAGATGATGGGAATGTCCTATGAAGAGAGATTGGGGAAACAGGGCCTGTATTCTCTCGAGTTTTGAAGAATGAGAGGTGATCTCATTGAAACTTACAAAATACTTCAAAGGATAGACAGGGTAGATGCAGGTAAGATGATTCCCCTGGTTGGGGAATCTAGAACCAGGGGACACAATTTCAAAATAAAGGGGAAGCCACTTACAACAGAGATGAGGAGAAATTTCTTTACTCAGAAGGCAGTGAATCTTTGGAATTCTCTACCCCAAAGGGCTGTGGAAGCTGAGTCATTGAGTATGTTTAAAGCAGAGATTGACAGGTTTCTAAATACAAATGACATGAGGGGATATGAGGATAGTGTGGGAAAAAGGCATTGAAGTGGAAGATCAGCCATGATCATATTGAATGGCGGAGCAGGCTCGATGGGCTGAATGGCCTACTCCTGCTCCTATGTTACTATGTTCCCAAGTAAAAACAGTGGACAGGTTACTTAAACATGAAAATCGGCATCCTATGCCAGTGCCACAGGGATCAGTGCTGGGGCCTCAACAATATACAATATATATTAACGACTTGGATGAAAGGACCAAGTATTTTGTAGCCAAACTTGCAGATGATCTAAGATCAGTGGAAAAGCAAGTTGTGAGGAGGATACAAAGGGGGGAATTTTATCCTAGCAGCGGGGTCTCAACACCAGGAGAAAACCATGCTGAGATTCCTGCATCACCTCTTTTCCGGAAGGCCTGCTGAATTTAGTGCCAGTTAGCCATTTCCATCACCTCCAGCACAATGCCACCACCAAGCACATCTTCCCCTCCCCTTTCAGCATTCCGAAGGGACCATTCCCTCCGCGACACCTTGGTCCACTCCTCAATAACCCGCAACATCTCCTCCCATCCCCATAGCATCTTTCCATGCGGGAGATGCAATATCTGCCCTTTTATGTCCTCTCTGCTCACTGTCCAAGGCCCCAAATACTCCTTCCAGGTGAAATAGTGATTTATGTGGACTTCTTTCAAATTAGTGTACTGTATTTGCCACTCACAATATGGTATGCTTTACCAAATGCAGATTGAGTGACCGTTTTGCCGAGCACTGTCGTTCAGTCCGTAAGTGTGAACCTGTGCTTTCGGTTGTCTGTCACTTTAATTCTCCACCTTGCGCCCATGCTGACATCTCTGTCCTTGGCATCCTGCAGTGTAGCAATGAAGCTAAACACAAGCTCGAGGAACAGCATCTCACCTTTCAATTAGGCAGTTCACAGCCTTCTGGACTCAAGATTGAGTTCAACAATTTCAGACTGCAACCTCTGCCTCCATTAGATTCCCTTTTCTTGGCTGGTTATGGTTGTACTATCTTGTTTTTCTCTCTTTTTTGCTTTTGGACAGTAGCTGATCATCATTCTGTCATTCACAGCTGCTCTCGACACATCTTTTGTTTCTTTACTTGTCCCGTTAACACTCCTTTTAGACTTGCACCACCAACCCTTTTGTCATTTAATCTCTCTTGTCTTCCACCCTATCAAAGACCTTTCCTTTTGTTCTTCCTCCCACCATCCCCCCTTTCACTTGCTTAAAAGCTATTACATTTCTACTATTTCCCAGTTCTGATGAAAGGTCATCGACTTGAAACGTTAACTTTGTTTCTTTCCCCAAAGATAATGCCTGACCTGCTGAGTACTTTCAACATTTTCTGTTTTTATTACCCCCAAACCCAACTTGCCATGCGGTTCTGCAAAAGAGCCAGATGATTGCCCACTAATCCAGTTAACACCTGCAGCTCACCGGGCATCTGCTTTTTCAAACACTGCTGCAGCAATATCTTGCATTTACATAGTGCCTTTAATGTAGAAAAATGTCCTAATCCTCATACAGACATCAAGGTAACAGATGCCAAACCAAAAAAAGAAAGATTAGGAGGGGTGACCAAAGCTTGGTCTGAGGTGGGTTTTAAGGAGGATTTTAAAAGAAGAGAGGCAGGTGAACGGATAATTCAGAGAATGAGACCTAGATTCCTCAAGGCATGTTGACCATGGTGGGTTGAGTGGGGTGGATGCACAAGAGGAGGGAGTTAGAGGAACTAACTGGGAGGAGGCTGCATGGGGATTTAGAGACAAGAACAAGAACAAGAATTTTAAATTTGAAGTGTTGGTATACTGGGAGCCAATGTAGATCAGTGAGGATGGGGTTGATGAGTGAGCAAGACATGGGGCTGAATTTTGTTGAAGCAGCAGGGTTCCTGATGCTGGGCCAGAAAGTCTTGGTCTTTTGGGGGACCCCCAGCTGCATTTTTCAGCACTCAGGCAATTAACTGCCTGGCCCCGGGGCTCCAGTCCTTTAAAAGCTGGCAGCTCACTTTCAAGAGCTTCTGGCCAATAGGAGCGCTACCAGGAGCAGTGGCCACTGCTGCTACTGTATGCAAGCTGGAGAAGCAGCATGGACATCACCCTTGGACCAATGTAAATGGGGTCAGGTTTGCCAGGGCCAGTCAGGCCCTGGCGAGATGGTGGGTGGTTGGTGAGGGTAGTGGGTGGAGCGTTGCCGCTGGTGCCCTCTTGGGCCACAGAGTGCCCGATTAGAAGGACACCCCCCCACCCCCCCGAGCCCGCAGGGAGGCCACCAGGATTTACCTAGCGGGCTCCCCATGTGACCGAGGGCCCACCTGCTGCTGGTGAAATGCCAGCAGTGGTGGGAAGAAGTCCTTAATTGGCCACTTAAGGGCCTCAATTGGCTTCCAGGCAGGAAAGCTGTCCACCTTCCCCACCGCCAGCAAAATGCCATGGTGTCCGAAGGCAATGGCACTCCACCCCCTGCCTTTCTCCACCATTTTACAGCACCCCACCCCCCCACCCACCCTGCCTCCCAACTCACTCCTGAGGGGCCCATTAAATTCTGCCCCCTGGTATGCGATAAGATATGAGCAGTAGAGTTTTGGATGAGCTGGAATGGAGAATGCGAGGGGGCTTGCAAAGGAAACACTGTAGTAATTGAGTCTAACATTAAGAAAAGCATGTTAGAGGGTTTCAATGGAAGATGGGTTGAGGTAGGAGATGAAGGTGAGCAACATTACAGAGAAAAAAATTTCTGTGATTGAGAGGATACACGATCAAAAATGCAGCTCAAGACCAAACAGGATGTTGAAGTTGCAAACCAGTTGAAGTCTGGTTCAATCTGGAAAGTCATTGCAGTTGGCAGTGAGACAACTGAAGATGATGCTTAGCTGGAGGATATTAAAGGGGGAGTTTGTGTATTATGTGTAATGAAATCATAAATTACCTTCTTTATAAATGCATATTTGATTTTCTATTCTTAGAAAAACAAAAAAGTAGGAAGCTTACATTAGTATTGTGTTCATGAGACCTCAGCTTCTGATGTCCAAAACTGCTGTCAGTTCACTCATATTTTTGAATTGTAGAATAATTACATAATTGAAATCAGTAATTGCAATCATTGAATTATGCTTAGGTTATGCAGTGTGTTTTTCAGATAGTTCTGTATAATTTTGTTTATAGCTTGGGTTATATTGCACTGGTACTGCACAATTCTTGAGTGCTCTTTTGCTTTCTGTGTTATCAGCTAAACACCTATACATTTTATACACAGTTTGAATTGTGCTCACTTGAGAGACTCAGTTTCACTGCTTCCTGGTTATAGTGCTTGATAGAGGTACTATTTTCCTACATCTTGGGCTTTTCCCCAACACTTTTGTCGTCTACAGTGCATTAAATACAGCCACTTAACAATTATATCTGGGTTGCTGGTTACTTGAAAAATCAGATATGGAAACATGATGGGTGAAATTTTATGGGCTGTGCAAGAGTCAATTTGGCGAGGTAATTTAACTAGGCCGGAGGTGATTTTCGAATTCCCAAAGGCAGGATATTTTAGAGAAATTAAGTCGCGAGTTGCGGTGTCCCGGGGCTCCCCTCGCACGATGGCGGATTACAGCTTTGCATTCACTTCAATAACATGAATACCCATTAACCTACTCATAGTTACAATTCAGTCCTATCTTCCAGATTAAGTGAACGGCGAGCGCTATTCCTGTGGCACACTGTTCACGATTGTTTTACCATGGTGTGCAGCGGTCGGATTTATGCAGTTGAGTCTCAGGTCTGTGTTGTTGTCTCTTTAACTTATTTGCAAAACTAATGCCAGCATTGAAATGCCTCCAGGCTCTGCACCATCTTCTCAGGGGATGGTGGGGAAGTTACATGGAGGAGCAGGTCAGGGTACTTGGGAATTGAAAGGTAGGATTGATCAGGTGCACGGAGGAGCAGGGGAGGGTGGAGTGGAGTGTCCAAGGTGTGGCATGGTTGCCTTTTAGGCTGAAGCTCCATGTTGTTGGCTGCGGGATTGGTGGGTGGATTAAAACATTACAGTGTGAAGATATTTGGCAAAGGCCTAAAGAGAGGGATGAGTGCTGTCAATGTTGGGAGCTGTGGGGAAAATTGACGGTACTGGCTAGCAGAAGGAACAGTCAATGGGGGCACACGGATTCTGTAGGGTGGAAGGTCAAGACTAATGGGTGGGTATTCAACACTTCATATGGAGGGGAACTGGACTCAGCAACAATGGTTAGGTCGATGTGAAGAGGATCAAGGGTAAGAGTCGGCATGTTGATAGTAATGGGAATAGGAACGGGGCGGGGGGGAGTGTGGATGTCATGAATACATTGATGATTACACTGTGCACAGTAATGGGGGGGAGGCTCAATGGTAATGGAGGGAAGGGTAACGGTAACATTGGATGGGTCAAGGGTGATGGGTTCAAGCTGGAAGGTTGCAGGAGGGGGTTGGAATGTGGGGAGACTTGCCCTGAATTGCACGTGCACCATTCTCTCAAACGCTAATGCAAACCATGTGGTCACTCAAGGATTGCAAGGAGAGTGGGAGGAGACAAACGGTAGTGGGTGTGTCTTCTACCTGGCTGCAGTTTGGAGGCAGATATAAGGGAGCTCCTCATTGCCTCAATCTTTCAGCTCATTATCAACAGAGGGCTAAATTGCCATGCTCTGCTTATTTATTGTTCAGAAAAGCTGCAGCGATATGAGTTTCATACACCCAATTTGCCTGGTAGCATGGAAGAACAACAAAGGGGGAGACTGAGGAGGGCTCTTTTCCCTCAACTCATGATGCCTGCGCAGCAGCAACAGGCAGAACAGGAAGGTGAGGATGCTCTGAATGGTAACATCCAGGAACAGTGTTACTGAAGATGGGCATTGGCACGTCATCACGTCCTTAGGACAAGGACAAATTACCTACAAATGTCAGATAGGCAATGTCAGAGACGCCCAAGATGCCACATGAGAGGGGCACAGAAATTTGTTGGATCCTGTGGCATGACCTACAGCCGCTTGGCTTTGGTGGAAATCCCATGCCAGTTGCCCTCAAGTTGCACTCAATTTTTTTGCTATCGGGTCCTTCCAGGGATCTATGGGCAACATATATGGCATCTTGCAGTCTACGACCCACAGGTGCATCAAAGAGGTGGCTAATGCTCTTTTTTGACATGCCAATGATTTCATCTACCTACCTGTAGACAAGGACAGCCAGGCTGCAAGGTCTGTGGCTTTCTGCACCACCGCTGGGTTCCCTAGACTGCAATGGTGATCAACGATACTCATGTGGTCATTAGAGCTCCCTGGGGCCAGCCTACTGTATTTGTGAATCACAAAGGCTTCCACTCCTTAAACGTACAACCGGTTTGCAACCACAGGAGAAGATTCATGCATGTTTGCACACGTTTCCCAGGGAGCTGTCATGACTCATACATTTTGAGGAACTCAAAGCTGCCAGCAGTTTGAGGAACCAGCCGACGTGGACGGCTGGATCCTGGGTGACAAGCATTACCCCCTTTGTACATGGTTGATGACACTGGTGCATCATCCCCAAAGGGCTGATGAAGAGAGATACAATGCTGCTCACGCATCCACCAGAGCCATCATTGAGCACACAATTGACATGCTGAAAATGCGATTCCGCTGCCTTGACTGGTCTGGAGGGGCTCTTCAGTACGCACCACAGTGGGTGTCATGAATAATCGTTGTCTGTTGTGCCTTGCACAGCCTTGCAATTAGATGCAGCAACATTCTGCAGGTGGAGGAACAGCAGGCCTCATCAGATGAGGAAGACTATGAAGAGGGTGAGGAGGATGCCAACAATGCCAACGATGCTGTCATCGATATGAGGGCCATGGAGAGACATGCAAGGGACATCAGGAAGAACTTAATTTATGCACATTTCAGCCAACAATAAGCCACTTCATCAAGTAACGTTGGGAGGAGAAACATAACAACTCCCAACAGAAATTCACATACGCTTGAGGTCTTATTCATCGCTGCAATCTTAACGAAGTGTTGTTGCATGTGATTGGCAGTTGAAATCTTCTATGGGCTACGATGGATGTGACTTCACACCACTGCAAGCAGCATCAAGTTATGACGGCAGAAACACTAAAGTAAGGCTTGACAATACTAGGAAAAGTTAATAATCATCAATAGAAAAACAGCCATCATTGAAGACTGAAGGCTCAAATATCAATGAGAAATGGAAAACTGGACATTTTCTGAGAAGCTTTGCAAGTATCAATGCAATCCTGCCATTGGCCTCCAATGAACATCTTTATTTCCACCTGAAACCAAGCAAAAAATTTTCGAGTAGATTAAATGTTAAATTAAATAAAGATGTATTGAAAATTATTTACTAGTTGCACAATATGAACATCACCCGTGCCAATTTCAAAATATGGGGGAACCCACTTAGGATAGAGATGAGGAGAAATTTCTTTACTTAGAAGGTTGTGAATCTTTGGAATTCTCTACCACAGAGGCTGTGGATGCTCAGTCATTGAGTATGTTTAAAGCAGAGATTGACAGACTTCTAAATACCAAAGACATAAGGGATATGAGGATAATGTGGGAAAAAGGCATTGAAGTGGATGATCAGCCATGATCGTATTGAATGGCGAGGCAGGCTCGATGGGCTGGGGCTGATGGCCTACTCCTGCTCCTATGTTCCTCAGGCTGCTCATGCAATCCAATGCATGCCTTGTTTGCCCTCTTTCTTAAAGAGATGGAGCCAGCCTGACAAACAGTGGAGCAGCTTGCCAAGACCATCTACCCTCGCCAATCTGTGCAAGCCAGTGATGTGTTTGCGACACTGTACCCAAGTTCTGCGTGTCACCCCATGATTCGAGACCTCCTCTGTGACCTCCATCCAGGCTGCCTTGGTCAGGCAGGAGGGTCTTCCTACTCCATCTGCAGGGAACAGGACCTGCCGCCTTTCCCTGACGATGTGGAGAAGAACCTGCAGGGAAGCATCATTGAACCATGACACTGCCAGCTGGCTGACATCTCCTTCAGTGTGGCTGCAGAGATAAAGTACATGATGTGAACTTGGCGCTGGATTACAAAAATTAAGGGAGGTAAAAACATTTTGAATTCATTTCAAAGAACTTGAATTGATTCAGACACTTACATGACAGGAAGGCTTCTGATGTTTGAGGCTGCAAGCACAGAATGCTTTATAGCCGTGGCGATCATGATGCTTGGCCCAGTCACAGCGGGTTCCACCAATGAAAGGCTGTTCCTGCCAGCGAATCTCACTTGTCCCCTGTGCCTGTCGCTGCACGCTTCATTTACATACTAAATCGCGTGGAAAATGGGAAACCTGGCGGAAGCGTAAGTTCCACCAACTTCCTGTTCCATGGCGGGACTCATGAAATCCTGGCCTATAACTCAATGACTTCTTTTATTTGACGAAACAGTTTGCATAAAACAGTGAAGAAATGTTATTGGCGAAATTGCTGTTTCACATGGAAAGATAAAATCATGGTAAAAGATATGGCTCACAGAATGCACGTGAAAAAGATTGCAGATTGGATTTTGTTCTGAAGATGGGGTTCCTGGTGGCGGGTCAGAAGATGGGGGGAGACCTTGCCTTGGCCCTTTGTCGAACCCCAGGTGCAATTCCATGGTGGGCAGCCAATTAACTTCCCGCCGTTGGTGACTCAGTCCCTTCAAGGGTTGAGCTCCCGCCTCCAAGACCCGCCAGCCAATCTGAAGGCCAACAGCTCTGTCGTACTGGCCACAGGGAGCAATGGCAACTGCTGGCACTGCAGGAGGCCCTGCAGTATGAAGATGTTAGGAGACCCCGGGATAGGTGAGTGAGGTTGGGGTCGCTGGGGCTGTTCAGGACAGGCCCCAATGACAGGGTTGGGAATGAGGTTATTGAGGGTTGGGGGGGGGTCTTCCTGGGGACAGCGATCACTGCTGGGGGGGTCTTCTGGGGGGATCTGGATTGCCCCCCAAAAGGAGAGATCCCCTGACCCTACTAGGAGGCCGCCAGGTTTAACCTAGCGATGTCTGTGGCGGCACGCCTCTCTGCCTTCCTTTAAATTGAGGCAGAAGTGGGATGAGGCCCTTGTGGCCATTAATTGGCTACTTAAGGGCTCAATTGGCCTTGGGCGGGAAGGCCATCCTCGGTCTTCCCTGCCCCTGACTAATTGGAAGGCATTGAGAAGGCGATGGACACTCTTTTCCACCTTCCGCTGCAATTTTATGGGCCCCTGCCTCTATTCCTATTCCAAGGGGGCCCATAAAATTCAGCCTGGATTCCTGGGGGTTGGTCAGTTTATTATGTTTGACTCGTTACCTAAAGCATGTGGCAGGATGCTTGATAACATAGTTGGCAGGTTGGGTATAGTTGATCTTACAACTTAAAGGTAATGGTGTGTATCTACCATATTGATTGCAATTTTATTGGAAAAAACACTGATTAATCAGACCTAAGAAGTGCATGATTATTGTCCACATCTTCAACAACAAAATACTACTTTGCTGCTATGATTAATGTTTAATGCTTTTTGTAATGGGGGTAATGATACATTTTTTATGTTGCACTCAATTACATTTACATCTTCTAAATCAATTACATTTGTGGAATCTTCTGTATGAATTGGACAATTGTCTTAATACACAATTTCAGGACCGTCCTTCAAATTCTCAATCCTTACTTTTACAAATTCAACAAGCTAAACTGAGAACTGCATTGTATCCACTGTAAACTAACTTGTGCATAAAAAGTTTTTCCTGTTACTTCCAAGTGTTGTGAGACTCTATTGTGTGAATGGGTTTCACCTATCTCCAAACAGCAGTGGCCCATTCTAGTGATGCCAGTAGCATATCATTTATAAATAATATATTGTATATTGAATACAAACTTGTACGGGATCTTTAAAAGTTTCTTTGTATGTTATCTCCAACCAGAAAATCGTTTTGTCTACTGGACATATTGATTTGAGACAGAACTTAATGCATGCTAATTAGTGTTTGATCTGAGATTTAATAATCTTTGAAACTTGAACATCATCATTGAACTAGATGCTTAATATTCAGGTCATGATAGTTGTGGAAATGTGATTCAATTAATTTGTATCATGTAGACACCTTAATAAATTGTACTATCTTTCACAAAATTAAATTAATAAAGACAAAATGGGAATACAAGTGAAATTTTGGGACAGTTCCCATGTGAACTGATGGAAGTATGTAATGCAAGGCAAACCATGTAAAAGTAATAATGATGAAATGGAATAGCATTCAAACAAATAAAACTTACCCGAATGTGCTTTTCATGTATGGAGTTGATGAATGGAAAAGAAAAGCACACAGATATTAAATGTGAACGTGAACAACAATCAACAAAATAAGGATAAATGAATTGAGCCATAGAAACTAAATATTTACTGCAACTGAATACATAGAGTATTTAATATTGAATCTGAGTTCGCAACAGATTAATGACCCCAACAATTCACTCTTCAGTTACACTATGGTAAGTATATAGACCTGCAGGACTTTACTAGTACTGTTTAAATGTCTTTTCTGAGTGAGAACAGATTTATTTTTCCACTCGCTATTTAAAAAGGGGAAGTATCAATTCACAAAACATACTTGTTTATAAATTTGGCACATACCTGGAATGACCTGCATCACTCCATTTTATACACACATATTTTCTCGGGCTCTTCAAAAAATTGTAAAAAGTAATTTAGAAAGATCTGTAGCAGAGGTCTTAGATTATTAACTATCAGAGTATCATGGTCGATGTGAAACTGAAATAAATGTGTGACAAAGACATTGGAACAATTTGATAAAACACAGAAATGGCCTTAAAATATCTTATGACTTCAAAGCAGCATTTGACCGACTATGGCATCAAGGAGCCCGAGCAAAACTGGAGTCAATGGGAATCGGAGGAAAACTCTCCGCTGGTTGGAGTCATACCTAGCACAAAGGAAGATTGTTGTGGTTGTTGGAGGTCAATCATCTCAGTCCCAGGACATTACTGCAGGAGTTCCTCAGGGTAGTGTCCTAACCCCAACCACCTTCAGCAGCTTCATCAATGACCTTCCCTCCATCATAAGGTCAGATGTGGGGATGTTCGCTGATGATTGCACAATGTTCTGCACCATTCGTGACTCCTGAGATAATGAAGCAGCCTGCATCCACATGCAGAAAGACCTGGGCAACATCCAGGCTTGGGCAGCTAAGTGGCAAGTAACATGCACCACACAAGTGCCAGGCAATGACCTCTCAAACAAGAGAGAACCTAACCATCTCCCCTTTATGTTCAATAGCATTGCCATCACTGAATCCCCTACTATCAATATCCTGGGGGGTTACCATTGACCAGAAACTGAACCAGACCAGCCACATAAATACTGTGGCTACAAGAGCAGGTCAGAGGCTGGGAATTCTGCAGTGAGTAATTTACCTCCTGTCTCCCCAGTACCTGTCCACCATCCACTAGGCATAAGTAAAGAATGTGGTAGAATACTCTCAACCTGCATGGATGGGTGCAGCTCCAACAACACTCAAGAGGCTGGACATCATCCAGGACAAAGCAGCCTGCTTGATTGGCACCCCATCCACCACCTTTAACATTCACTCCCTCCACTAACGATGCACAGTGGCAGCAGTGTGTACCATATACAAGATGTACTGCATCAACTCACCAAGGCTCCTTCGACAGCACCTTCCAAACCCACGACCTCTACCACCTAGAAGGACAAGGGCAGCAAATGCATGGGAACACCACCACCTGCAAGTTCCCCTCTAAGCCACACACCATCTGACTTGGAACTAGATCGCTGTTTCTTCACTGTCACTGGGTCAAAATTCTGGAACTTCCTTCCAAACAGCAGTGTCGGTGTACCTCCACCCCAAGGACTGCAGCGGTTCAAGAAGACAGCTCACCACCACCTTCTCAAGGGCAATTAGGTATGGGCAATAAATGCTGGCCTAGACAGCTATGCTCACATCCCATGAACGAATAAAAAAAAATACAATTGTTCAATATGACAAAAGAAATGATCAAAATATTTTAGCTCAGCATGAATTGAACTTCAGAGACATGGGCCTGAATTTTACGGGCCATTAAGAGTGAGGTTGGAGGTGGGGGGACATGGAAGGGGGCAGTGGGGACGGGGGGGGGCCATAAAATGGGACTGTATTTGGCCAGAAGTCCAACATTTTGATGTCGCTTCTGGATTTTACCAGCAGTAGAGCCATGGACGGCGGACTTCTGACATTGAGGCAGCAGGACACTAACTGAGGTATTTCAAATGCTAATTAACTCAAAATTTATAGGGCACTTTGGATTTTATCAATAGTGCATGGTGACCATGGGGCTTCGGAGCCTTGCCTGGTGAACCGAGGTGGTAAAGAAGTGAGGGATGGCAAGTAAGCAAGGGATAAGTGCTGGCTCTCTCACGTAGTCATGGGAAAGCCAGCATGCAATGGCAGGAAGGGTGGTGCACAAAGGGAACTGCCAGATCTCGGCAGAAGGGAGGAGTAGGTGCCAGGAGTGCGGGAGTTTGTGGTGAGGGTCACATAGGGGCAGTGACACTTCCTCCAGGAGAGGACTCAGGGACAGGTTTGGGGATGGTGGGGTGGGGCCATCCTGGCATGTGACACTGCATTATAATGAGGGTGAGGGTCAGTGGTGGATGGTTAGAAGGAGAGGTGAGTAAGTGCCTAGACAGAGAAGGATGTGTACAACTGCAAGGTGTGTTAGGATGAGGAGTGAAATACAGGAGAAGTCTTGGGAAGGCATCATGAGGGGGGTTGGGTAAGATTCACATCAAGATATACTGAATGTGCCATTCCACTCACCTTTCCTGCTTTGATTATGGCATTAAAACTCTTCTAGCAATATATCTAGGAGTATGGCACTGCACTCCTGCTGCTAACCTCCTGAGCAACTTCTAGCCACATCTTCTTGCTTTCTGAAGCAGGCTTCTTGCTCCCATGAGCAGAAAACAGAATCTCACTGTGGGCCCTTATAGTCCATAGTATCATCTCTAGTGAGGCATCGGTGAAGTATGATGCTGCCTTGCAATGTTGTTGTAGGTTTCGGCTCTATGCAAATACCTGCACAATGCTTCAAGTCTCATGCTAGCAGTGTCTGTTTAAATAGTTGAGCTGAAATAGACTGATGTGTGTCGCCATTATGTCCGCTTGCTCTAATTGGTTGGGAAACTCAGAAGTCAGATGTAAATGCAAGATTCCTCGACTGCAAGTGGGTCAGAAAGTTAAAATTCAGCTCAAAATCTCTGAAATTATTCATGGGGCAGTTGGATCCTATGATGGAGGGAAGCCATAAGTTCCCACAAGGGAATGAACTATATGGATCAAATGGCATCCCTTATCTGAAGTCTTCTTTGTGATTATCAGTCTACTAGATTTGAAACATTCTGCATTTGTGTGAGATTTCCTTTCTGTGCTATATTCATGGAGCAATAAACTGGTTATTTTAAACCGATTGGCCAAGAGTTTCCACTTTGGGCGCAATCTGCGATTAGGACATGAATTGTGCCCAAAGTTGCGCTGGTTTTAAGAAGTTTTTTTTGCTCAGATTTCTGCTCAAATTTATTTGCATATCTGAAAGTAAAACTGCCCTTGACCTAGTGCAATCTGGCAGCGTTTTGGAACATAAACTTTAAAGAACAATTGTGTTTAAGAATATTCCTTGATATATTTAAGAGTGGCAACCTGGTGCAGTTTTATTAAGACAGATGAAAATGGGTTTATCACAAAAATAAGCATTTTTAATCAGGATATCTGGTCCACCACCTGTGAGTAACCTGATTTTAAATAACTGAATATGACTTTAAAAAACTACACAGAACTATTTACTACTTACATTGGTGTATAGAAGTCAGTTTCTTAATAAATTAAAAAAGATTTAAATGTTTTTAAAACATGCCTACTAGTGTCCTTGTATTAAAAAAAAATATTTTAAAGAGTCCCTTCGAATACCCACAAACTGGCATGGTTAGTGGAAACTCATAACAGTGATTAATTCGATCAAAGGCATGGCCAGTCTTGCAGGAAAGGCTGGCTCTTAGCACAACATTTTTTTTAAATGGGGGCAAAAAGTTTGCAGAAATTCGATTTGTACTTGTTATTCCTCAATCTTTTGTGTTGGTTTGACCAATTTCAGGTGAATTGTGCTGAAAATCTAGCACAGCCCAGCAGAAAATACTGCCCTGATTGTGCTAATATTGCAAATAGTAATTCAACTAATTTTAGTTTTAACTAATTAATTCTGGTTGAAGCAGTAATACATTTATATAAAGAAGGAATAGGAAGGGAATAGAGGGATATGGGCCCCGTAAGTGCAGAAGGAATAGGAAGGGAATAGAGGGATATGGGCCCCGTAAATGCAGAAGGTGTTAGTTTCGGCAGGCATCAAGATCGGCGTAGGCTTGGAGGGCCAAATGGCCTGTTCCTGTGCTGTACTGTTCTTTGTTCATTTGTCATTGAACAGCAACAAGTTCAATATAAGAGCATCTAGGAGCACAAACTTGGTATTTTTGAAACAGTTTCAACATAATTCATTGAATGGTGTAAAGTTTATCACAAAAAATTGGCAAAAAAGAGTGGGGTAGATTTAAACTTTTGTTTCTGGATAGAAAACTGCTGCCAGCGAAATGGCTGCCCATGATACACCCCGCCTGATTTCACCTTCCATTGAATTCAATGGAAAGGAAAATTTGGTGGGATATATAATGGATGGCCAAGCCACTGTTGCCAGTTTCCCCCTGGCTGTACAAATTAAAATCTACCCCATTAAATATGTAAGTGAATTCTTAACAAGGCTGAATAATTAGTTTAAGCTGTGCATAGAAACAGAATAATACCTGTCCCATCAGTAAAGTGTGCTATTAACTCCTACTCAGGATACAGCAACAGCCGTCATCTGAGCTCATAATGTGAACTCATTATTTTTCCACCATGCTTCCTTTGCACTTTAACTTTTAATTTCTTGGGTGCTGCATTTTTCTCTTTATTGATTATTATGCCTCATGTTTTTATTGTACATGGACTTCAAATGTATCTCTTCATTCACCACCACTTGTAAATTCTTTTGTGCTTTCTATATGTGCCACTGATAATATATCACATCACTTTCTATTAAGCAGTTTGCATGTCTTTGAACACATTACCTCCCTTTCTGGGATTGATGTGTTTATTGATTCTCTTCCCCCGCTTCTCCTCCTTTTCTATTACTCTGACCTTATTCTCTTGATCTTCAGTTTAATGAAGGGTAAAAATCTGAAATGGCATAACCTGTCTTTTCTCTTAATAAATACTGATTGGCCTGCTGTGTATCGCTAAGCATTTTATGTTATTTAAGATTAATTTTATTTAGATTTCACTGTTTTGCAGTTTTTTCTTTCCTAGTCAAAATAGATTTTGTTTTGCTGAACACTTACTTTTTCTTCAATCTTCTATCTTTTTCTGCTTGTGTTCCTAGTTTTCCCAGTCCAAGGGAATCTGGATTACCAATCTCTGCATCGAAAATACCTGCTGAAAGGAAGTGTGAGATCAGGGTAAAAGGAACAGAATGATCAACATGTTTAGCCAAATGAGTTATATTGCAGAAATAAAAAAGACACGCTACTCTATTTTTATTTGTTTTGTGTTTGTTAGTATGAGGGTTACCGGCAAGAGTTGATCATGCTTTCAAACTCTCCCTACAACAACACTAAATTATTTGTGAAACACAATTTTCATTGTCCATATAGTCCACAGAGATACTGGATTCATGGTGATGTTATATTTTGTAATTTTGTGTCTCTGAGGATCAATTGAACTGTGAGTGACCAGTGGAGTGTGAAAATTTAGAGGGGCATGGAATCCATAGGAGTTCAATCTAAGAAGGAATTCCGCATTGAGGTGCAGTTAGTCAGAAGATGGGTACATGGTCCTTGAGAATGGTAAGTTATGAGTGACATATGGCACTTTTGAAATCCTGTGAATGACCTCTTCCCAAGATGTGATGGATGAATAAGTCCCTATGCCCATAATCAGTTCATGCATTAATGAAAAGCAACAATAATGGAGATAGACCAGAGGTTGAACAAAATGTTTGACTGTAACAGCAACATGAGCTAATGTGCACATCATGCAATGACAGCAGAACTGTACGAATCATTGGTTCTGTTATGTATCTTCAGAATCAGCAAGCCAAGTTGGGGCAAAAGAAGCTGCTGAAAATACCAAGCCCATTAAATTGCACTCTGAATTGCACCCACTGGCCCAGACACAGTCAAAGGGAATAACTAATATAATGCAGATGAGGACAAGGTGACAGCTTCTCTAGGGATTCAGGAGTAAAATGAGTCTCCTATGGGATAACTCCAGAGAGAGATTTGGAAAGGACTTCATGCTTTGTAAACCCTGTTATACAAGATGATCTGGATCTTCCCTGGTGCTGCATTACATGACAAATTTCTTATGCAGCCACTTGCTTCTCTTCTATCTCCAGCAAGTATGAAAGAAATGATGAGATCCCCATTGAAAACCTTATTTTGCTGCCTTCACAGATTATATGCTAAATTATCCTGGATGATAATCCTCACAAGGGGAAAGCTGAAGTCTTAAGATGAAAAAGGAAAAGGATTTTTGAGAAATAAACAGAAACAGTTACAGGCAAAAAGTATTTTCCACTCCAAAGCTGTTACATCATCCCTTTAAGATTCCTTTAACTTCTCTGTAACCTGGTTATAGTAGGCATTCCTATTTTAATCATAGTCATAGAGTCATAGAGTCGTACAGCATAGAAACAGGCCCTTTGGCGCACCGCGTCCATGCCTACCATAATGCCTATCTATTCTAATCCCACCTGCCTACATTAATTCCATATCCCTCTATGCCTTTCTCATTCAAGTACCTGTCCAGATGCCTCTTAAATGTTGCTACTGTTCCTGCCTCCACCACCTCCTCTGGCAGCTCATTCCAGATACCCACTATTCTTTGTGTGAAAAATTTACCCCTTTGATCCCTTTAAACCTCCTCCCTCTCACCTTAAATCTATGCCCTCTAGTTTTAGTCACCCCCAGGATGGGAAACAGATGCTGGCTATCTACCCTATCTATGCCTCTCATCATTTTATATACCTCTATCATGTCCTCTCTCAGCCTCCTTCGCTCCAGGAGAAACAGATCCAGCCTATCCAATCTCTCTTTATAACTCAAGCCCTCCAAACCAGGC
The DNA here is from genome assembly GCF_036365525.1 of Heterodontus francisci. Lineage (NCBI taxonomy): Eukaryota > Metazoa > Chordata > Chondrichthyes > Heterodontiformes > Heterodontidae > Heterodontus > Heterodontus francisci. The sequence goes on along the minus strand of NC_090388.1, from coordinate 28,852,186 downwards.
AACATCCTTGTGAATCTTTTCTGCACCCTCTCTAGCTTAATCACATCTTTCCTGTAGTGCGGCGACCAGAACTGCACACAGTACTCCAAATACGGCCTAACCAACGTTATGTACAACTGTAACATGACATCCCAACGCTTGTACTCAATGCCTCGGCCAATGAAGGCAAGCATGCCATACGCCTTCTTCACCACCTTGTCTATCTGTGTTGCCACTTTCAGGGAACTATGTACTTGCACCCCATGGTCTCTCTGCTCAACAAGACTCCCCAGGGCCCTGCATTCACTGTATATGTCCTGCCCTGGTTTAACTTCACAAAATGCATCACTTCGCACTTGTCTGCATTAAATTCCATTTGCCAATCCCTTGTCCACTTTCCCAGCTGATCTGTATCCTGTTGTAACCTAGTCCACTGTACCACCAATTTTGGTGTCATCTGAAAACTTACTAATCATGCCCCCTACATTCACATCCAAGTCATTAATATATATGATAAACAACAGAGGGCCCAGCACCGATCCCTGCGGCACACCACTGGTCACCTGCCTCCAATCTGAAAAACAACCCTCCACTACCACCTATCACCAAGCCAATTTTGTATCCAATTTGCTAGCTCACCCTGGATCCCATGTATTCGAACCTTCTGGACCAGCCTACCATGCGGGACCTTGTCAAAGGCCTTGCTAATGTCCATGTAGACAACGTCCATCGCCCTGCCCTTCTTAAATAAAGGCACAACATCAGCTATCCTCCAGTCTTCCGGTACCTCACCCGTGACTAACGATGGTACAAAAATCTCTGCCAGGGACCCAGCAATCTCCTCCCTTGCTTCCCATAGCATCCTAGGATACACCTGGTCAGACCCTGGGGAATTATCCACCTAAATGCGCTTCAAAACCTCCAACACCTCCTCCTTTGTAATGTTGATATGCTCCAGGATATCGCTGTTACCGCCCTTGAACTCACTAGCTTCCATGACCTTCTCCATGGTAAATACAGACGAGAAGTATTCATTTAAGACCTCGCCCATTTCCTGTGGTTCCACACATAGATTACTACACTGATCCTTAAGGGAACCTACTCTCTCCCTAGCTACCCTTTTACTCTTAATATACTTATAAAATCTTGTAGGATTCTCCTTTATCTTATCTGCCAGGGAAATCTCATGGCCTCTTTTCGCCCTCCTAATTTCCTTCTTACGTGTACTCCTACATATGCTATACTCCTCGAGGGACTCGGTACTTCTTAGATAGACTTAGTTAAGAAGGACAATGAGAGAGTTTAGGATGTTATCCATTCAAAACCCCTTGTTTGCATGCTTGCACTTCTTATTGGAAGGGTACTTCCTCCTCCTGCCCATGCATTCAGGCCAATTTGGGTTACACTTTACATGGGACAGAAACTCAGCACATCCAGATTCCATCCCAAATTACTGTCTATTTGCAGAACAGTGTATAGTTCGAACCCAGGAACTTTGAGGCCTCTGCTATAAAAGAGGCAAAGAATATAAATGAGAAAATCAGGAAGGAGAATTCCAAAAACATTGCACTGAGTACTATCTATGTGAATGCAAAAAGCATTCAAAACAAAACTGAAGAATTAGAATTGGAATTCTGGAATATTATGATATAGTAACTTTAATATAAACATGGCTTAGATGTGGACAAGACTGGGAATATAATGTTCCTGGTTTTAAGATATTTAGGAGTGTTAGGGAAGCAAAACAGGGGATGGGTGCCAGTGCTATTAAGGGATTCTATCACAGCTTAGAACATAATGATATTCTAGGTTGGTTAAGACAGAATCTCTATAGGTAGAGTTGAGAAATAGAAAAAGAAATGGTACAATTATATGTGCATTACGGCCACAAAGTAATGACAGAGATAAAGGTGAAGATCTGCAGACTATGCCGACAGATATGAAAGAACAGGAGAATATTATGGGTATATTTTAACTATCACAAGATAGATTGGAATAAGGATAACACTGTTGGTCAAAGAAGGGAATGTTTTTGGAATGCACCCAGGACTGCTTCCTAGATCACTGTGTTTCTAGTCCAACAAGAAAATTAAAGCTTCATTTGATTTAGTTTTGGGAAAAGGAGGGAGGAAAATAACAGATGTGACAGTTTGAAAACAATTGGGAAATAGTACCTGCAACATAGTTATGTTTAGCGTATGATTAGAAAATGTTAATGAAGAGTCAAAGACAAGGGAGCTGGGAAACTGGGAAAAGACATAGCTCAGCAAGATAGGAGGGGATCTGGCCCACATTACCTGGGAGAAAAGTTAGCACAAGAGGGTGCCATTGGAAAATCTTGAAAGATGAGATAAATAAAATATATTCTAATAAAGCAAAAAGTGGATGCACCAAAGAATATAGTTCCATGAATAAGTGTATAAAAACCATACTGAAACTTAAAAGAGAGGCAGATTATGTAAATAGGGCAAACAAATTCAAAAGGGATTCATAGATAATATAAAAGGAATGAGTAAGGGCTTGCTTAAGCATAAAAAGTAAAATAATAGGGTAATAATAGTAGTGGATTTCAACTTCCCCAATATTAACTGGGATAGTCTTAGTGCAAAAGGCCGAAAGGGGGCAGAATTCTTAAAGTGCATACAGGAGAGCTTTTTGAGCCAGCATGTAGAAAGTCCTACACGAGAAGGGGCAGTACTGGACCTAATCCTAAGGAATGAAGCTGGACAAGTGGTAGAAGTGTCAGTGGGGGAGCAATTCGGGGATAGTGACCATAACTCTGTAAGATTTAAGGTAGTAATGGAAAAGGACAAAGATGGACTGGAAATAAAGGTACTGAATTGGGGGAAGGCCGATTTCAATATGATAAAACAGGATCTGGCCAAAGTAGACTGGGAGCAGCTATTGGTAGGAAAGTCTACATCAGACCAGTGGGAGTCAAAAAGGAAATAGTGAGATTTCAGGGCCAACATATTCCTGTAAGGTGAAGGGTAGGACCAACAAGCCCAGGGAACCCTGGATGTCAAGGGATATAGAGGATTGAATAAGGAAAAAAAAGGAGGCTTATGGCAGATTCAGGGGGCTGAAAACAGCGGAGGCCCTGGAGGAGTATAGGAAGTGTAGGGGGGTACTTAAAAAAGTAATTAGGAGAGCGAAGAGAGGGCATGAAAAAACACAGGCGGGCAAGATAATGGAAAATCCCAAGGTGTTTTATAAGTATATTAAGGGCAAGAGGAAATCCAGGGAAAGAGTAGGGCCCATTAGGGTCCAAAGTGGCAATGTGTGCGTGGAGCCGGAGGAGATAGGTGAGGTTTTAAATGATTACTTTTCATTTGTGCTCACAATGGAGAAGGATGATGTAGATGTAGAGATCAGGGAGGGGGATTGTGATATACTTGAACAAATTAGCATTGAAAGGGGGGGATGTATTAGCAGTTTTAGCGGGCTTAAAAGTGGATAAATCCCCAGGCCCAGATGAGATGTATCCCAGGCTGTCATGTAAGGTAAGGGAGGAGATAGAGGGGTTCTGACATAAATTTTCCAATCCTCTCTGGACACAGGAGAGGTGCCAGAGGACTGGAGGACAGCGAATGTAGTACCATTATTCAAGAAGTGTTGCAGGGATAAACCAGTGAATTACAGGCCAGTGAGTCTAACATCAGTGGTAGGGAAACTATTGGAAATATTTCTGAATGACAGGATTAACCTCTACTTGGAGAGGGAGGGATTAATCAAGGATAGTCAGCATGGCTTTGTCAGGGGGAGATCATGTCTAACAAACTTGATTGAATTTTCCGAGGAGGTGACTAGATGTGTAGATGAGGGTAAAGCAGTTGATGTAGTCTACATGGACTTCAGTAAGGCTTTTGATAAGGTCCCGCATGGGAGATTGGTTAAGAAGGTAAGAGCCCATGGGATCCAGAGCAATTTGGCAAATTGGATTAAAAAATTGGCTTAGTGGCAGGTGGCAGAGGGTGATGGTCGAGGGTTGTTTTTGCGATTGGAAGCCTGTGATCAGTGGTGTACCACAGGGATCAGTGCTGGGACTTTTGCTGTCTGTAGTATTAGTGATTTAGTATTAATGATTTAGACGTGAATATAGGAGGTATGATCAGTAAGTTCACAGACGATACGAAAATTAGTGGTCTTGTAAATAGTGAGGAGGAAAGCCTTAGATTACAGGACAATATAAATGGGTTGGTACGATGGGCAGAGCAGTGGCAAATGGAATTTAATCCTGAGAAGTGTGAGGCGATGCATTTGGGGAGGACCAACAGGGCAAGGGAATATACAATGGATGGTAGGAACCTAGGAAGTACAGAAGTTCAGAGGGACCTTGGTGTACTTGTCCATAGACAGGTAGATAAGGTGGTTAGAAAGGCATATGGGATACTTGCCTTTATTAGCCGAGGCATAGAATATAAAAGCAGGGAGGTTATGATGGAGCTGTATAAAATGCAAGTTAGGCCACAGCTGGAATACTGTGTACAGTTCTAGTTGCCACACTATAGGAAGGATGTGATTGCACTGGAGAGGGTGCACAGGAGATTCACCAGGATGTTGCCTGGACTGGAGCATTTCAGTTATGAAGAGAGACTGGATAGGCTAGGGTTATTTTCCTTAGCGCAAAGAAGGCTGAGGGGCGACCTGATTCAGGTATACAAAATTATGAGGGGCATAGATAGGGTAGATAGGAAGAAACTTTTTCCCTAAGTGGAGATGTCAATAACCAGGGGGCATAGATTAAAGGTAAGGCGCAGGAGGTTTCGAGGGGGTTAGAGAGAAAAAAAATTTCACCCAGAGGGTGGTTGGAATCTGGAACACACTATCTGAAGGGGTGGTTGAGGTAGGAACCCTCACAACATTTAAGAAGTATCTATATGAGCACTTGAAACGCCATAGTATACAAGGCTACGGGTCAAGTGCTGGAAAATAGGATTACGATAGATGCTTGATGGCCAGCACGGACACGATGGGCTGCAGGGCCCGTTTCTGTGCTGTATGACTCTATGATTCTAATAGTTAAAGGATGATAGGAACAATCAGTGGTAAAGGATGACGATGTGGCAGAGATATTTAAAGAATATTCTGCATCAGTTTTTACAAATTATGGTGGAAATTAGGTATTTGTATATTAGACGAGGATATGGAACAATTGCTAAGGATAACTATAGAAAAGGAACTGATTCTGTAAAAATAGCAGAACGTAAGGTGGATAGCTCACCAAGTCCTCATGCCTTGCAACATAGGTTGTGAAAGAAGTTATCGCGGAGGTAGCAGAGGCTCTGGCCACAGTTTTACAATTAAAAATGAAACGTGTGCTATTGGGCTGGAGAGTAACCAATGTAACACCCTTGTTCAAGATAACAGGATCACTTCCACTGTAGCATAGAAGGCTAAGAGGAGATTTAGTTTTAGGTTTAAGAATTATGAAAGGTTTGGATAAAGTGAACTGAATACCATGGATGAACGACTTCAGTTATGTGGCGACCAGAGAAACTGGGGTTGTTCTTACAGTCAAGAAGATTAAAGGAAGATTTGATAAGAGATGTTTAAAACCTTGAAGAGTTTGATGGAGTAAATGAGGAGAAACTGTTTCCAGTGGCAGAAGGATCAGCATCCAAAGGATACAAATTTAAGATAATTGGCAAAAGAATTAGAGGTGACATGCAGAAAAATAGTTTTACAAAGTGAGTTGTTTTGATCTGCAAGAGTGGAAAGATTCAATAATAAATTTCAAAAGGGAACTGGATAAATACTTAAATAGGAAAATATTGCTCGGCTATGGGGAAACTGCAGGGGAGTGGGGCTCATTGGATAGCTCTTTCAAAGAGCCGGCACAGTTGGCTGAATCGCTTCCTTCTATGCTGTATCATTTTATGATTCTATGATTCTAGGGAAAGATTATTTCTTAAAGTTGGGGAATCAGTGATGAAGGGTCACAATTTCAAATTATAACTATCCAGAAAGAAGGCCATGGAGCAATCTGCTTTCTATTTACGTTGTGAAAAATATTACAAGATTAATTTCACTTGATCAGATTATTATTTGACCAAATTTTTAAACATGAATACTGCTTTTAGGTTGCCTCACTGAGGAGATAAAAACCAAACAGAACTAGTTTTTATTTAGGTTTTATTTCAGTTGTACCCCAATGATAAACACTCCTATCTCTTACTAAATAACAATGAATGGTTTAAAGAGAACTTTTGAAAATTTTCTCATTTATTAACTTATTCTGCATAAACAAAAAGCTATAGCATGAAAACACCACATTATGTTTCTTGAAACTGGGTTGACTAAGTGGACAATGATGTTCTTCTTTCCAGCAAATGCAAATTAAAGTTTTAAAGAAAATTAGTTAAATTGAAAAAAATGTATACACAAAAGTAGTTACTTTATAAAATGGAAAAGCTGTTAATCCACCGTAGCAAACTGACTATTGATTCCCAGGTTGCTAACCTTGTACTGAGGCCAAATGGTCTTTGCCAAGGTGTGCTAGCCGCCCTTTCTCTCTTTTGCCAAATAAACGGCCTATAGAGGATTTGATTCCTTTCTTCTTTTGTGTTTTATGGAGTGAGTCCTGGCTACTTGTACTGCTATAGTTGCCCATTTCTGCTTCTATTGATGCTGAAAAACTGTAAAGGATCAGTTCAAAAGTTGACATTTCATAATATTTCTTCTCATTCAACCTTTCATAAATGATTCTTCGCACATTGTTGCTATGTATTTCTTCTGATTTAGCAAAATTATTTCAGCAAAAATATATAAATTATTGGATCACCAGTTATAACTGCTTATAAATCATGTGATATAAGTCATGAAAAATACGAGAGGTTATCATGAAAAATACAAGAGATTATCTTGAAAATTTCAGATCACAAATTTTCACAATACTTATTAAAAGTAAAAAAGGGAAAAAGGTCATCAGCAATTCATTATTACAAACATTTCTAAACATACAACCGATGCAAAATAACTACTTTAAAAATTCTTAGCTTATTTGCTAAACTGATCTCTTGGGAATAGGTTCAGTGTGAGGAAGAACAACAATTCACAGGAGTGTCTCAAATAATTTTATTCCAAAAATAACCTTATCATGAAGGAGGAAAAATGTGATGCCCTGAAACATTTCCCTTCTGGAAACAATGTAATATAACACTCCTGTGAACTATCCCTATACTCACATGAAATTGATTGAAAAACTGATGATGTAAAATAACATGTTGCATTTAAAAAAAATCATGGCTAAACATATCAATGCAATCTTCTAAGCAAGTCACTGGTGTAGATCTCTCTCGCAGATGTACTTGCCTTCGGACGTCATCATGGTAGGAGGGCAGGGTGTGTGTCATTCTTATTGGTCTTGGCGTTGAGGGAGGCGATGTTTCACATTTTATTGTGGCTTTGTCTTCACGACTTTCTTCCTGTACAGCTGCAATCTGGAGTAAGGAGAAAAACGTTTGTCATCAAGAACATATTAAATGCCGATGTTAAATAAACCTCATTATATTCATATGTTTTGATATTACTTCTAATATTAGTTTTAATAGTACTTGCTAAAAATGCATTTAAATATGACATGAAATGTACTAATTAGCACTTATTCATTTATGCCTAACCACAAACTTAAATTAATATGCTCAGCAACATTAAACAAATAATGAGTTTAAATAAGTTAAGTAAACACTTTCAAAATTTTTAAACGTGGTTCTCAAAGAATAATTGTATGCCAAATTTAAATGCAAGGAGTGCAGTTAAAGTAATTACCTTTCTCCGATGCTTCCTTAGATCACTCGGCTGATGTTTGCAAGAGAATAAAGACACAAATTAAGCAGGAACTGCAGATTGCCAATGTAAATATTATTTCATTTTCCAATTTGACTTTGAATAAGAGTTTACCATGCGTCATACATAACAAACCAACAGAGATGTATACAACCAGGGCTTCGAACATGCTTGGGAACCTAGACTCCTAGATTTTCCATTCAAAAATATCATGTAAGTCTCTATGTTAAGCTTGAACTATGATGATGGCTCATGCTTTCTGTGATCTAAAAATTTGAAATGCAAAAGATTTAACTGTAGATTACCTTCTGTGCACATGAATAACTCATTTTAAAAATACACAGTAGCACTGCGAAAACTCTTGTCAACACTTGCAAGAAAATTCAGAAATAACCCATTGCCCTAGGTTTCATCCCTAAACTCACCAATGTCATGATGCCCATACGATCAATGTCCCGGGCAGGGCTACGTGCTCTGAATTTGGGTGTTGAGTGTCCACTGATAGGAGGGGAGGAGCTAGCTAATGACGACGCAGTGACAGAGCCTGTAATAGATCTCCCTGGATGCATTCTGGCCAAATTTAGACCTTCAAGGCTAACACTACCCACTCGATTCTCAATTTCCTCAGCACGAAGTTCAGTTGACTCTTTTTCTTCCTGAATCAACCTGAAAAATCCATAATGGTTTGAATTGAAAAGAATCATGCATTTCTGTTGTTTCATGTAAAACTATCAAGTGTGCTGGCATTTGACAGACCCACTGTTAGTTTTAAGAGACATTTCAAATTCATTAAAATGCCTTAAAACAAAGATCTATTAAATGAGCAATATACTGTGCCATGAAAAGCTATAATGTGGGTTTACACCCATTATTCTTCACACTCAGCCTTTGTTATGCTATCCAAAACAGTGGCTAGAGACTTCCATACATAGAGGGAAGAAAGTTGTCAGAAAATAACCTAGGTCTGTTCGCTCTCGACCTCTTTAGTGGACAGTTCAAAGCAGGATCGGCAGAGCTCGTAAAGGAGGCCACTCATGCCCTCTTTACTGTGGAATTGTGCACGGACAGTGGTGGGGAAAAGGGAGAGAAAAGAAAGGAAATCTAAGTTAGGAGAGCAGATATGTTTAAACAACCAAATAAAAATCTATTAATATAGTGCAAGAGCACTTATTTTCTAGTAATGTGAAATGTTATCAACAGAACATAAGAACGTCTGGCGTATTAAAAGATAAATCAGGTCAACAAATGTTCTCTATCCAAAGTCCATGAATGATTATTTTTATCATGAATCACCACCTGCTGATCCCTTACTTTAAAGAACCCTAAAAAGGTCAAGAAGTGCTTGAGTTTCTCTTGTTAACCAAGTCCTTTAAGGGCTGGAATCGTCCTGCTCACTCTTCTTGGAATAGTTTCGAATGCATCTATATAATTATTGACGAAGACTGACCTAAAATGCATATCATACACCAGAACATGATCTGTACAAGGTGAATATAACAAGCTTGAATTTTAATTGACTGCTTACAAATGCATTCCAATATCTAATTTGCCTTATTGAAAACTTTTGAGGCTAGTTGCTTTCATTGATCTACTGCAGAAAAGGTCCCTTTCATGTTGTATCCATGTGTACGGTTACCGGTTTCAATAAGCACTACCCTATATTTACATTAAGACACAGTCCATCTGCAAAATTAATCTAAATCTCTCAAGATAATATCTCATTATTGAAATATAATGTGGCATATAGGCAAAAGAACAGCAGTCACCTTATTTCATTGTTAATAGCATCAAGCTGTTCTTGTAACATCATGGCAAGAGTCTGAGCATCAGAGTGCCCACTAGGTGAAAGAAGATCCATGGAACTAAATATAGTTTCTCTGTCATCATCATCAATGTCAGACATTTCAGTGTCACTCTCAAATTGATGGCTGCTCAGCATACTAATATGTTGAGTTCTACTCCATTCTTTGTCACCAACTGTCTGTATCTGAAATGCAGAAAAGAAGTCAAATTTCCAAAGTGGTTCTCCAAATCATCCACCATAAATTATGCAGGAGATCCGCAGACACTTGGGAGAAATGGCGTGAATACCATTTGCGATATCCCACTGTAACAGAACTGCATTACATATTCCATAACCCTCCCATTTCGTCATTTCAATATCACTCCCGCAAGCCTAAATTAAATGGAAAGCTGAGCAATAACAAGTTAATAATTTTACATTAGTTTAATTTTAATCCTTTCATTATTATCTCTTGCAGCTTTCCAAAGACACATATTTTCTTATAACGTCTTATAACATAATTTCTTGTTAATTTCAAATGTTAATTTCTAATATTCTGAAATATTTATTTTTAAACCCACAGAATTGAAAATTAATAGTACTATCTGACACACTTAAAACAAGTTCCACTTTTATACTTTTTCAATTTTGGTGAAGAGATGTTGGGCGGAAAATAAAAATGTAAGTATCTCAAACCTGAACCCAACCAACCTCAAACCCATCCACTGCAGTTTTTAAGGAGGCGGGGGTGAGCGACCAGCCCGCTTCCAGAATTGGGGCGGGGGGGGGGTCCTCATTTAAACAGCATAATGAGGCTGTATGCCTCAGATTTTCTTTCTCTGTTCCAGCATTAACACTAGCCAGCCAGGTTTCCTGGGCCTTGAGAGACCCAGCAGCTAAAGAGAAACGAGGACTGCTGCATGGAACAGGGAAGTGCTTTTCCAGTACTGTCTGTAGGCCATGAGGAGCAGGAGTGCTTCCCCCCAGTCCACCTAGGAAACGAGTTAACCTCCCCAGCAATCAAACACCCCATCTCCTCTTGATAGGATGTCCTCCGATGTCCACCACAGCCCGGTATGCCCTCCCATATCCTTCATGGATCCTCCATGATCTACTCTCCTTCTCCCCTGAACTCTCTGGCCTTGCATTGATGTCACCTCCCTGATATCTCTGGCTGCCCCATCAATGTCCCCCTCGACCTCCAATCATTCATGGCCCCCAAATCAATGCCCCCCCCGCCCCATTGATGTCATCCCAACCCTCAATTTCTCTGGCCTCCTCACTGATGTCCTCCCGACACCCAATTTCTCCAGGTCTCCCACATTGATGTTTCCTCGGTACCCGACCTCTCTGTCCCCTCATCAATGTCCCCCAACCCCAATCTCTCCATTTCTCCTCTAAGCTCCCTGGTTGCAGCCCAGTGCTGCAGACCAACTCGCCAGCCAGCTAGCCAGACTCTCAATCTGGCTGCCTGTGGCTGAAAAATGGATTCCAAAAATGGGACTTAATGGCAGGACAAGAGAAAAACCTGTTCTTCTGGGTTTCCTGACTGCAAAACTGCACACCCGCTAGAAAGCAATTCATGGAGCCTACATCCTGTTCATGGTAAATGTGAAATATTCAATCAACTTTTAGCTATAAAAATTAAAGAGAATTTATGAAAAACATTTGGACACATATTTTCTGTTACTGAGAATCATTTGCTTAAGCTTTTTTTTAAAAAAAAGGATTAAGACCTTAGAATAGAAATAAAAAGGCTTGGATCTGTGGGTCACTCCTACTTTCTACTCCTGGCTAAAGATTAAGCTTAATTGCTAAATAACAAAAAAATGTACAAAATACTCTAAAAGTTTTTCCTTATTTTTAACAGTCAGTCTATGCAGCAATATTTTATGTAGTAATTTTTGTAAATTTTCCACTTATCAGTAAAAATTCAATTTCACACATTTGCTTCACTTTGAGCAACTTTTAAGCTGCTTTTTTCTGCTTTGGTTGCAAATGACATTCATTATTTTTGACTCAATGTCTTAAAAATTGTATTTTGAAAATAAGGTAAAAGACATTATAAATAAACTGCCTTCATCATTCTAAACTTATTCTGATTTATTCCTTCTAACTTAACTGAAAGGTTCAGGAAAAGATAATAAATGCTTTAATAATTATTCAATTATACATTAATTCAAATCTGAGGCACAAACCTTTGGCTCTTCTCTGTGGCCAACTGCACGCCCTTTCTGTGATCTCCTTAGCACGTTGGAAGACCTATAATGGTCAGATTGGCTATCCATCAATGAACCCATGGAATATCGCATATCAGGTGAAGTATCCAAATGTGGCCTGGGGACAACAATGTTTGCATTATCTTGTAGAAAAGAATATGTACTGGAAACTCCTCAGTAGCAAAAATTAAATTAATTTAGAAGCCAGAGCAAATGCACTATTTTTACTATCAAAAAGCTGAAATTTTAATATAAATTACAACAGTGAATATACATCAACAAATATTTTATTGTTTGTAAACTGCTTTGGCATATCCTGAGGTCAAAAAGATGTACATAAATGTAAGTTACTTCGTTTTTTATAGCAAAACAATTTGTCCATGAGCTATACAGCCATTACAGCACAGAAGGAGGCCATTCAGCCCATTGAGTCCATGCTAGCCATGAATGGTGCCTGTCAAAGAGGCTGAGCCTTTATTGTATGAAGTAAAAATAATCTGTGGATGCATGCAATATTCAGTTTATTTTGTTTTTCTCCTGGCCAGTCTTCTCTCTGGATGCTGAAGAAATATTTTGTGGTCTGGTACCAGTCTGTAGACATATTTGTCATGAAGTTCTTGTGGGTTGCTGGACATTTCCCTGAGGCGGGTGGGCCCAGAATATCCTGGCATGCCCGGCATGCCACTATGCCGGCATCTTTAAGGAGTCAGGTCGGGCAGAGTGACGGCTACCTGCCTGCAAGCGGCGGGTAGCTTGCGAACAAAATAAAAAGTCGATTACGGCCAATAATCAGAGGCCAGCAGGGATTTGTTGGGGGGTGGGGGAGGGGGACAGCATTCCAGGATCAATTTGAGTCTCTTGCCACAGCCACATGACCACAGGCTGTCCTGTGGAGGGGTCCTCCTTCCACAATGGTGGTCCGGCAGCAGCAGCCATCATGAAGCAAATCTTTCTCTCCCTAACCTGCATTGGCAGGCTGCAGCTCATTCAGTGTTGGAGGGCCTCGTATTGGCCCTCCAGCATCAAGAGTGTATTCTCTGGCCATTAATTGGTCATTGATTTAAAAATCATGTTGGGTAACTATTTCTGACGCGGGTCAGGACGCAGATTTGATCTCTATATCGGGTTCCGGCCCCAGAGGAAAGTCCAGCCACTGCTGGCAGAATTAGATATCATACTGCCACATGGCACTTTTATTTTATTCATTCATGGGATGTGGGCGTCGCTGGCCAGGACAGCATTTATTGACCATTCCTAATTGCCCTTTGAAAGGTGGCCTTCTTGAACTGCTGCAGTCCATGTGGGGTAGGTACACCCACAGAGCTATTAGGAAGGGAGTTCCAGGATTTTGACCCAGTGACAGTGAAGGAAAAGCGATAGAGTTCCAAGTCAGGATGGTGTGTGGCTTGGAAGGGAACTTGCAGGTGGTGGTGTTCCCAACCATTTGCTGCCCTTGTCCTTCTAGATGGTAGAGGTCGTGGGTTTGGAAGGTGGTGTCTAAGGAGCCTTGGTGCATTGCTGCAGTGCATCTTGTAGATAGTACACACTACTGCCATGTGTGTTGGTGCTGAAGGGAGTGAATGTTTGTGGATGGAGTGCCAATCAAGCGGGCTGCTTTGTCCTGGATGGTGTCGCGCTTCTTGAGTGCTGTTGGAGCTGCACCTATTCAGGCAAGTGGAGAGTATTCCATCACACTTTTGACTTGTGCCTTGTAGATGGTGGACAGGCTTTGGGGAGTCAGGAGGTGAGTTACTCGCCGCAGGATTCCTCACCTCTGACCTACTCTTGTAGCCATGGTATTTATATGGCTACTCCAGTTCAGTTTCTGGTCAATGGTAACCCCAGGATGTTGATAGTGGGGGATTCAGCGATGGTAATGTCATTGAATGTCAAGGGGAGATGGTTTGATTCTCTCTTGTTGGAGATGGTCATTGCCAGGCACTTGTGTGGCGCAAATGTTACTTGCCACTTATCAGCCCAAGCCTGGATATTGTCCAGGTCTTGCTGCGTTTCTACATGGACTGCTTCAGTATCGCAGGAGCCGTGAATGGTGCTGAACATTGTGCAATCATCAGCGAACATCCCGACTTCTGACCTTATGACTGAAGGAAGGTCATTGATGAAGCAGCTGAAGATGGTTGGGCCTAGGATACTATCCTGAGGAACTCCTGCAGTGATGTCTTGGGGCTGAGATGATTGACCTCCAACAACCACAACCATCTTCCTTTGCGCTAGGTATGACTCCAGCCAGCAGAGAGTTTTCCCCCTGATTCCCATTGACTTCAGTTTTGCTAGGGCTCCCTGACGCCATACTCAGTCAAATGCTGCCTTGATGTCAAGGGGAGCCAATCTTACCTCATCTCTTGAGTTCAGCTCTTTTGTCCATGTTTGAACCAAGGCTGTAATGAGTTCAGGAGCTGAGTTGCCATGGCGGAACCCAAACTGTGCGTCAGTGAGCCGGTTATTGCTAACCAAGTGCCGCTTGACAGCACTGCCAATGACACCTTCCATCTTCCATTTACTGATGTTTGCGAGTAGACTGATGGGGCAGTAATTGACTGGTGTCATGGTCCTGTAGTTTTTTTTTCGGAATATGCAGTTTGTCTTTAAGGCTTGCAAGGGATCAGTATTGCTTTAAGAGCCGGCAAGCCTTAGCAGTTATAGGAATGTGCATTTTCGTTGCCTTAGAAACAGCCATTTGGAGACTGCGATTCAAAAGGTGCATTCTTGATACTTTAGTTACAGCCACTTGGAATGAATCTGATGTGATACATTTGTTACAATTCAGTTTTGAACTGGCTGTTAGTTGAAGACAGTTTGTCCGAACAGAACACAGACACAGAGGACACTGCTGTGATGAGCAAACCTGAAAAAGAGCTCTCAACCATTTAAACTGAAGGAAGAGGATTTTAATTTGTTTTAATTATTATCTCTCAAAATTCTCAGAAAAAATCAAGCCAAAACAGAGATCTCTGGTAATTTAAATTGAAGAAAGGGAAGTTAAACTGTGACAATCTTTTATCCCTCAAAATTGTAAAGTCAGATTGATTTTGTCGAAAATGTTTGCAAGTCATTGACTGTTGAAAATTGCTGGAGAAGGAAAGCAACATTCTGTGAGGACTTTGAACAACATTCTGTGAGGACTTCGAGCAACAGTGGACTGTAAATTTGCAAGGACTCTAATTTTTTCTATTTTAAATGTTGTTTATATCTTCATAGTGTTTAAGAATTTAGTTCTTCTGATTAAAGAGTTAATTTATTGATTTAAAGACACCTGGTTTGGTTAGCCTCATTCGGGGGTTAATAGATGGTACAATTTGGTTGGGTCTCTCTTCAATTTGGAAAGTTTTAAATGATATGTAAGCCGATCTGTGCAATGACGGGATTGAATTAACAGTGCGTTGGTCCCACCACAATCAGAATTGTATATTTTGATTGGGGGCTTTGACAGGAGTAGTCGGTCGTAACACCGGGTTAGACTTGTCCTGCTTTTTGTGCACAGGACATACCTGAACATTTTTCCATATTGCCGGGTTGATACCAATGTTGTAGCTGCACTGAACAGCTTGGCTAGGGGCGCGGCAAGTTCTGGAGCACAGGTCTTCAGTACTATTGCTGGATTGTTGTCAGGGCCCATGGCCTTTGCAGTATCCTGTGCCTTCAGTCATTTCTTGATGTCACGTGGAGTGAATCGAATTGGCTGAAGACTGGCATCTGTGATGCTGGGGACTTCAGGAGGAGGCCGAGATGGATTATCAACTCGGCACTTCTGGCTGAAGACTATTGCAAATGCTTCAGCCTTATCTTTTGCACTGATGTGCTGGGCTCCACCATCATTGAGGATGGGGATATGTGTGGAGTCACCTCCTCCAGTTAGTCATTTAATTGTCCACCACTATTCATGACTGGATGTGGCAGGATTGCAGAGCTTAGATCTGATCCGTTGGTTATGGGATCGCTTAGCTCTGTCTATCGCATGCTACTTAAGCAGTTTGGCATGCAAGTAGTCCTGCCTTGTTGCTTCACCAGGTTGACACCTCATTTTGAGGTATGCCTGGTGCTGCTCCTGGCATGCCCTCCTGCACTCTTCATTGAACCAGGGTTGGTCTCCCGGCTTGATGGTAATAGTAGAGCGGGGGATATGCCGGGCCATGAGGTTACAGATTGTGTTTGAGTACAATTCTGCTGCTGCTGATGGCCTCATGGATGTCCAGTTTTGCATTGCTAGATCTGTTTGAAATCTATCCCATTTAGCATGGTGGTAGTGCCATACAACACGATGGAGGGTATCCTCGATGTGAAGATGGGACTTCGTCTCCACAAGGACTGTGTGGTGGTCACTCCTACCAATACTGTCATGGACAGAAGCATCTGCGGCAGGCAGATTGATGAAGACGAGGTCAAGTATGTTTTTCCCTCTTGTTGGTTCCCTCACCACCTGCCGCAGACCCAGTCTAGCAGCTATGTCCTTTAAGACTCGGCCAGCTCGGTCAGTCGTGGTGCTACTGAGCCACTCTTGGTGATA
The DNA here is from genome assembly GCF_036365525.1 of Heterodontus francisci. Taxonomy (NCBI): domain Eukaryota; kingdom Metazoa; phylum Chordata; class Chondrichthyes; order Heterodontiformes; family Heterodontidae; genus Heterodontus; species Heterodontus francisci. The sequence goes on along the minus strand of NC_090388.1, from coordinate 28,835,892 downwards.
GACATTGAAGTTCCCCACCCAGAGTACATTCTGCGCCCTTGCCACCCTCAGTGCTTCTTCCAAGTGGTCTTCAACATGGAGGAGTACTGATTCATCAGCTGAGGGAGGGTGGTAGGTGGTAATCAGCAGGAGGTTTCCTTGCCCATGTTTGACCCGATGCCAAGAGACTTCATGGGGTCCGGTGTCGATGTTGAGGACTCCCAGGGCAACTCCCTCCCGACTGTATACCATTGTGCCACTACCTCTGCTGGGTCTGTCCTGGCAGTGAGACAGGACATACCCAGGGATTGTGATGGCATCTCTGGGACATTGTCTGTCAGGTATGATTCCATGAGTATGAATATGTCAGGCAGTTGCTTGACTAGTCCGTGGGACAGCTCTCCCAACTTTGGCACAACCCCAGATGTTTGTAAGGAGGACTTTGCAGGGTCGACAGGGCTGGGTTTGCCTTTGTCGTTTCTGGTGCCTAGGTCGATACCAGGTGGTTCGTCTGGTTTCATTCTTTATTGACTTCATAGCGGTTAGATACAACTGAGTGGCTTGCTAGGCCATTTCAGAGGGCATGTAAGAGTCAACTACATTGCTGTGGGTCTGGAATCACATGTCGGCCAGCCCAGGTAGGGACAGCAGATTTCCTTCTCTAAAGGACATTAGTGAACCAGATGGGTTTTTATAACAATCGACAATGGTTTCATGGCCATCATTAGATTAGGTTTTAATTCCAGATTTATCAATTGAATTCAAATTCTACCTTCTGCTGTGATGGGATTCGAACCCATGTCCCCAGAGCAATACCTTGGGTCTCTGGGTTATTAGTCCAGTGACAATACCACTACGCCACTGTAATATTACCCAAGATACCAGGAGAGCTCCTTTTTTTTTGAATGGTATCGCAGTCTTTTGCATCCATCTGAATAAACAGACTTGGTTTAATATCTCGTCTGAATGACAGCATTTCAGATAATGTGACACTCCCCAGTAATGTGACACTCCCCCAGTAATGCAATCAAGTGTCTCCTCTGGATGTGGTTTAAGTCCAGAACCCTCTGACTGAAGATGAGAGCATTATTAACTGAGATAACCCAAAGCAGTTTAAAATGTGAAAGAAAGTTTTCATATACCTTCTTTCAAAATTGTTTTATCTTAACAGTTTTATTTCTTCCAGAAGCCAAGAAGTTGCTGGTTTTATACTAAACTACCATTTTAACTTTTTCCAACTTTATTATTTTCAGAGTAATCTGGTCATTGTTTTTTCCTATGGACTTGACAAGAAGGAGGAGGACTTCCTGCTGAGACCAGCTCATGTGATATTGTAGAAAGAACACTTTTCTTTTATATCACTTGAGGGGGGATGCTTGCAAGTGACAGCTACCTGGCCTGACCCAATGGGTGAAGCCAGTGAGCGACCAATGGCCTTGTCTAAACATAGAAACATAGAAAATAGGAGCAGCCGAAGGCCATTGGACCCTTCGGGCCTGCTCCGCCTTTCAAAAAAGATCTTGGCTGATCGTTTAATTCAGTACCCTGTTCCTGCTTTTTCCCCATATCCCTTGATCCTTTTGGCATTAAGAAATATATCTCTCTCCTTCTTGAATATATTTAATGATTTGGCCTCCACTGCTTTCTGCAGTAGAGAATTCCATAGGTTCACCACCCTCTGAGTGAAGAGATTTCTCTACATCTTGGTTCTAAATGGCATACCCCGTATCCTGAGACTGTGACCCCTGGTTCTGGATACCCCAGCCATCGAGAACATCCTCCGTGCATCTAGCCTGTCTAGCCCTGTTCGAATTTTATCGGTTTCTATGAGATCCCCTCTCATTCTTCCAAACTCTAGTAGTCTATTCGACCAAATCTCTCCTCATACGTCAATCCTGCCATTCCAGGAATCAACCTAGTAAATCTTCTTTGCACTCCCTCCATGGCAAGAACATCCTTCCTCAGATAAGGAGACCAAAACTGCACACAATACTCCCGATGTGGTCTCACCAATGGAAGTCAGACATCCTTGTTCCTGTACTCAAATCCTCTTGCAATGAAGGCCAACATACCATTCGCTTTCCTAACTGCTTGCTGCACCTGAATGCTTGCTTTCAGCGACTGGTGTACAAGGACACCCAGGTCTTGTTGCACCTCTCCCTTTCCCAATCTATCACCATTCAGATAATAATCTGCCTTTCTGTTTTTACAACCAAAGTCTAACACAGGAAAAGAGTACAAAAATATTTCAGTTAGTTCCTTTCTCAATATAATGATAGTTTGCTAATTGACTATAATAATTAATGAACTTGTTTACTACATACAGTAATTAATTACATTACTGACTTGTTTTAGTGATTAATTGGTTCAATTTAATAATTAACTTAGTCATGTAATTTAAGTAATTCACATATTTAATCCATTTTATAAATCAATCACTGCCATATTACAATTACTAATCAAGTTAGACTCTCAGTTTATTAATTTATAACTTTACCTCTGTTTTAAAGAAACTACACATTTTGGGGGCAAAATTATTTTGTGTAAGGCCGCTTCAAGCGACGCTACGCAGACTACATCAATTGCTCGAGGGCAGGCCATTAGCTGCATGATCCGCACATCTTTATTCAATAATCTCAATGATATAAACAGGTTGGGGGGAAAATTTGTTCATGTCGCGCTGCCTCAAGCGATGCTATGCAGTCAGTTCCTTGCAATAGGTCTCTGGTGCTATCTGCCCCTGGGTAATTGATATAAGTCTGCATAGCACCACTTGAAGCAGCACTATCTGAGCAAATTTTTTCCACTACCCGTTTATATTATTGAAAAATTTGAATCAGGTATATGTCTATTGGGTGTGTTTACAGGGCTGAAAGCATACTGCTTGACTCAAATTAATTATTCAGTAAATATCATATTAACAAAACCAAAGTCAGTTAAAATTGTTTACAATTGAAAAAACAATTAATGATCAAACACAAAAGCAACCAAATTAAATCCCTCAAAATATTAAAAGTCCTTTGAATGGTCATACTGGCATTCCGATCATTGCACACTGTGCTCCTAAAAATAAAATTTATAATGTAATACACTCACAAAAATTGAACAACCTAAAAAAAAATAAATGTACCAAGTCCATATTCCAGTAATGCTTCACTAACTCTTGTGTTTGCCTCCTGGACTGTACCCAGTGCTTGAGCTAAGCCTTGGAATATGTTATTTTGCTATGTTTCTTGCACATATGCAACCTGACATTACAGTTGATCTATGTGCTTCTCTGCTGCCCATCACAATGTTTTTTAGGCTTCTTTATATACACAGTGTTGTTGAAGTGGTATCTTTATGCATGCTGATTACTCTTAAAAGCAAAACAACTCCTCAGAAAAAGAAGTGCATAGATAATTTAAAAGTGATAAAAAATATAAATTAGAACATGCACAGAAGAGAGAGGAAATAAATGCAAGATTATGTTTACAGAAAGAAGCAGCAAATGAGCGAAAGAAGACTTGGCAGCAGGCAGATAGAGAGACAGCAAGAAAAGTATTTCAGAATCATGGGTCTGAATTTTCCCAGCCCATTGGGGAATTGGGCTGGAAAGTGGGAGGGCTGGCAACATGATTACGAGGGGAAGGTGTTGGGTGGGGAGCTTGTGACTTCCCACCGCCATGGCATATTGTCAGCAGCGGCATGGTCACCCACCAGGCTGCCAATTGAGCCATTTAACAGTCCAATTAAGGGCCACTTCCCAAGCCCTCCAAGCAAGTTCCCGGGGGGGCCCTACTTTGTGGGCACTCCATGGTCCACAGAGGGGCCCCCAAGTGGTGATGGCACCACCGATGCACCGCGATCCCGCCCTACCCAGATCCCAGGGGCCTTCCTGCCTAGCCCCAACTTCCTGCCCAACACCTTGCCAGTGAGTTGCCCTCATCCTGGAGCTGCAGCCTCAGCAGTGGCTAGTGGTGGTGCTGCTGACACTGCTGAGCTGCCGGCCCTCTGATTGGGCCAGCAGCTCTAGGAAGTGGGCTGCTGTCCTCAATTGGATGGTGGCAATATACCGCCTGTCAAAGCGGGGTCACCTCCTGCTCTTGGCCCCAGCAGAGAGACTTCCAGGTAAGCTGAAAAATTCAGCCCACGCATTCAGAGCTAACAAAAGAAACAAAAAGGTAATACGAAAGAGCTGAAGGCAAGAGTCACAAACTGAGACACAAGATGAGAGACAATAAGCAATGTAGAAGAAATATTTTAGATCATAAGTAGAATGCTTTTTAAATTACTAGGCACTTGCCATTAATTGACATTTTCCTTTCAAATTACCTGGACACGGCTGGGTCCAACAAAGCAACAGATTGCATTTTCATTTGCTGAACCTCAGAATGAAACTTTTCAACTTCTTCTGTTAATCGTTCCTATGAAGAACAATAATTAAGTAGGTTTCAACATCAAAACATAAGCTTTTGTAACACAACAATGTGCAATTATCAGAAATAATAGCCTGATATTCGCTGGCTGTGACACTATAGTACTATAGTAGTGAAGAAATAACAGTGAATGACTTTACTATCATCACTAAAATTCCAGGAAATTATGGCGTTAGTACCACTGTTATAGCAACATCATAATTTGCTGGATATTCGTGCTCTGCCGCAACAATCTCTGAAACTTGTAAAGGTTCGTAATGCAAGCTCCGCCACCATTTGAACCAGTTGCGATGGCCAATTTGCCACATTTAGATCAGTTTTATCACTGCCTGCCGGAATGGCATTTCAAAAAGCACTGGCAGGTTGTGCTCAATAAATCTGTTACTACTGGGATGATTACGTGACAGCTAACTGATGAAATTTAACACATAGTACATCAAATAATGCCAGAGCAATACTGTACAGTCTTCCAATGACAATATAGTGTTTTTATAATTTCAAAGCTGATTTTCAAAGTGATAAATTACTTTATTAGATGATGGTCAATCAAGTAATTGCAAGCAGTGAGATTTTCTATGAATTGCTATTCAGATTTTCGAATTAATCTTGGATTTACCATTTAAGGAGTTGAACCAATAACAGAAAGGTACAGTTAAGTTCTTATTACATTTGTGATTTGGCATGACCATTAAGAATTTACAAATTATCAGCAACATCCTGGAGATACCTTATTGACATAAATAAGGCAGCACATTTAACTCATGGGCCGAGAATTTTACTTCCCCGACCAGTTGAGAGCAGGTAGTTCAGAAAATTACGTGGAACCTGGAATTTGGGATTTCCCTGCACACTGGAGATTTAACTCCACATTGTGTGCATGACATCATCAATTGGTTCCCCATCTGGAAGTCAGCCTTATTGGCAGGCTGGCTTCCAGTTGGATGGGGAACTAGTTGGTGAAAGTTATAGTACCAGGTAAGTATGCGCTGGTGTAGGGGTACGGACTTGATCTCGGGTGGTGGGGGGTGTCAATCGGAGGCAAGGGGCTGATTGGGGAGGGGTGGCGATCCTGGAGAGAGCTTCCAATCCTGGGATCCTGGGGAGGGAGCATGGGGGAGGCCGTGGGGGGACTGGAAGCCAGGGAGGGGTGGTAGGACGCCTGGCAGGCAAATCTGAAGCTTGGATGAGCTGTGGGGGGGGGCGGCGGTGAGGTCAGAGACCTGGGGGGGGTGAGGTCGGAGGCCTGGGGGTTGGAGGGGGAGGGAAGAGGGCTGTAGGGGGGTGAGGTCAGAGGCCTGGTGGGGTGGGGGGGAGGTCAGAAGCCTGGGGAGGAAGGTTGGGTTAGGAGGTCACAGGCCTGGTGGAAGAAGAGGTCAGAGGCATTGCAGGGGGATGGTGCCCGTTTGCAGGAGTTCCACTGGCAGGCACACTGAATGCAGGAGGTAGCTTTAAAGGCACTCACCTCCTGGATTCGTCAAGTACTCACCTTGTTGGAGCTGATGAGTTTCCCAAGGTTCAGGAAACCTGGCTGACCACAGTTAAATGGGAAAATCTGAATGACAGTGAGGCTGACAGGCTTATTCTCATTCTTAACATTTAACTTAATTTAAGAAGTGTGAAGTGATTCATTTTGGCAGGAAGAATGAGGAGAGGCGATATAAATTAAGGACTGAGATGACGAGAACTTACTTCACGCAAAGGGTTGTGAATCTTTGGAATTCTCTACTCCAGGGAGTTGCAGGTGCTCCATCATTGAATACATTTAAGGCTGGGATAGTCAGATTTTTGGTGTCTCAGGGAATAAATGGATTTTTTTTTTAGAACATTACAGCGCAGTACAGGCCCTTCGGCCCTTGATGTTGCGCCGACCTGTGAAACCATCTGACCTACACTATTCCATTTTCATCCATATGTCTATCCAATGACCACTTAAATGCCCTTAAAGTTGGCGAGTCTACTACTGTTGCAGGCAGGGCGTTCCACGCCCCTACTACTCTCTGCGTAAAGAAACTACCTCTGACATCTGTCCTATATCTTTCACCCCTCAACTTAAAGCTATGTCCCCTCGTGTTTGCCATCATCATCCGAGGAAAAAGACTCTCACTATCCACCCTATCTAACCCTCTGATTATCTTGTATGTCTCTATTAAGTCACCTCTCCTCCTCCTTCTCTCCAACGAAAACAACCCCAAGTCCCTCAGCCTTTCCTCGTAAGACCTTCCCTCCATACCAGGCAACATCCTAGTAAATCTCCTCTGCACCCTTTCCAAAGCTTCCACATCCTTCCTATAATGCGGTGACCAGAACTGCACGCAATACTCAAGGTGCGGCCTCACCAGAGTTTTGTACAGCTGCAGCATGACCTCGTGGCTCCGAAACTCGATCCCCCTACTAATAAAAGCTAACACACCATATGCCTTCTTAACAGCCCTATTAACCTGGGTAGCAACTTTCAGGGATTTATGTACCTGGACACCAAGATCTCTCTGCTCATCTACACTACCAAGAATCTTCCCATTAGCCCAGTACTCTGCATTGCTGTTACTCCTTCCAAAGTGAATCACCTCACACTTCTCCGCATTAAACTCCATTTGCCATCTCTCAGCCCAGCTCTGCAGCCTATCTATGTCCCTCTGTACCCTACAACACCCTTCGACACTATCCACAACTCCACCGACCTTCGTGTCATCCGCAAATTTACTAACCCACCCTTCTACACCTTCATCCAGGTCATTTATAAAAATGACAAACAGCAGTGGCCCCAAAACAGAACCTTGCGGTACACCACTAGTAACTAAACTCCAGGATGAACATTTGCCATCAACCACCACCCTCTGTCTTCTTTCAGCTAGCCAATTTCTGATCCAAAGCTCTAAATCACCTTCAACCCCATACTTCTGTATTTTCTGCAATAGCCTACCGTGGGGAACCCTATCAAACGCCTTACTGAAATCCATATGCACCACATCCACGGCTTTACCCTCATCCACCTGTTTGGTCACCTTCTCGAAAAACTCAATAAGGTTTGTGAGGCACGACCTACCTTTCACAAAACCGTGCTGACTATCGCAAATGAACTTATTCTTTTCAAGATGATTATAAATCCTATCTCTTATAACCCTTTCCAACATTTTACCCACAACCGAAGTAAGGCTCACAGGTCTATAATTACCAGGGCTGTCTCTACTCCCCTTCCTGAACAAGGGGACAACATTTGCTATCCTCCAGTCCTCCGGCACTACTCCTGTCGACAATGACGACATAAAGATCAACAACAACGGCTCTGCAATCTCCTCCCTGGCTTCCCAGAGAATCCTAGGATAAATCCCATCTGGCCCAGGGGACTTATCTATTTTCACTCTTTCCAAAATTGCTAACACCTCCTCCTTGTGAATCTCAATCCCATCTAGCCTAGTAGGCTGTATCTCAGTAATCCCCTCGGCAACATTTTCTTTCTCTACTGGATTTGACGAGTGAACAGGAAAGTGGAGTTGAAGCCTAAGCTCAACCATGATCATATTGAATTGTGGAGCAGGCTCGATGGGCCATATGGTCTACTCCGGCTGCTATTTCTTGTGTTCTTGTATATGTGCAAAAATTATTGAAGGTGGCAGGGCAGGTTGAGAAAGTGGTTAATAAAGCATATGGGATCCTGGGCTTTGTAAGTAGGGGAATAGAGTTCAAAAACAAACCTATAGAAAACACTGGTTCGGTTCAGCTGGAGTACTGTGTCCAGTTCTAGGTACCACACTTTAGGAAGAATGTTAAGGCATTGGAGAAGGTGCAGAAAATATTCCATGGAACTTAAGTTACGAGGATAGGTTGGAGAAGCTACGGCTGTTCTCCTTGGAGAAGGGAACATTAAGAGGTGGTTTGGTAGGAGTGTGCAAAATCATGAGGGGTCAGGACAGTGTAGTTAGGGAGAAACTGTTCCCATTGGCGGAAGGATAAAGAACCAGAGGGCACCGATTTAAAGTAATTGGCAAAAGAAGCAATGGTGACATGAGGAAAAAACCTTTTTACACAGCAGGTGATTAGGATCTGGAATGCACTGCCTGAGAGTGTGATGGAGGCAGATTCAATCGAGGCCTTCAAAAGAGAATTGGATAATTATCTGAACAGAAAAGGGCTGCGGGGTAGTGGGACTAAATGAGTTGCTCTTGTAGAGAGCAGGCTTGGAGAAGACAAGCCAAATGACCTCCTTCTGTGTTGTAACAATTCTATGATTAACATGTCAACCCGCCTCTTAGGTGTGGGTTGCTTGCCAGTTAACCTTCCCACCTCAGTTAAAGCTGGCAGTAAGCAGGTTGGATGCAGGTCTGAGTCAGGAATCTGACTTTAAACTACGTACCTGGCCCAAACCCAACTTTTTTTTGTTTAAATGCCCCCCTGTGGATATTCTATAGCAAGGTGTGCCACACACTGGAAGGAGTCAAATTCATACCCATTAATCTCTGCAGGGCAGTTCAGCATCTCACTTGGGGTTATTAGAGAACTGTTGAGTGAAGGTAATATGCTTTCCCTAAAAGAGGAAATGCCAGATGGCCAGTGAATGTGTATTGCTGTTAACATGTATGGACAGAGGGCCTGTTCATTTTTCTAATCCATGGAGAGAATTTCAACAGAGAAAAAAATGAGGGAATCATAATTGAAGAAAAAAAAGGCACTTCTTCATCTACTTATGAAAATCTCCATGACTGATTTTAAAAGTCATCACTTATCTTGTAATAGAATGCTATCTCTTATTTATACAGGTCATACTTTTGTCAAATACAACAGTCATTGTTTAAAGATTATGATAATTGAACCGTTAATGTTTTCCAAAATAGCTAAAAAATAAAGGAAGAAATCTGCAATGCATGTATAAATAACAAATTTACAATTTTGCTGCAACTAGCAAACAGCAAAAATCTTCCCTGATTCTTAAGCGTTCACTTTTGAACCAACCAATTCGCTTCACATTTTTAAACATGCTATCGAATTCAGCACAAATAATGTTCTTATTCCTTATTTGTCCATAGACAGCAGTTCTCATGTAATCACAAATATAACAATAATCATTATGTTAATTGTCACCAAATTAGTAGTTGACATTAATGAAACTACAAAAATCTTTTTCCGTGACCATGTTATTAATTACAATAAATGGTTTGGCCTCAGTAAATATACCTGACAAACAGAAGTAAGTGAAACTATAATTACTGCACTTATAGATCAAAAAGGATAGAAAAGGATCACATTATCAAAGGTATACTGCAGGGCACCAAATAGCAGAAAGGAGGTAGACGGAGAAATATGTAGGTAAATATATGAAATGATTTAAAAAAACAGAAACATAATCGAGCGATTTCAACTAATACTACATATACTGGCAGGAGAGGAAGAAAATGGGGAGAAAGGAATGGAATTTTTTCAGTGTGTACAAGACTGCCTTCTGATCCAATATGTAAAAAGTCCAATAAAGGTGGAAGCACTGCTAAACCTAGTAATGGGAAATGAAATGGAGCAGAAAATAGCAGGAAGTGTGGGAGAGCATTGAGGAAGTAGTGATAGAACCATAGAAAAGTTACGGCACAGAAGGAGGCCATTCAGCCCATCGTGTCTGTGCCGGCTGAAAAAAAAACTAGCTGCCCCAATCTAATCCCACCTTCCAGCACCTGATCTGTAGCCTTGCAGGGTACTGCACTTCAGGTGCAGGTCCAGGTACCTTTTAAATGAGTTGAGAGGTTCTGCCTCCACCACTGATCCGGGCAGTGAATTCCAGACACCCACCACCTTCTGGGTGAAAAAGTTTTTCATCATGCCCCCTCTAATCCTTCTACCAATCACCTTAAATCTGTTCCCCCTGGTAATTGATCTCTCTGCTAGGGGAAGCAGGTCCTTCCTGTCTACTCTACCTAGGCCCCTCATAATTCTGTACACCTCAATTAAGTCACCCCTCAGCCTCCTCTGTCCTAAGGAAAACAACCCTAGCCTATCCAATCTTCCCTCATAGCTTCAACTTTCAAGTCCTGGCCACATTCTTGTAAATCTCCTCTGTATTCTCTCCAGAGCAATTACGTCCTTACTGTAATGTGGTGATCAGAACTGTACGCAATACTCCTGCTGTGGCCTAACCAGCATTTTATACAGTTCCAGCATTACATCCCTGTTTTTGTATTCTATACTTCGGCCAATAAAGGAAAGCATTCTATATGCCTTCTTCACCACACTATCTACCTGTCCTGCCACCTTCAGGGACCTGTAGACATGCACTCCAAGATCCAAGGTCTCTCACTTCTTCTACCCCTCTCAATATCCTCCCATTTATTGTGCATTCTCTTGCTTTGTTTGCCCTCCCCAAATGCATTACCTAACACTTCTCCGGATGGAATTCCATTTGCCACTTTTCTGCCCACTCAACCAAACCATTGATATCATTCTGGAGTTTACAGCAATCCTCTTCACTATAAACTACACGGACAATTTTTATGTCATCTGCAAATTTCCCGATCATGCCTCCCACATTTAAGTCCAAATCATTAATATATACCACAAACAGCAAGGGACCCAACACTGCGCCCTGTGGAATGCCACTGGAAACTGTCTTCCATTCACAAAGTCATCCATCGACCATTACCCTTTGTTTCCTGTCACCGAGCCAATTTTGGATCCAACGAGTCACATTCCCCTGTATCCCATCGGCTTTTACTTTTCTGAACAGTCTGCCATGTGGGACCTTGCCAAATGCCTTACTAAAATCCATGTAGACCACATCCATTGCTCTAACCTCATCAATCCTCCTTGTTACTTCCTCAAAAAATTCAATTAAGTTAGTAAGATACGATCTTCCCTTAAAAAAACCATGCTGACTATCCCTGATTAATCCATGCTTTTCTAAGTGGCAGTTTATCCTATCTCTCAGAATTAATTCTAATAATTTGCCCACCACCAAGGTCAGACTGACAGGCCTATAATTATTATTTGGTCTATCGCACGCACACTTTTTAAACAATGGTACAAAGTTTGCAGACCTCCATTCCTCTGGTACCTTGCCTGTATCTAGTGAGGATTTGAAGATGATCCTCAGAGCATCTACTATTTTTTTCCTGGCTTCCTTTAACAGCCTGGGATACAATCCATCCGGCCCTGGTGATTTTTCCACTTTTAAAGATGTCAGACCCTCTCATACTTCCTCTTTCATTATGCTTATCGTATCTAATATTTCACACTCCTCCTCCTTTAATACAATGTCTGCATCATCCCTCTCCTTTGTGAAGATAGGGACAAAAAACTCATTAAGAACCCTGCCCAAATCTTCTGCATCCACACATAAGTTCCCTTGTACATCTCTGATAGGCCCTACCCTTTCCTTAGTTATCCTCTTTTTCTTAATGTACTGATAAAACATATTTGGGTTTTCCTTGATTTTACCTGCCAATAATTTTTCATGTCCTCTCTTTGCTTTCCTAATTTCCTTTGTTACTTCACCCCTGCACTTCCTGTACTCCTCTAGCCTTTCTAAAGTATTACGTTTTTTGTGACTGTCATAAGCTTTCTTTTTCTGCTTTATCTTTCACTGTATGCTTCTAGATAACCAGGGGGCTCTAGATTTGTCAGTACCACCCTTTTTCTTTGTGGGGCCATGTCTACATTGTGCCTGTCGAATCTCGCTTTTGAATGCCTTCTACTGGTTTACCACTGATTTTCCTTCAAGTAGTTGTATCCAGTCCACTTTTGTCAAGTCACCTCTCAGCTTCGTAAAATTTGCCTTCCACAATTTAGAACTTTTATTCCTGTTCTATCTTTGTCCTTTTCCATGATTATGCTAAAACTAACTATACTATGGTCACTATCTCCAAAATGGTCACCCACTGCTACTTCATCCACTTGCCCAGCTTCAGTTCCGAAGACTAAATCTAGAATTGCACCCTCTCTCATTGGGCTTGTTACGTACTGGCTAAAAAAGTTCTCTTGAATGCAGTTCAAGAATCTTGTGGCCTCTGTGCTCTTCACACTGTTTGTATCCCAGTTGACATTAGGGTAGTTGAAATCCCCAACTATTATTGCCCTATTGTTTTTGCACTCAGAAATTTGCCGACATATTTGTTCCTCTATCTCCCTCTCACTATTTGGGGGTCTATAGTACACTAATAGTGTGGCTGCCCCCTTTTTATTTCTGAGTTCAACCCATATGGCCTCATTTGATGATTCATTTTGCATATCATCCCTTCTCACAGCTGTTATCCTTAACCAATAATGAATGCTACATCCTCTCCTTTTTTATCCCCCTCTCTATCCTGCCTGAAAACTCTAGATCCAGGGATGTTGAGCTGCCATTTTTGTCCCTCTTTAAGCCAAGTTTCCGTTATAGCAACGCTATCATGTTGCCATGTGTCTATCTGTGCCAGCAGCACATCAGCTTTATTTGCTATACTCCTTGCATTTAAATAAATACCTTTTAACACTGCCAAATTCCTGTGCTGCACACTTTTTAACCTTTGTTTCTTCTGTCTTTCAGAGCCACTTGCTAATTTTCTGCCTCCGGCTCCCTGCTCTGAATTTGTCCTATCTGAAATTGCCCTCAGGTTCTCATCCCCCTGCCAATCTAGTTTAAAACATCCCCAACAGCACTAGCAAATCTTCCTGCAAGGATATTTCACCCAGTCTTGTTCGGGTGCAGACCGCCTGGCTTGTACAGGTCCCACCTTCCCCAGAACCGATACCATTGTCCCAGAAATCTGAAGCCTCCCTCCTGCATCATCTCTCCAGCCAAGCTTTCATCTGGTATATTCTCCTATTTCTATACTCACAGGCATGTGGCCATGGGAGTAATCCGGAGATTACTACCTTTGAGGTCCTGCTTACTAATTACTTTCCTAATTCCCGAAACCTGCAGGAACTCATCCCTTTTTCTATGTTGTTGGCATCAATGTGGAGCACGACCTCTGGCTGTGCACCTTCGCCCTCCAGAATGCTCCGTAGCCGCTTGGTGAAATCCATGACCCTTGCACCAGGGAGACAATATACCATCCTGAAATCACGTCTGTGACCACAGAAATGCCTGTCTGTTTCCCTAACTATAGAATCTCCCACCACTACTGCTCTCCTGACTTTTCTCCTCCTTCCCTGCATGGCTGAGCCACGCATAGTATTATGGCCATGACTCTTGGTGCATTCTTCAGAGGAACTCTCTCTCCCATCGGTACTCAGAACTGAATACCGGTTAGAAGGTGAGATGCCCTCCGGGGACTCCTGCACTACCTGCTTTGTCCTTCTTGTCTATTTGGCAGCCACCCAGTCCCTCTCTGTCTGCGCTCCCTTAAGCTGTGGGGTGACTATCTCCTGAAACGTTCTATCCATGTATCTCTCATCCTCGCAAATGCACCTCAGCTGCTCCTCGAGTTCCAAATTTCGGCACTGTAGTTTTTTTGCATTCTGTGGCACAATGCACATGTAGTTCTCTAGGTACTGTCCTGGAGTCCCCACATGGCACAGGATGTGTATTCAACAGGTATGAGCAGCCCTACCATGCCTTGAATTATTTATTTACTGCACTAAAAATTGGAAGTTAAATAAACACAATAATATGGTTATAAATAGAACAAACAAACTGGTAACCCCTACTGACTACTGGTATTTTAGCTTCTGCTTAGTAGATAGACTTAAATGGTACAGAAAAATAAAATCAACAGAAAAAAGAAAATAAGAAAGTAAGAAAATACCAACCAGATACTCACTGACCAGCGCCTTGTGTCTTGCCACTCTCTCTCCCCTCTCACACTGTTTGTAGCTCTGTTGTCTCACCCAGTCAATCACCTACCTGTTTCCCTGTGATGTCCACTTAGCAAAACGAATCTACCTTACCACTATTATTATACCCTACCAATGCTAAAATGTTACCAATAGTAGTAATAAGCTCAGTAATAAACCTTACTGCTTTAAAATAAAACAGAACAGTAGACTCACCAGCTGTTCCCTTCTGCTTGTGTGCCTTAATTAACTATAAGGTAGTTACATAAATTTTAATTCTCAGTTTTTTTTTTCTAATTTGTAGCTATTTACACATGCACCCTGACAGTAATGTACTAACCCACCTATTTACATATACTCCCTAACTGCAGTTACTCACCAACCAATAATCTTACAGCTTTCCTGCGATATCACTGTTCTCTTCTTTTCCAAACTCAGACATGCCTGGACTCCTGTCCGCTGCTCTCCCGGAAGGTAAGTGTTGTAGGCTGCGATCCTCGGGCTTTATTTAACTGCTCCCCACTCTGTGTTCCTTCTGCAGATCCTGTCTGGTAAGTGTTGTAGGCCATGATCCTCGGGCTTTCACAACATAAGGTATAAGATAATGATTGAGGGAGGTAAAGATAGCGCGAAGACAAAAAAAAAGATTGGAAAAAGCCTGCCATCAGAGAATGAGGTTGTAGCTAAGGAAGGCAAAGTGGAGAAAAATATTGAGAGTCAAAGAGGTAGGACAGTGGACAATATTTGAAGGGGAGATGAATAGAGTTCAGGAGAAACATATTTCACTATAAATTGGAACTGCCAATAATGAGGTGCCATGGATAAATGAAGAGGCATTTTTTAATTTATTCATGGGATGTGTACGTCACTGGCAAGGCCTGTATTTATTGCCTTGAGAGGGTGATGGTAAGCTGCCTTCTTGAAACACTGCAGTCTGTGTGGTGAAGGAACTCCCACAATGCTGTTAGGGAGAGAGTTCCAGGATTTTGATCCAGAGGTGATGGTATATTTCCAAGTCAAGATGGTGTGTGACTTGGAAGGGAACTTGCAAATGGTGGTGTTCCCATGCACCTACTGTCCTTGTTCTTCTAGGTGATTGAAATCATGGATTTGGAAGGTGCTGTTGAAGGTGCCTTGACGAGTTGCTGTAGTGCATCTTGTAGACGGTACACACTGCAGCCACAATGTGCTGGTGGAGGAGGGAGCAAATGTTTAAGGTGGTGGATTGGGTAAAATTGAATCGAAAGAAAATGGCATTTGCAAAGTACATAAAAATAAAGGAGAAAAAGACAAAAGAGAACATGACGAGCTTAGGACAAAGGTTAAAAAGAGAATTTGGAAGGCAAAATAAAATATGAAATAAAAATATATATTTAAAGAAATAGTAAATTACTCTATAGGCACATAAATAACAAAAGAATTAAGATGGGGACATTCAGATGAGCAAGATAAACTCACAGGAGATAATACTAAAATAGCTGGGAAATTTAACAGATACTTTGCCTCAGTTTTCACTGAAGAAACTATCAAAGAAGAAATGACAATGGCAGTAGAAGAAGTCAAAAGGGATATTACAATTGTGAAGACAGAAAGAATGGAGCTCATGAGGGTTGAATTCGATTGCACTGGAAAATAGCCACAAGATTGTGATACGCAATTATCCCAAGCCCTTTCATTGCAATGTAGGCAATACAACAGCTAACACACTGTTGATTGGCTGGATGCATCAGTAGGGGTCAATACTGTGAGAGGCTAACCACTTAAAGACAGAATGCACAGATTAAAGCTAGCCAGCAGGTCTAAAAGGGAAAGTGCATCTTGGCGGGAGCAGGTGCTGGCAGCCGATCAGGAGATGACTCTGACCCAGGAAATAGTGAACAATGGCACAACATGGGAGAGAGTGGGCTCTAAGATTTTTGGATGCTGCACTGAAGGCCTTGATGGAGAAGGTGGAAACAAGGAGGGATGTCCTGTATTTGCAGGTGGAAAGCGGGCCGTCCAGCCACACGCTCAGAAGGCAGTGGGAGCAGATAACCATGAAGGTCAATGCCAGAGGCCAAGCCTCAAGGACTCAGGTGCAGTGCCACAAGAAGTTCAATGACCTCACGAATGGTCAAAGTCAGTGAATGAATGTTCAAGTGCCATATTACCAACTGCACCACCAGCCTCAGGCACTCCCCAATTCACACACTCCCATCACTCACCTACCAACAATCTCTATCAATCAGGACTAAACCTGGCATTCACATGCTTCACCTCACCCTCACACACTTAGCACTGCTGCAAGCCTCAGACGCACACCTCACAGATTGCACAAACTGCCAGAAATTCAACCACATCACCCAAACAGATTGCATGATAGTCACTGACATATTTCTCTCTCTCTTGCAGGATAAGGTGGAGCACAACCTTTTGCAGCAGGAGCTAACAAGAGGCAGGTAACAGGTGTACCAATATGTCCTAGCCCCCATGGAGGAGATGGTGCTGGCCATTATTGGGGTGCACATTGCTGAGGCTATGGCCAGTGACAGGGCTGAAACCATCAAAACTAACAATACCCTCATGCCTAATCCTAATCACTCAATGTTGAAGAGTATGAATGAGTCCAGCACCAACTTGGCACAGGACTTTGTGCAGAGCTTGGAGCCCATCCTTTCCAGCATGCAAGTGATAGCCAACACCATTCGCATACTTGTGGACCCAACTACGATCCACTGTCCGATGGCTGGGGTCACATCTTCCATTGCAGCACAATCAGCAGCCATCCAGTGTCCAAGTGCTGAAGTGGAAACTCAGACTCCTGTCATGTAAAGGCAGCTTTCTGCCATGGAAGCTCAGACTATTGCAAACATGACTGTGGATTAGTGTGCAAAGGGGGTTGCAGGGTGTCACAGTAGTCCAATAACCTGCCTTCTAACAGATTATTAGGATTGCTCAGGTGCAGTCCCAGGCAAGCGGCAGTAGCCTGCTGTCTTCTCTCAGTAAGACAACATTTGCCTTCCCACCCCTGTCACTTTGCCAGCCAGCCCAGCCTGCTGTCATCCATGCCAAAATGGTATAGTTCGCAATCAAGCCTTCTAAGGCCAGAACTGCTTGAGGTCATCCTCCAAGGCCATCTGCAATTTCCTCCACTAAAAGTCAGAAGCCTTCCATCAGCCGTGCTGCAGCCACTGGGGTAGAACTGCATTGAAGCATGAGGACAGGCAAAAGCACATGGAAGGGAGGCAATAAGGCAAAGCACAAAGGTGATTATTGATTTTTGTTTGCAAGATGGCATGATTTCATTTATAACCTTGGTTTGAAACATGTATTTTGTGGTGGCTTTTATTTTTGTATTGTGGCCAAGCAGCAGACTCTGTGATGGGCAGTGACAGAGAGAAGAGAAGGTGTGGGGCTGTCGGTGAATGGGGAATTGGGGTTGTGATTACAGGTATCATACTTGGATGAGTTTTTCATGGACATCCCCTTCTCCTTTCCTCTTCCTCTTTCTCCTCCTCCTCATGCTTCTGCTCCACAGCTGATCGCAGTATAGTTGGTGACAAGGGTTGTTCCCTTATGGTGGCAGCGTACAGCAGACACCTATGAATCTTGACACCTACTCCGCCAGGTATCACAGGGCTCCTCCAAAGCGGTCCAGGCAGCGGAAGCATGGTCAGGATTTTACCAGCAGCAACAAAGTCCCAACGTCAGGATTGAAAACAGAAGGTGTGGCCGTGCAGGCGGGGTGTGGTGGTGGGGGGTGGCGGGGGTGGTGCAAGCTGCACTTGGCTTTCACGGGGTTATAATTTGTTCTTACATGTCACCTTGATGTGTGTATCTTCAATGAATTCTGAAATGGTGCACCACAAAAAGAATCCTTTACTTTCTTTGCACACTGCTGGACCATTAACAGTTCGCTGGCTCCTACAAAGGGTGTGATGGAAAGGACCACAATGAATGAGGTCAATGCATTTCCCATGGCCAGGGGATCGGAAAATGGTAAAGGGAAGGCAAGAAAACAGCAATAGGGCTGTAGAAGGTAGAAGATTTATTGGATTGACTGGTTGTGTAAGTAAGACTTATGTGAGCCTCCACTGCGCACATTTTGCACCTTGCCTGGTGTCCCTCGGGCTCTTCGTTCTGTTGCGCCTGGTTACCACTCCCCTCGATATTCTCATCCTCAGAGGAGGCCTCGCGCCCTAGAAGGTCCCCATTTTTCAAAGCTTCTCCCCTCTGTAGCACCAAATCGTGCAGAGCACAGCAGAGCACCACAATACGCGAAACCCTTGCTGGGGTATATTGAAGGGCCCCACCAGATCACCTAATTCAGTGTGGTCCTTCCCATCACACCCTTTGCAGGAACCAGCATCTGAACTGCATCTTCAGAAGCCCTATGGACTGCTCAATGGTCGCTCAATTTGCCCTGTGGCAGTTGTTGTATTTCTCCTCTGCATCTGTGTTTGAGTTCCTCACAGGCGTTAAGTAGCCATCTCTTTGCTGGGCAGCCCTTGTCATCCACTATCCATCCTTGAAGGCACGTGGGGGTCTGAAAAGGTCGGGCATCTGGGACTGCCTTTGTATGTAGGCATCATGGCAGCTTCCCAGGAACCTTGCACAGATCTGAAGGATCTGTTTGCGGTGGTCACAGACCAGTTAAACCTTGAGTGAGTGGAAGTCCTTCCTGTTGATGAAGGCTGCTGCCTGGTCTGTGGACAGCTTGGTGGCCACATGCATGCATTCGATGACAGCCTGCACCTGGGGAAATCCAGTGATGGCCCCGAATCCTATGGCCCTTTCAGCCCGTCTGTTCGGATGAGTGCAGAAGCACACATCTTGGCTAGTCCTCTTGAAGATGCATTGGTGACCAGCTTGATGCAGCAATGAGCCACAGACTGGGAGGTCCCACAGGTATCTCCAGAAGATCCCTGGAATGATCCTGAGGCGTAGAAATTCAGCGCCACAGTGACTTTCAAAGCCCCATCCCATAGGGCTCAGCTCCTCCTCCATCATGCACATAGCTCACTGACCATCTCCCTGGAGAGGCACAGTCTTCAGCGACACTGCTGCTCTAACATTTGCAGGAAGCTGAGCCTCTGACAGTAGACGTTCTCTGGTGGGTAGCGTCATCGATGAGCAAGTGCCTCTCTGCGCCCTCCTTGTCTGAGCCCCCCCTTCTTGGCTTATGATCCTGATGCCTCTCCAGGTGTTGCTGCCCCATTCCTGGTGGCTGCAGCTCCCTCCCTCTCTGATGTTCCTCAAGCCTGAGTGAATGAGGCCCACTGGAAATAGCTGCACTCAGTTTTCTGGGCCTCTAACCACCACCCCCCAACCCCTTTACTTCATACATACAAGTGCCATGTCAAAGGGGACACACAATCAAAATGCCTCTGCTGTGCTAGCCAAGTTTGTGTTTGCTCCTGATTGATATTGCCGCTGTTTACTCAATATCACACACCTTGCCAAGCCACACTACCTTTCGCAATGGCTACCACCTGCAACCAACACTAATCTTCTGCTCAGCCTCCGCCTCATTATAGTTGGCAAGGCTCTGAAGCTCCAATTTTCCCGTATGCCCCTCGTAAAATGAGAAAAAGCTGGTAAAATTACAGTTAATTGCCCGTTTAACAGGCTTAATTACCTTCCCACTACATTCCAGCGTGGCCTCCTCCCATCAGCCTGGCCACCTCTGGTAATGTCCGCTCATGACATAACCACATTGGGCTTCTCTCCCAAACCTTTTGCCACCATTGTACCACCCCTGCTGCCTCTCAGCCCATCTCCAAAGTGGTCAGAAAATCCCAGCTGTTGTTTCAGCACGCTAATGGTCTGTTCTGTCACATTTTGAGTGGCAGCATGGCTTTCATTGTATGCATACTGTGCACATGTGTGTGAGTTGTGCACTGGAGTCATTAGCCATCTAGTCAGCAGATAGCTCTCATCACCCAGTAGCTGCTCTTTGACCTGCCATTGTGGCTCAAATGCAGCTGGCACAGTGTACTGCTGCAGAATGAAGGCATCATGACTGCTGCCAGAATACCAGGCATTGACCTGCATAATTTGCTGGTAATGTACACACACCAGCTGGACTTTGAGGGACTGGAATCCTTTCTGGTTCCAGGATAGGGCTGAGCTGATTTGCAGCATTTGCAAAGCAATATGGATGCAGTCTACAGCATTCTGCACCATGGGGAAGCCTGCAATCCCAGTGAAGCTATGTGCTTGCTCCATCTGCTTCTCGCTGATGAGAATGAAATGTAGTTAGCTCTCATTGGGTAGGGAGCCTCAGTGACCTCTCCTGTCTAACAGTGGATGGCAAACTGTGACATGTTGCAAATATCACCAACTCCAGCCTGGAGGTCATGCTGTATTCCAAGGGGAATGCCTACGAGTGCAGTTAAAAAGTTAGTATGCAGGTACAGCAAGAGATTAGAAAGGCAAATAGAATATGTCGTTTATTGCAAGGGGAATGGAATATAAAAGTAAAGATTTGCTACAGTTGTATAGGGCATTGGTGAGACCACATCTGGAGTATTGTGTCCAGTTTTGGTCTCCTTACTTAAGAAAGGATAGAATTGCAGCAGAAGCAGTTCAGAGAAGGTTCATTCACCTAATTCCTGGAAGGTAGGGGTTATCTTATGAGGAAAGGTTGGACAGGTTGGGCCTGTATCCATTGGCGCTTAGAAGAATGAGAGGTGATCTTATTGAAACATATAAGATCCTGAGGGGACTTGATAGGGTGGATGTTGAAAGGATGTTCCCCCTTATGGGAGAGAATAGAACTAGGGGACACAGTTTAAACATAAGGGGTCTCTCATTTAAGACGGAGATGAGGAGAATTTTTTTCTTTCAGAGTGTTGTTAGTCTGCAGAATTCTCTTCCCCAGACAGTAGAGGAGGCAGGGTCATTGAATATTTTTAAGGCTGAGTTAGATAGATTCTTGATTGACAAGGGAGTCAAAGGTTACAGCAGGTAGACAGGAAAGTAGAGTTGAGGCCACAATCAGATCTTATCAAATGGCGGAGCAGGTTCGAGGGGCCGAATGGCTTACTCCTGTTCCTAATTCATATGTTTGTACGTCTGGAAGCAAATAGAATGTGAAAAGCTTGAAGTCAGCAAAGACTCATTCAGCAGCTGCCACACAAATCCCTGTACACTCTTGTAACTTCAAAAAACTATAAAAAGTACCAAATACTTGCTGAATTGAATCAACATCCAAAAGAAATCAACAGGCGACTAACTGGAAATAGTTGATGATCCCTTTAAATAGCACTGGTGACAGGTCCTTGCTGGTCCTGAACACTGTTCGGCTGTATGAGGTTACAATTTCAGTGTAAGTTTAAAAGTGAATTCCCTTTTGTTTTCGGAGGACCAGGGGACTGCTGGGTAAGTAAAAAGTATATATTTGGGTGGTGGCTGTACCCGAGACACTACACGTGTAGTGTCTCCCACCCACCCTCCTCCTCTAACCAAAAAAAAAGGACTCTGGTGTGCTGATAAGGTAAGCTTTTTATTGAAGAAGTTCTGTCCGTTGGATTGCTAACCTAACAAGTTTTGACTTTTTGTTTGGTTTTTCAGTAGATTTGTTGGGAATTTAGAATAGTGGGAATGGAGGTTAAGGCATGTTCCTCCTGCAGAATGTGGGAGGTAAGGGTCGCCAAGAGTGTCCCTGCTGACTGCATCTGTGGGAAGTGCACCCAACTCCAGCTCCTCGAGAACCGCGTTAGGGAACTGGAGCTGGAGCTGGATGAACTTCGGATCATTCGGGAGGCGGAGGAGGTTATTGAGAGGAGTTATGGGGAGGTAGTCACACCTCAGGTAAAAGAAGTAGGTAGATGGGTTACCGTCAGGGGAAGGAGAGGGAACCAGCAGGCAGTGCAGGGATCCCCTGTGGCCGTTTCCCTCAACAACAGGTATACCGTTTTGGATACTGTTGCGGGGGACGACTTACCAGGGGTAATGCAATGGGGTACGGGTATCTGGCACAGAGTCTGTCCCTGTTGCTCAGAAGGGAAGGGGGAAGAGGAGCAGAACATTAGTCATTGGGGACTCCATAGTTAGGGGAACAGACAGGAGGTTCTGTGGGAACGAGAGAGACTCACGGTTGGTGTGTTGCCTCCCAGGTGCCAGGGTTCGTGATGTCTCGGATCGTGTTTTTGGGTTCCTTAGGGGGGAGGGGGAGCAGCCCCAAGTCGTGGTCCACATAGGCACCAACGACATAGGTAGGAAGAGAGATGGGGATTTAAGACAGAAATTCAGGGAGCTAGGGTGGAAGCTTAGAGCGAGAACAAACAGAGTTGTTATCTCTGGGTTGTTGCCCGTGCCACGTGATAGCGAAGCGAGGAATAGGGAGAGAGAGGAGTTGAACACGTGGCTGCAGGGATGGTGCAGGAGGGAGGGTTTTGGTTTCCTGGATAATTGGGGCTCTTTCTGGGGTAGGTGGGACCTCTACAAACAGGATGGTCTTCACCTGAACCAGAGGGGTACCAATATCCTGGGGGGGGAGATTTGCTAGTGCTCTTCGGGGGGGTTTAAACTAATTCAGCAGGGGAATGGGAACCTAAATTGTAGTGCCAGTGTACAGGATGTTGAGAGTAGTGAGGTCAGGGATATGGTTACAAGGACGCAAGAGGGCACTGGCAAGCAAGAACCTGGTTTAAAGTGTGTCTACTTCAACGCCAGGAGCATCCGGAATAAGGTGGGTGAGCTTGCAGCATGGGTTGGTGCCTGGGATCTCGATGTAGTGGCCATTTCGGAGACATGGGTAGAGCAGGGGCAGGAATGGATGTTGCAGGTTCCGGGATTTAGATGTTTCAGTAAGAACAGAGAAGATGGTAAAAGAGGGGGGGGTGTGGCATTGTTAATCAAGGAAAGTATTACAGCGACAGAAAGGACGTTTGAGGACTCGTCTACTGAGGTAGTATGGGCCGAGGTTAGAAACAGGAGAGGTGAGGTTACCCTGTTGGGAGTCTTTTATAGACCTCCGAATAGTTCCAGAGATGTAGAGGAAAGGATAGCGAAGATGATTCTCGACAGGGGCGAGAGTAACAGGGTAGTTGTTATGGGGGACTTTAACTTTCCAAATATCGACTGGAATTACTATAGTTCGAGTACTTTAGATGGGTCAGTTTTTGTCCAGTGTGTGCAGGAGGGTTTTCTGACACAGTATGTGGACAGGCCAACCAGGGGCGATGCCATATTGGATTTGGTACTGGGAAATGAACCCGGCCAGGTGTTAGATTTAGATGTAGGTGAGCACTTTGGTGATAGTGATCACAATTCGGTTAGGTTTACCTTAGCGATGGGCAGGGACAGGTATATACCGCAGGGCAAAAATTATAGCTAGGGGAAAGGAAATTATGATGCGATTAGGCAAGATTTAGGATGCGTAGGATGGGGAAGGAAACTGCAGGGGATGGGAACAATCGAAATGTGGAGCTTATTCAAGGAGCAGCTACTGTGTGTCCTTGATAAGTATGTACCTGTGAGGCAGGGAGGAAGTTGTCGAGCGAGGGAGCCGTGGTTTACTAAAGAAGTTGAAGCGCTTGTCAAGAGGAAGAAGAAGGCTTATGTTAGGATGAGACGTGAAGGCTCAGTTAGGGCGCTTGAGAGTTACAAGCTAGCCAGGAAGGATCTAAAGGGAGAGCTAAGAAGAGCAAGGAGAGGACACGAGAAGTCATTGGCGGATAGGATCAGGGAAAACCCTAAGGCTTTCTATCGGTATATCAGGAATAAAAGAATGATTAGAGTTAGATTAGGGCCAATCAAGGATAGTAGTGGGAAGTTGTGTGTGGAATCAGAGGAGATAGGGGAAGTGTTAAATGAATATTTTGCGTCAGTATTTACAGTAGAGAAAGAAAATGTTGTTGAGGAGAATACTGAGATTCAGGCTACTAGGCTAGATGGGATTGAGGTTCACAAGGAGGAGGTGTTAGCAATTTTGGAAAGTGTGAAAATAGATAAGTCCCCTGGGCCAGATGGGATTTATCCTAGGATTCTCTGGGAAGCTAGGGAGGAGATTGCAGAGCCTTTGTCCTTGATCTTTATGTCGTCATTGTCGACAGGAATAGTGCCGGAAGACTGGAGGATTGCAAATGTTGTCCCCTTGTTCAAGAAGGGGAGTAGAGGCAGCCCTGGTAATTATAGACCTGTGAGCCTTACTTCGGTTGTGGGTAAAATGTTGGAAAAGGTTACAAGAGACAGGATTTATAATCATCTTGAAAAGAATAAGTTCATTAGAGATAGTCAGCACGGTTTTGTGACGGGTAGGTCGTGCCTCACAAACCTTATTGAGTTTTTCGAGAAGGTGACCAAACAGGTGGGTGCGGGTAAAGCAGTGGATGTGGTGTATATGGATTTCAGTAAGGCGTTTGATAAGGTTCCCCACGGTAGGCTATTGCAGAAAATACAGAAGTATGGGGTTGAAGGTGATTTAGAGCTTTGGATCAGAAATTGGCTAGCTAAAAGAAGACAGAGGGTGGTGGTTGATGGCAAATGTTCATCCTGGAGTTTAGTTACTAGTGGTGTACCGCAAGGATCTGTTTTGGGGCCACTGCTGGTGGCCACACTGGAAGAGGGTGTAGAAGGGTGGGTTAGTAAATTTGCAGATGACACTAAGGTCGGTGGAGTTGTGGATAGTGCCGAAGGATGTTGTAGGGTACAGAGGGACATAGATAGGCTGCAGAGCTGGGCTGAGAGATGGCAAATGGAGTTTAATGCGGAAAAGTGTGAGGTGATTCACTTTGGAAGGAGTAACAGCAATGCAGAGTACTGGGCTAATGGGAAGATTCTTGGTAGTGTAGATGAACAGAGAGATCTTGGTGTCCAGGTGCATAAATCCCTGAAGGTTGCTACCCAGGTTAATAGGGCTGTTAAGAAGGCATATGGTGTGTTAGCTTTTATTAGTAGGGGGATCGAGTTTCGGAGCCACGAGGTCATGCTGCAGCTGTACAAAACTCTGGTGAGACCGCACCTGGAGTATTGCGTGCAGTTCTGGTCACCGCATTATAGGAAGGATGTGGAAGCTATGGAAAGGGTGCAGAGGAGATTTACTAGGATGTTGCCTGGTATGGAGGGAAGGTCTTACGAGGAAAGGCTGAGGGACTTGAGGTTGTTTTCGTTGGAGAGAAGGAGGAGGAGAGGTGACTTAATAGAGACATATAAGATAATCAGAGGGTTAGATAGGGTGGATAGTGAGCGTCTTTTTCCTCGGATGGTGATGGCAAACACGAGGGGACATAGCTTCAAGTTGAGGGGTGATAGATATAGGACAGATGTGAGAGGTAGTTTCTTTACTCAGAGAGTAGTAAGGGCGTGGAACGCCCTGCCTGCAGCAGTAGTAGATTCGCCAACTTTAAGGGCATTTAAGTGGTCATTGCATAGACATATGGATGAAAATGGAATAGTTTAGGTCAGATGGTTTCACAGGTCGGCGCAACATCGATGGCCGAAGGGCCTGTACTGCGCTGTAATGTTCTAATTCTAATTCTAAATCTAATTAGCTGGAGCCAAAATGGCACCGCTGGCATCAAATCAGCATTGTATGCTGATTGATGTCATGACCTGCACGTCCTGCATACTTCCAGGGGCCATTCAGTGCAGGCATGCCAACGCCTCATCAATATGGCAGCTGACACGATTTACCCCAAAAGTGTGTATGCATGCCGCGGACTCCATTTTGGAGCTCTAAAGGAACTCAGAGCAAAAAAAATGCAAACATATGATATGTCTTCCTTTTTCCTCAACCGAGGACTCTCCCCCACTATGGGTGACAGGGCCCTTAACCGTGTCCAGCCCATTTCCGGCACCTCTACCATCACCCCTTTCCCCTCCCTCCCAGAACCGCAACAGGGTTCCCCTTGTCCTCACTTTCCACCCCACCAGCCTCCACATCCAAAGGATCATCCTCCGCCATTTCGCCACATCCAGCGTGATTCCACTACCAAATGCATCTTCCCCTCCCTTCCCCTGTCAGCATTCCGAAGGGATCATTCCCTCCACGAAACCCTCATCCACTCCTCCATTACCCCTACCCCCTTGTCCCCTTCCCACGACATCTTCCCCTGCAATCGCAGGAGGTGTAAAACCTGCCCATGTACCTCCTCTCTCCTCACTATCCATGGCCCTAAACACTCCTTTCAGGTGAAGCAGCAATTTACTTGTACTTTTTTCAATTTAGTGTACTGTATTCACTGCTCACAATGTGGTCTCCTCTACACTGGGGATACTAAACGCTGACTGGGTGACCGCTTTGCGGAATACCTCCGCTCAGTCCGTAAGCATGACCCCGGGCTTCCGGTTGTTGGCCATTTCAACACTCACCCCTGCTCTCATGCTCACATCTCTGTCCTGGGATTTCTGCATTGTTCCAGCAAACATCAACGCAAGCCGAGGAACAGCAACTCATTTACCGATTAGGCACGCTGCAGCCTGCCGGACTGAACATTGAGTTCAATAATTTCAGAGCATGACGGGCCCCCATTTTTATTTTTACTTAGTTTTTCTTTTTTATTTGTTTATTTTATTTTAGCTTGTTTAGTTTCTTTCTACTGTGCCTACTCACTGATTTTCTCATATGTTTGTGCTTGGAGCCAGGGCTGTTCATTTTACAGTCAATTGACACCCTCTCTGTACTAATGCTTTGTCTTTCACCACATCATTAACATACTGTTTGCCTTTGTTCCATGACCTTTTGGTCAGTTATTCTCTGTGACCTTGTCCTATCAACACCTCTTTTGCTATCTCTTGCCCCACTCCCGCTTTATTTGCTTAAAACCTTTTACATGTCTAATATTTGTCAGTTCTGATGAAGGGTCACTGACCTGAAACATTAACTCTGCTTCTCTCTCCACAGATGCTGCCAGACCTGCTGAGTATTTCCAGCATTTCTTGTTTTTATTGCAGTGTGATTTCTCGACCATTGTATCAATATATAAAAATTTAATAGAAAAGCAAATAATGCCAAAGAACTGACAAGCAGCAAATGTAATTCCAAACTTCACAAATGGAGATTGAACAAATCTAGGGAACTATAAATCAGTTGGTTTAACGCCAGTGGCAAGAAAGATACTAGAATCTTTGCTAAAAGATAAGATTTAAAAAAAATCTAGCAACAGAGAATATAATAGAAAATAGTCAACATGGATTCCTATCAGGATCTTGGTTAACCAACCATATAGAATTCCTGAAGATGCAGCAGAAAAAGTAGACAAGGGCAATGCAGTGGATGCAGTATACATAGACTTTCAGAAGACCTTCCTGAGATATCACATAAGGGACGTATGACAATTGTCAGGGTGTGTGGAGTCAGGGACCAGACAGGAGAATGGATTGAAACATTACTACAAAACAGAATGTAGAAGTTAAGGGAATTTCCTTGGACTGACAGAAAGTGGGAAATGTGTCTTGTAGGCATCCTTGCTGGGACCACAGTTGTTCACTAAATACATAAATGACTTGGACATAGAAATTTGAGGGGCTGCACCAAAATATAGAAAGATATAAATAAGCTTGCAAAGTGGGTGGATAAATGGCAAAAAAAACAATATAAGCAAGTGTGAAGTATGAAGGGGTTTATTTTGGTGGAAGGAATAATGAGGCCACTTATTCCTTGGAAGGTAAACTACATGAAGTAGAAGAGCAAAGAAATCTGGGAATACAGTTACATAAATCGTAAAAATAGCAACACAAGCTAATTCGATCACAATGAATGCAAAGGAAGTACATGGTTCATTTCTAAAGGAATAGAATACAAAAGGGGGAAGGTAATGCTGAATTTATATAGAAGTTTGGTTCAACCACATTTGGAGTACTGTGTTAAGTTCTGTTCACCATCGTACAGAAAAAACATTGAAGCACTGGAGAAAGTGCAGAAGACTTACAAGGATGTTACCAGAATTGAGAGGTTCTAACTATCAGGTAAGATTGAGCAAACTGGAGCTCTTTTCTCTGGAAAAGAGACGAAGAGGAGACCTGATAGAGGTCTTCAAAATTACGAAAGGGTCTGATATGTGATTGTGGAGAAACTGTTTCCACTTGTGAATAAATCCAGACCAAGTGGGCATAAATACAAGATAGCACTCGCCGATCAAATACAGAATTTAGGAGGAATTTCTTTACACCGAGAGCAGGGAGAATGCAGACCTTACTATCACATGGAAGAGTTAAAGCAAATAGCATTGATGCATTTAAGGGGAGGCTTGATGCATACATGAGGGAGAAGGGAATAGAGGGATACAGAAGCAGAGTGGGAATAGATAATTAGAGTGGAAAGAATCTCATGTGAAGTATAAACACTAACACAGACCAGTTGGACTGAACAGTCTTTTCTGTGATGTAGGTAGAAATCATTCTAGCACCCTAAATCTCCCATATTCAGTATCCTAACTCTCCCATAAATATGTCAGATCCTGCATTAAATAGCCTGTCTAGTTTATATGAAAAAATATTTTCTTCAAGATGCTCTTCTTTGTATTCCACACTTTCCATAGAAATCTGTTAGAATTAACTGGAATGTCTTCACTCTAACCCACTCACACATACTTCATCTACTCCCCTGCCATTCAGTCTCACTTATCACATATAATCTGGTACAGTACCAAGATAACTTCTGAATATAACGTTTGCAACTACTTGAAACAAAGTACCTGAAGGAATTTTATCTCAGCAGACAAAAAGGTTTCTGTTTAAATTATCTGATGAGACTTTAAAACATCTGATGAGACTTTAAAACAGTTGCATGAGAGAAATTCGACTGACATTACAAATAATTATACTACACACACACTGTAAATGAGTAGTTGTATCCAATTCTTTTAGTACCTAAGCCAAGAGTTATTTCTTTATATCAATCCTAAACACGATAATGAGCAATGTGATGAACAAATGAATCATATACATTGTAAAATTAGCATTAAACTGTAATGCTAGAAGTTTTTGTCCATTTACTTTTTACCATACCTTATCATATTACATCTCAAAATTCATAGCTGGATCCAGCTTACAATGTTGCTAAACATTGCCAATATCTCCATTCCCTTAGGTTGCTATGATATCAGTGCAATGTGCAACCAACCAACCAACCAACCCAAGTTGCACTGCTAGCCGAAGCTTATTGCAGGTGGTGTTGAGCTCAGAGACAAAGAAGCTCTGCAAATGCACACTTGAGTCTTTCCGCAAGTTCTTTATTTATTCTCATAATGTTAAAAATCATTATTTTACATTAATAAGGTACCTCCAAAGCTTCAGCATATCAATTATATGCAATCAAGAAGTGTTTCTACATCATGTTATCATGTATTATGTTAATAATGTTACCTTATCATGAAGAGACTCTTCTAGTTGTTTTCTTAACAGTTCAGATTCTTGTATCAACATGTTCTAAAATAATGAAACATAAGCCACAATGACAAGTTTGATCAAACAATAATGTTAAATTTGTTGATAGGATTTGTACATTAAGGACCTCACTAGTTACAATATACTAACTTTCTAAAGCAGCTCTTGAATGCTTTGTCAAAATATTTCTCTCTCCAATGCATTATGGTTTCACATCTTGAGGGACACCAATGAACTTATTCTCTATTCTTGCTGAACTATTTAAAATATGGTACTTACTGTTTACAATCATGAGATCTACTGGGATTGTTACATGCTAGCATATCATGCCATTAGTGGTTTAAATAGAATTTGCTAAGAAGGAGTATTTACACCTGAGTAGCCTTTGTTTCCAATCTTTAGACTTTAGTTTGGCCATTTACACAATTTTTGTTTCCTTTCATCTTTTTAGAAAAGGCAAGGGGAGAGCATGTAGTGAAAATTAATATTGGGTTGGATTTTCCCAAACCCTCGACGTTGGGCTCCGAGGCGGGGACCAAAAGATGGGGCCATCAGTGGTCAGCCACGGAGGCTGACACCGGGAGGGCCCAGCCCCATCGGCCCGGGGGCGGCGAGGCTCCATGGCAGCACTCCCCACCGGTGGGCGATGGGACCTGGATTTCAATATTTAAATTAATGCCATGCATAAATTTAAATGAACTTATGTTCAATCTTCCAGGCCCGCCGCAATCTTTGACACAGCAGCTGGCACTCCCGTGCCTTTAATTCCCCCATCCGGGGAAAGCTGGAGTGACACTAGTGGGGAGGGGGGAAGAGTTAAGATTTTCAGTGTGATGGGTGACGGGGTTAAACAAACATAATGGGTGCAGGGGATTATGGGAAGGGGTGAACTTTAAACTCTGTGCAATCTGTGGGGGAAGGTCAGATTTAAAACATAAATGTTTTGGTGGAGGAAAGGGCAAATAGTGAATGTAATTGTTATGAGGGGGTGGGAAAAGGGCGTTAGAAATTTATATAATAAATTTTGGAGAGGGTGTATCTTTAAAAATTCAAATTGAACAGCAGGGCTGACTGCCCTTTAAAAATGGCACCAGCACCTGTGCACAGGCAGCTGCCCCAATTCCAAAGACAGACAGCCTGCCCCTCCACAAGATTGGGGGGACATGGGCCGCCCCGGCTATTTAAATGAGCCGCCGTGTGTGAGATCACGGTGGCTTTTTGGCGTCCGGCCCACCATTTCTTGAGCTCGCCGCCGAAATCCAGCCCATTGTATTTTGTTAAAGGCAAGAAGAGCATTCAGTAAAGATTATTTTTGTATGATTCTGAAACAAGTGTTCATTCAATGAGATTTATCTTTTTGTTTTAAAAGATAAGACGATTCAGTAATGCTCAACAGAGTCGATAAAGATGGATTCACTAAACAATGTGTTACATTTTTAAAGGTGAGTGGAGAACTTGAGTGAATTTCCTTAGTGTTGGCAGGTAGCAGACAAAGTGACATGCTGACTCCATCAAAATCTATGCAGAGAAAGTTAATTTATAATAAAGTTAGTTAAAAACAGAGGATTAGCAGAATTTAGAACATTTCTTAGGATCAACTAAAATTATCACATGACCTGCTCCTTCTGTTTGCTTTGTTTTCCTTTAATTTATCATTGATTACCTTTATCAATTTATTTTAAACACTTTTCTGTTATCAAAATTCATTTTTCCCTTGTTTTCTTATGTTTTTAACCTTAGTCTTTAAGTTGCATTCAGGTATGAAGTTGCATAGGTTACGAAAGAAATGGTGGAAGCTGTGACTATAATTTTGCAAAGTTCTCTGGAAAGGAAAATTGTGTCAGAGTATTGGAGGATGGCAAATGGGATATCACACATCAAACAGCACAGATAGTTAAAGGGGACGTGAACAGGAGAGTGACATTAGATTAGGTAGGTCATGGGGAGAAAAACTTTACGTGCCAAATGGCTTTAATCTTCTGTGATTCTAGACACTAAAAATTATGCTGTAGTGTACCAGCATATGGATACTTGATGTTTTCATGTAAAATGTCTCCCACCACTAAAGCAGTGGAGTGATGAATGTCACATGAATGTATAACTGTTTATTTGATAGTATACTAAAGTGTCATTGCAGCATTACAAGCTTTCCCATTTACATGTATTACTTGAAGTCAAAATCTGAACTTGGAGAACCTAATTTTTTTTCTACAACCTCAACATCCAAAATGCAGTCTTTCAATATGACTCTCAGAATTTATTGGGGCTTCACATTGTGCTCCAAAGGTTTCACTTCTTGTTTCTGTTTCACGGTCTCACCATTTTTTTTTGAATAAGACTTACCTGTTGGCAGTCATGCTGAATAAAGTTAGCATTAACATCAATTAAGAGTTGAGAACCAATCAGCTACAATATCACTTTCAGGATGCAGGAACATGTCAAGTACATGCTGAGCAGCAGGCAGCATTGATAGAAGAATTGAAATATTCTGGCATGCTCAATTTGCATGCTTGCATCGTTTGGCAAGTACTGCAAGAACCATAAATAGCAATGGAAAAAAGATTAGAATTTGCTTATCTCTCCAAATCAAGGGGAGTTCAATAAGGTGAGATACTTGAGGGCTGGAACATTATTTTTTATTATTCTTTCGTGGGATATAGGCATCACTCCAGCATTTGTTGCCCATCCCCAATTGCCCTTGACAACTGGTTGGTTTGCTAGGCAGACAGCCAGCCACATTGCTGTGGGTCTGGAGTCACATGTAGGCCAAACCAGGTAAAGACAGCAGATTTCCTTCCCTAAAGGACATTAGTAAATCAGATGGGTTTTTACAACAATCCGTGATAGTTTCAGGGCACCATTACTGCGACTAGTTTCAATTCCAGATTTATTAATTAATTGAATTCCACCAGCTGCCATGGTGGGATTTGAACCTATGTCCCCAGGGCATTAGCATGGGCCTCTGGATTACTAGCTCAGTGACATTACCACTACGCCACCCTCTCCCCAGGACTAGATTATTCATTTTTAAAATTTATTTTCAGGATGCGGGTGGAATTGGCAAGGCTATGCTTATTGCCCATCCTTAGCTGCCATGAGAAGGCGGTGGTGGGATTTCTCCTTTGACCTGTTGTTTGTCCTTGAACCACTGCAATACATGGTGCAATGATGCTCCCAGAATTGAGTTAGCATCATTGATAATGAAGACAAAGCAATTTTTGTCCAAGTCGGGATGGTGTGTGAGTTGGAGAGGAACTTGGATGTGATTGTGTTCTCACAACTCTTGTTTTGTCTTTCTCAGTGATAGGGTTTGCAAAGGAAGGCTGTTTAAATAACTTAATGAATTGCATCCTGTAGATCGTAGATAATGCAACCACTGTGGAGCACAGATGGAGGAGGTAGATATTCAGTGCAGTTGCAGGAGTGCTGATCAACAGAACTGCTATGTCCTAATGGTGTTGAGCATTCCATCATACTCCTGACTTGACCTTGTAGAACACACGGCCATATAAAAATGACAGAAAGGAAAAGACCTATTGGTCCATACAGCCTGTCCCACAGAGCTGTAATGCATTATGCAAATATATACACTCCCCACCAAACCAGAGCCATGTAATCTTTTGCAAGAGGAAAAGAACAAATAACAAACTAAGGCAGATTAGGGAAAAAAAAACTGGAAAATCCCTCTCTGACCTTTAAGGTGCTCAAAACTAGTCCAGGAGATCGCATTGGTCTTGATTTACATTATAGCACACCTAATTCTTGTACGAGGTGATCTCCGCTCCAGCCAGAAACAGGTCCAGCTGTTGCATGAAAGAATACAGCGAATCAACATTCAAGCCAGCAACCTGTTCTGCTATTCTCTGGGAAAAGAAGAACTCCCTAACATCCATTCTAATTCTGTCTTTAGATAACTTCTAAACATGACCCATGGCCTCTTTAACCTATTCAGTTGAAATATTTGGTCTACCTAAATACAGTCTGATCCCTTTATTTTATAAATCTCTATCAATTCATCCCTAAGTCTACATTGTTTGAAAGTAAAGACACCCAACTTGTTGAACCTATCTGGGTAACTAAGGTGTGCACCCTGCTGTGATCAAAACCTCAAAATCCCTCACGATGTGAGGAGACCAAAACTGGACAAAGTATTCTGACGTTTAACAAGGGACTTGTACAATGACAAAATGGTATGCTTTGTTTCATAGTGAGTTGACCTGTCAATATGCTTGAGAATCTTGTTTGCTTTAGCTATAGCTTAACAGCATTGGTCATGGACCTTTAGACCTTTATGTATTAAAACACCCAGATTTCTTTCTTTCATCACTGGATTTAATTCCATTCCCTATAAGGTGTGTCTATGTTTATCATTTGATCTGCTGAAGTACATGATACTATATTTTTCATAGTTAATCATCATTTGTCAAACATAGGCCGAATTCTATCCCGCACATCTAGATCAGCTTGCAGTTGTAAATGGTGGAGAGACTTTTTTAAAAATTAATTCTTTCACGGGATGTGGGCAGTCACTGGATAGGCCAGCATTTATTGCCCATTCCTAATTTCCCTTGAAGAGGTGATGGTAAGCTGCCTTCTTGAACTGCTGCAGTCCATGCAGTACAGGTAGACCCACAGTGCTATTAGGAGGGGAGTTTCAGGAGTTTTATCCAGAAACAGTGAAGGAACAGCGATATAGGTCCAAGTCTGGGTGGTGTATGGATTGGAGGGGAACTTGCAGGTGGTGGTGTTCACATGTGTCTGCAGCCTTTGTCCTTCTAGGTGGTAGAGTCGTGGGTTTGGAAGGTGCTATCGAAGGAGCCTTGGTGAGTTGCTGCAGTGCATCTTGTAGATGGCACACACAGCTGCCACTGTGCATCAGTGGTGGATGGAGTGAATGTGGAAGGTGGTGGATGGGGTGCCAAACAAGCAGGCTGCTTTGTCCTGGATGGTGTTGAGCTTCTGGAGTGATGTTGGAGTCACACTCATCCAGGCAGGTGGAGAGTGTTCCATCTCCTAACTTGTGCCTTGTAGATGGTGGACAGGCTTTGGAGAGTCTGGAGGTGAGTTACTCGCTTTAGAATTCCCAGTCTCTGACCTGCTCTTGTAGCCACAGTATTTATATGGCTGGTTCAGTTCAGTTTCTCGCCAATGGTAACCTCCAGGATGTTGATAGTGGGGGATTCAGTGATGGTTATGCCATTAAATGTCAAGAGGAGATGGTTAGATTCTCTCTTGTTGGAGATGGTCATTGCCTGGCACTTGTGTGGCGCGAATATTATTTGCCACTTATCAGCCCAAGCCTTAATGTTGTCTAGGTCTCGTTGCATACGGGACATGGACTGCTTCTGCATCTGAGGAGTTGTGAATGGTACTGAACATTGTGCAATCACCAGTGAACATCCCCACTTCTGACCTTGTGATGGAGGGAAGGTCATTGATGAAGCAGCTGAAGATGGTTGGGCTTAGGACACTAACCTGAGAAAATCCTGCAGTGATGTCCTGGGACTGAGATGACTGACCTCCAACAACCACAACTATCTTCCTTTGTGCCAGATATGACTCCAACCAGTGGAGAATTTTCCCCCTGATTCCCATTGACTTCAGTTTTACTCGGGCTCATTGATGCTGAAGGCAGTCACTCTCACCTCACCTCTTGAGTTCAGCTCTTTTGTCCATGTTTGGACCAAGGCTGTAATGTGGTCAGGAGCTGAGTGGTCCTGGCAGAACCCAGACTGAACATAAATGAGCAGGTTATTGCTGAGTAAGTGCCACTTGATAGCACTGTCGACGACACCTTCCATCACTTTGCTGATTATTGAGAGTAGACTGATGGGGCGGTAATTGGCCCGGTTGGATTAGTCCTGCTTTTTGTGCACAGGACATACGTGGGCAATTTTTCACGTTGTCCAGTAGATGTCAGTGTTGTAGCTGTACGGAAACAGCTTGGCTAGGGGCACGGCCGGTTCTGGAGCACAAGTCTTCAATACTATTGCCGGAATGTTTTCACGGCATAACCTTTGCAGTCTAGTGCCTTTAGTCATTTCTTGATATCACGTGGAGTGAATTGAATTGGCTTAAGGTTGGGGACTTCAGGAGGAGGCTGAGATGGATCATCCACTTGGCACTTCTGGCTGTAGATGGTTACAAATCCTTCAGCCCTGTCTTTTGCATTGATGTGTTGGGTTCCTCCATCATTGAGGATTGGGATATTTCTGGAGCCACCATTATTCACGACTGGATGTGGCAGGACTGCAGAGCTTTGATCTGATTCGTTGGTTGTGGGATCACTTAGCTCTGTCTATTGCATGCTGCTTTCACTGTTAGGCATGCAGGCAGTCCTGTGTTGTCGCTTCACCTTGGTCTGGATTTTACCAAGCCCTCAACGTCAAGCTCTGTGGTGGGGTCAGGGTGGGGACGGTGGGGACAGGCTGAAAGATGGTGCCATCAGCAGTCCGCCGCGGAGGCTGACATCAGGAGGGCCTGACCCGATCCTCCCGGTGGCGGTGAGGCTCCATGGTGGCCCCACCTCTGCTGGGCGACAGGATCTGGATTTCAATATTTAAATTAATTACATGCATAAATTTAAATGGACTTACCTTCAATCTTCCTGACCCACCACGATCTTTGGTGCGGCAGCCGGCACTCCTTCAATTCCCCGATGGGGGAAAGCCGGCGTGACATAGGTGGGAAAGGGGAAGGAGTTGAGATTTTCAGTGCGGTGGAGGGGTATGGGAAACGGGGTCAAATAAATGTAATGGGTGTAGGGGATGCTGGGAAGGGTGAACTTCAAACTTTGTGCAGTCTTGGCGGGGAAAGGTCAGATTTGACGGGTAAATATTTTGGGGGTGAAGAGCAAATAGATAATGTAATTGTTATTGAGGGGTGGGAAAGGGGCGTTAGAAATTTATTTAACAAATTTTGGGGGGTGTGTATCTTTAAACATTCAAATTGACTGGCAGGGCTGGCTGCCCTTTAAAAAGGGCGGCAGCACCTGTGCACAGTCAGCTGATGCCATTGCCAGGGACGGATAGCCCGGCCCCTCCACATGACTGGGGGGGTGGGGGGGGGGCATCGGGGGTCACCCAGCTATTCAAGTGAGCCACCACATGTGAGATCGTCACAGCGCTCTTTGGTGTTTTTTGAGCTCACCGCCGAAATTGGCGGCGGTCTCTTAAAATCCAGCCCCTCGTTTTTAGGTATGCCTAGTGCTGCTCCTGGCATGCCCTCCTGCACTCTTCATTGAACCAGGGTTGATCCCTTGGCTTGATGGTAATGGTAGAGTGAGGGATATGCCAGGTCATGAGGTTACAGATTGTGGTTGAATACAATTCTGCTGCTGATGATGACCCACAGCGCTTCATGGATGCCCAGTTTTGAGCTGCTAGATTTTATCTGAATCTATCTCCTTTGGCAATGGTGGTAGTGCCACACAACATGATGGAGGGTATGCTCAGTGTAAAGATGGGACTTCATCTTCAGAAGGACTGTGTGGCTGTCACTCCTACCTATACTGTCATGGAAAGACGCATCTGCAACAGGTAGACTTGTGAGGACAGGGTCTAGTAGGTTCTACCCTCTTGTTGGTTCCCCCACCACCTGCCGCAGACACAGTCTAACAGATATGTCCTTCAGGAAGCGGTCAGCTAGGTCAGTTGTGGAGCTACCGAACCACTCTTGGTGATGGACATTGATGTCCCCCACCCAGAGTACATTCAGTGTCCTTGCCATCCTCAGTGCTTCATCCAAGTGGTGTTCAACATGGAGGGATGCTGATTTACCGGCTGAGGAAGGGCAGTATGTGGTAATCAGTAGGGGAGTGAAAACACTTTTTTCAAAGGACTTACTGGGGTCAATTTTCAACTCTTCAACCAACATAAAACTGACTTTAGGTAAAGTTGTCTGTTTTAATAACTACTTGAATTTAACTTCCATTAAAATCATTCCTTCGACACTCCTTTATAAAATGAAATAGAGCAGGATATAGTGGGAAGAATCTCGTTCTTCCCTTGGAGGCAGGCACAGAGGCGGGGGGGTGGCAACAAAATGGCAGGCCGTTCTCGACATTGCCCAGGCCCCCTGCCATTTTGTCCAGGACTAAGGGAGGCCGAGGATGGCTTTCCTGCCCTAGGCCAATTGAGGCCCTTAAGTGACAAATTAATGGCCACTTAAGGGCATCCTCCCATCTCCACCTCAATTTTATGGAAGGCGGAGTGGTTCCCCCACCGTGGGGAGATGCCACCAGTTAAAGCCTGTCAGTCTCCTAGCAGGGTTGTGGGGGAGGGGGTTCCCTCCTTTGGGTGCGATCCATGGCCCCCAGAGGGCTCCTTCCAGCAGTGATCACTGCCTATCCCCTCAAAGGGAGACAGCCCCCACCCTCAGCAACACCCCCCTACCCCATTGCCGGGGCCTGCCTGAATGGCCCCTGCAACCCCGACCCCACTCTTCTTTCCCACGGTCTCCGGCCATCTTCGTACTGCAGGGCTTTCTGCAGTACCGGCAGTTGCCACTGCTCCCAGTGAGTTGCTGGTACTGTAGACCTGCTGGCCTTCCGATTGGCTGGCAGCTCTGGAGGAGGGAGCTCGACCCTTAAAGGGATGGTGTCCCCGACGTCGGGCAGTTAATTGCCTGCCCACCGTCAAATGGCTTCAGGAGTCTAACAAAGGGCTGAGGCGGGGTTTCCCCTGCTGCCGGGACCCCTGTCACTAGAATAAAAAGCAGCTCAGTGCATAAGTGAGAACTTATTGACTGAATGTACATTTCTGAATATAGTATGAGTGATTTTAAAATGGTAGCCTGTCAAATTCAATGTGATATATGGATAGAAACAGATATGACTATTATAACATATTATTTTCTCACTTTGCCTCAGTATTTTGTGTTGTGTGATTGCCTTTAAGAATGATGTCCCTTCGTATGCTAATGAGCCAAGTACCAGGATGCAGTCAAGTGACTCGGAGCCACAATCACTCTGTAACTGTAACAGCAAGAGGCAAATCCTATAAATGGTTAGCTCTGCACTGTATATACTTTTTAGCTGTTTAAGAAACCTGTTTGTGATCTTCAATTAACTGAACTCCACACACCTCTTTTATGTTACATCAATTTCTTATTACATGATGGCAGCTGTGATGAGAAGACAAAATCCAAGATTGAAGACTACAGGAAAACAGCTTTAAAAACTACATACAGCTAAAAGAGAGGAAGTTAAAAGAAACACTGACCCAAACAGTGTAAAGAAGAAACAAAAACTCACATCCAGCTGTAGGAGACAGAGCTGAACTACAGGCTGCAAATCAATCACTGTGAACGGGTGAGTCAGTGTGCCATTGGTACAGGAACCCCAGTTTTGAGGTGCTTGCAAAGTTGATTTTTTTAAAGGCTCAGTAAAAGAAAAAAACAGGGAAATCCTTATCTCAGGCTGATCGATTGTTTTCAAAGACTTCCCCAGGCTGATCAGGTCCGCGCCATTACAGGAGGTGCCCAAAAGCAAAAAGCATGGGATCCTCCATTCACAGAGCTAGGAGCTAGAGCTGTAAAAAGAAACCTATTAAATCACCCCAGCCTGAAGAGCTTTTATTCATTCAGCCTAAGTTTAAAAAGAACTTATAAAACCATTCAAGCGTGAAGAATTGTCTCTTGAACAGCTGTATAAACAAACAGACTAGAGTGCTGGAGGCTAGATAAACAGACACGCTACTCCTGTCAATCAAACCAGCCAGTTTAAAGAACAGAGAAATTTTCTTAAAGGGAAGGCAGTACAGAGTCACAGAAACAGGTCTTAAAGCAATCCTAAAGGAAAACAAACAGCAGGAATAATAATATAAAAGCAAAACACTGCAGATGCTGAAAATATGAAATAAAAACAAGAAATGCTCGAAATACACAGCTGGTCTGGCAGCATCTGTGGAAAGAGAAGCAGAGTTATCGTTTCAGGTCAGTGAACAGCAGGAACATGGATATCAAATGTCCCAGCATGAACTGGAAAACCTTGGATATCCTATCTGAGTTCAAACTGTTCCAACAAAGAATGCAGTTAAGATTCACAGACCAAATAATTACAGAACCAGAAAAGCAAGCTATAAAAATAATGATAGCAATTGGAAATGAGGGATTAAACAGAATCAATACCTCAGGTGTATCTGAAGAGGACAAGAAAGATCCAGCAAAGATATGGAAGGTGCTGGAAGATCAACTGCAATTATGAGTGAATTTCAAATACACCGCCTAGAATTGATGTTCTAAAGCCATCAGCCACAGGAATCAATAGACCAATACATCAGTAGATTCTGTAGTAAGGGCAATAGACGTGACTTTTCAGAAGCTGAGCTATCAGACCAAATATTGGAGTTGGTGATTTTATCAACACTCATTGAAGCATTTTAGAAGGACCTCTTGGGAAAAATAAAAGGTCACAGCACTGACACTCTGCTGGAAGATGGCAGGAAATATGAAGCCATTGTAGCTGGACAACTGCATCTACAAGCACTCGGTGCAACCAACAGTATCGGCACCATAGCCAGGTTGAAAAGAGCAAGCAAGCTGTGTACTAATTGTGGTCTGTCCCACGCTCGGCGAAATTGCCCAGCATTTTCAGACCTGTGCAAGGTGTGCGGTGCAAAAGGACACTGGGCCCATCTATGCAAGAATTCTGCCTCCAAAGATGCAGCCAGAAGTACTGGTTGGACACAAACAGGCAACAGCAACAAGGAAGGCGCCAGAGACCTGTATAAATGCAAGCCGATACATAGGGCTGAATTTTACCAGCCTCTTGACGTTGGGGTTCGTGGCGGGGGGGCCCGTAAAATACTTGAGGGAGTGGCCTGCCACGATCCCCGACGCTGAGAAGGCCCTGCCGCATTTAACTGGCGGCAGCAAAGCCTGGGTGCGACCCCTCCTGCCGCTTGGCGACGGGGCTTTCATTTCAATATTAAAATGAATTTTAAAAACATGCAAATCAATTTATCTTGTCCGGTGGCCATCCCACGCTGATATTATGGCCACTGGCCGCAACTCACATGCCTTCAGAACTCTATTCCGAGTTCCGAGGCGAGACACTGGTGGGGAGGGGAAAGGAGTGAAATTATCAGGGCGGGAGGGAGGGAGCAGGGAAAACATTTTTTATTGGCTGTGGGGATGTTGGGAAGGGGTTGAAGGGCAAATGTGACGAGATTGGGGGGGGAAGTTCAGGGTGGGAATAAAGTTAATGTTCGTGATATAGGACAATTAAAAAAAACATTGGGGGGTTTGGGACCAGGCCTCTACCTGTTAATTATTTTTTGAAACAAATTCAACAGTAAGGCTACTTTAAAAATTCAAAATTCTTCTAAGGGCTTGAAGCCCTTTAAAAATGGCACCAGCACGGTGGTACATGCCGGGAACAGAGTGGCCGCCCCCTCAATTTAAATGAGCCCCTGTGCGAAATATTGTGGGGGCTCAGCGGTGGAGCATCTGCGCCTGAAGGCCGCCGACTTCAAATTCAGCCCATAAAGTCCACAGCAAAACAGACCTGAGACAAGACCCAGAGAGAAGTAATTTTCAGCCAGAAGACGAACAGGCATTCCACATTGTGAACCTGACACATCACACTGATGAAGTCAAACAATTGGAAGCTTTCACCACTATTAACATCATGTGCCTAAAGAAAGCTGACAAACAAAACAGTCAGGGTCAAGATTGACACCAGAGCTAGTGCAAATATCCTACCAGTCTGAATCCTCAAAGATCTGTACCAGAGTCATTGAAATCAATGATACAACCAACGACTGTCAATTTATCTACAGATCATGGGTCATCCCGTGCAGTGGCACATTAACAATGCAATGCAGCTATGCCAAGTTGGCTTGGAAACCACAAATGTTCTACCTAGTAGACACAAAGGGACCAGCAGTGGCAGGACTACCAGCATGTAAGCATACCTCAACATAGAATCGTAGAAAGTTTAAGGCACAGAAAGAGGCCGCTTGGTCCATCATAACTAATCACAAGAGCATTGCCAAGGGGAAGTCTCCAAGGACTGGAACCCATTTGCAGACTCTGACCAGCATAAAATGGTACTGTCTGGAAACCCAGCAACACCACAACTGTGCTGTGCTTTATTTCTGCTCTCCAGAGTACCGCCAGCACCACAGCGAGCCAGAACAGACAATATCTCCATGAGACCAAGTACTCTTCCCCCAACCTGGAGCCTCAAGCCTTCATACACGAAGGATGAGGAGAGGCGAAGGACATGCAATGTCTTGAAGAGGCAGAGGAGGAATGAGTTGAAGCATTGTCTATTAGCTCTTTGAGATAAGGTGCCGGAGCTTTCCAAGAATAACAAGGCCTCAAAAGTGGTCATTTTGAGAAAAGCAATCGAGTATGTTTGCAGGCTGAAGGCAGAGCAACAGAAACTGAATGCAGAGAGGGAGAAATTTCAGGAACAGCAGCAACAGATGAGACGCAAATTCACCGAACAAGAGTTGTCAAACCACTGAGGCGTTATATGGATTGTTGAGCCTCTATATTTCACAATCTCAATCCATGTGCAAATAATTTTGATGTTATCCAATGTTATGTATTTTTACTTTTAGCATATGAGACTTATCTTTGGAAAGAAGGGGGATGTTGTGTGATTGCCTTTAAGAATGATGTCCCTTTAAGATCTTAGTATGCTAATGAGCCAAGTACCAGGATGCAGTCATGTCACTCAGAGCCACAGTCACTCTGTAACTGTAACACCAAGAGACAAGTCCTGTAAATGGTTAGCTCTGCACTGTATATACTTGTTAGCTGTTTAATAAACCTGCTTTTGATCTTCAATCAACTGAACTCCACACATCTCATATATGTTGCATCAGACAACATAAAAATTTTGTCATTACATTTTGTATTGTCTTCCAGCCTCTGCATTGCCTTTGTTTAGCCATAAAGGACCACTTCCTTCATTTTACTGTTTCTCTACATTGGTTATTGGAGATATGTTCTGTTGAATTAGGCAGATCATTGCTGAATTTTCCTTTCTCTTCACTCAAGATGGATGCTCCACTTTGGCCTCCATTGTGTGGTTGGGAATCATTTAGACATATCATAATCAGGGTGGCTTAGTATGACCAACAAAGGGTTAGGCCCCAATCATAAGAATTCAGCAATTTATAATACTTGTTTTACATCAATTTCCATGTTAGCATTGCAAAAGTAATTATTCCATTCAAATTAAACAAAAAGTTTGAATACTATCAAGAAAATGTTTAATTTTTTTTATTCTTTCATGGAATGTTGGCGTCGTTGGCTAAGCCAGCATTTATTGTCCATCCCTAATTGCCCTTGAGAAGGTGGTGGTGAGCCGCCTTCTTGAACTGTTGCAGTCCACGTGGTGTAGGTACACCCGCAGAGCTGTTAGGAATGGAGTTTCAGGATTTTGACCCAGCAATAGTGAAGGAACGGCGATATAGGTACAAGTCAGGATTGTGTGTGACTTGGAGGGGAATTTGCAGGTTGCAGTGTTCCCATGCATTTTCTACCCTTGTCCTTCTAGGTGGTAGAGGTCACGGGTTTGGAAGGTGCTGTCTAAGGAGCCTTGGTGAGCTGCAGCAGTGCATCTTTTAGATCGTACACACTGCTGCCACTGTGCGTCGGAGGTGGAGGGAGTGAATGTTGAAGGTGGTGGATGGGGTGCCAATCAAGTGGGCTGCTTTGTCCTGGATGGTGTCGAGCTCCTTGACTGTATATTACCTTATCCTCTAATGCAGCCATTCGCTCTTTTAGATGCAGCTGAAGTCGCTCATTAGACTCTGTCAGCAATCTGTCCACTGTGTCTGAGAGTCTCTTATTGTGCTCTTCATTCATTTTCTCTCTTTGGCGAGCCTATGACATTTGAAATAAAAAAGCAGTTTTGCAAAACATTTAAATTTATACCAAAGATTAACAACAGGCTTGAATGATTACAGTTTGTCATTCACTTGCCAAGCCCAAGAAAACAGTGCTGCACAAGAGCAAAATACTCTGGATGCTGGAAATCTGAAATAAAGACAGAAAATGCTGGAAATACTCAGTAGGTCAGGCAGCATCTGTGGAGAGAGAAAAACAGAGTTAATGTTTGAGGTCGATGACCTTTTATCGGAACTGAAAGGTTGTGGATCCGAAAGCCTAACTCCGTTTCTCTCTCCACAAATGTTGCCTGACCTGCTGAGTATTTCCAGCATTTTCTGTCTTTATTCCAAGAAAACGGCAATCTATTTCTTCAGGCTGGGTTCGGCCAGTACATATTCAGAGCTGTCAACTGTGAACAAATCTTCCTTCTGTTATTATTTAGCTTTCTATACTTTGTTGCATTTCTCATTAAACCATCTTTCACTTGCCATTTACTTTGGAGCCATGTTTTCCATTTAGTTTGTTACCCTTCATGTTTCATCTTCGTCCTTTTGGTTCCACTTATTTGAAGGCATCTTCTTGTAACTAATCTGCTAGTGACACATTTTACAATTGCACAGCGAAATGTTCCAGTTTTGTAATGCATTGTTGTAATGATAATTACTATCTTGAAAATAAGCTCATTCATTTGGGATGCATATTGAGCCTGCTGTATTTGTCTGAACTAAGTGCTGATGACAGTGCATCAGTACATCAGCGCTCTGAATCCAAAATATTGGATCTGGAAAGAAGAGGTAAGAGTCATCCTAATTTTGAATGTAACATTTCATGAAGAGAATAATCAGTCAGTTGTGTGTTTCGAGCACCAATTTCCAATACCAACAGTGGGTCACAGGAACGAATCATAGAATAGTACAACACAGAAAGAGAACGTTCAGCCCAACAGGTCTGCGCCTGCTCTTTCAAAGAGCAATCCAGTTAGTCTCACTCCCTGGCACTTTCCCTATATCCCTGCAATTTTTTCTCCTTCAACTTTTTATCCAATTCCCTTTTGAAAACTACTATTGAACCTGTTTCCATCATCCTATCAGGCAGTGCATTCCAAACTCAAACCATTCGTTGCATAAAAAAGTTTTTCCTCATGTTGCCCCTAGTTGCTTTGCCAATCACATTGGGGTGAATTTTAATCTCTTGTCAGAGGTGGGTTTGGTAGCACTGCGGGGGGATGGAGTGTGGAGGATCTCCGCGAAGCCGTTCACCATGAAACCCGGCACCGTACTGCAGTGTGCCAATTTTGTCACAGGCACGGAAGTACTGCGGCGGTACTGATGCCCTGATGCAATGGCATTGTCATTTAAATGTTTGAAATGCTGCTTTAAATTAATTTGAATCTAATTCACTGCGATCCAACGAAGGTTTCTCAATTTTGCATTTGATGTGGGGCACTCACGTACCTTCAGTTTCGCGACTTTGAAAAGCTGCC
Organism: Heterodontus francisci; assembly: GCF_036365525.1. Classification (NCBI taxonomy): domain Eukaryota; kingdom Metazoa; phylum Chordata; class Chondrichthyes; order Heterodontiformes; family Heterodontidae; genus Heterodontus; species Heterodontus francisci. The sequence continues at coordinate 28,791,120 of NC_090388.1, read as the reverse complement.
ACCACCGAGGCAAGAGTCCTCAGTGCCACAAAAGGGAAGGTAAGTTAACCAGAGTAGCATAGGGGAAGTGGAGTTTACAGTGACCAATGTCGCTATCCTGAGTGTCCGGGGGGGCTTGTGTGTTAATGGTGGGGGTGGGGGGGGGGGGGGGTTGTGGCGGGGTGCTCTGCAAGGGGCTTGTACGTGAATGGGGGGGGAGCTCTGCAATGGGCTTGTGTGTGAATGGGGGAACAGCACAGAAGTGTTGCTTCAATGAGCTTATATTGATTGCAGAGAGAGAGTAAATGCAGGGCTGGCAGGCTTTTGAAGATGGCGCCAGCATCTGCTCCAACGTCAGGTGAGGCTATTCGCGGCGTCTTCATTGCCACCCCTGCCACGTGATTGAGGGGGAGGTGGCCGCTGCCTTTAGGCAAATGCGCCGCTGACATTACAAGCTGGACCACTGCCATTTTGCGCACCCGCCACCATGAGTGGTGGCGGAATCATAAAATTCAGCCCCTTAAATCTGTGTCCTGTGGTTATCGACCTGTCAGCCACTGGAAACAGTTTCTCTTTATTTATTTTATCTAAACCCTTCATAATTTTAAACACCTGTATCAAATCTCCTCTTAGCCTTCTCTGCTGGAAGGAGAACAACCCCAGCTTCTCTAGTCTATCCACAGAACTGTAAACCTTCATTCCTGTAACTATTCTAGTAAATCTCTTCTGTATCTTTTCCAAAGACTTGACATTCCTCCTAAAGTGTGCTGCCCAGAATTGAACACAATGTACCAGCTAGGCTAAACTGGTGTTTGATATAAGTTGAACATAACTTCCTGGTTTTTGCACTCTGGACCTCTATTGATAAAGCCCAGAATTCCATATGCTTTATTAACAGTTTTGTAACCTGCCCTACCACCTTGAAAGATTTCTGCACAAACACCCTCAGGTCTCTCTGTTCTTGCACCCCCTTTAAAATTGTACTATTTGCTCACTGAATACTGGGCAGTTCATTGACTACATTCGAATGAGGCCTGCACTTGAAAATAAATCAGTCCTCTCACTAAATCTATTGGGCCCATTTTGGGTGAGATCTGAAAATTATCCAATCCTAATGGAAGGATAAACACCCATTTTTATTATATAAACAAGATTATGTTATGACACCTCACTAATTGAATATGAGTTGCTTTTCCTTAAAGACACAGCAATAAAAAAAAAGGTAATTATAACTTTTAACACTGTGAGGAAAATTGCTTGTGGTGGTTTGACTGCCATTATGCAACTTCCCTAATTTTACTTCCTATTGATATTAATTGAAAGGAAAATCAGACAGGTTCTATAATGAGGGGTCAACCACCTGGCAGTAAAAGTTAAAATTGACCTCTAAATATCAGACAAAAGTACTGTGGTCTTCTGCTAGCTACTGGGTAAGCCCTTTGGTTGTCCTGTCCCAACTTTACTGTCGACTTGGATTCGGCTTACTCATGGAGCAGCTAGAGTTTTGGTCTTCCAGTTTGGTGAATGAATCCAGTCTAGTCCTCACTGAGTGCTGGACAGCTCATCAACTATATGCTAATATGGCCTGAACATGAAAATAATTCAGTCGTCCTGCTAAATCTTTTGGAGCCCATTTTGGGTGAAATCTGAAAATTACCCATACCCACAGAAAACTAAACATCCATTTTTACAGTACAAGTGTCAGTGCCTTCGTCCTTCATGCTACATGTACAGACCTATTTATTTATATAGTAGTGACATATGAGGGGAACAAACTTATTTAATTATATACCCACGATGATTGCAAAGACTATCTCTTGGAATTTCTGTGGGCTTCTCTGGTAGTAGATCAATGGGCACCCTGGTTAAATGGCATAAACATTAAAAATGGCCATTTATGCTCTTTCTCTGGGGTTTATGCTGATCTCCGACGGAACTTATAGCATTGATAAAGGAGCCTACTTGATAGGGAGTACCCATGCAAATTTATGGCCTATTTATTTCCCAGGAAGCAAGCAACAAATATTTGCCTGATTTTGAGCACACCTCTCACAAATTTCTTTCCAAATCCTTTCATTGACAATCTGCATTTCTCTCCTAATTCACACCCCAGCACCCTCCTTACAAGGTGTAACCTCCCACCTACCATAATCAACAGGAACAAAACCTTGGGAGATCTGACAGAAATCACATATCTGTCATATTTCCTTTGCTTCCAGTTAGGCACAATCATCTCAAGGTTCAGCGTTACTCAACAGCCACAAATGTAATTGAAAATACAATACAGTTAGCACGATTCCCAAGACTTGCAGAGCAAACAAATCATTCACCGCCATTTAAATATACACCCATTTTAACAAGTAACACAATGAGTAACAATTGAAATAACTAATACAGCATGATATAGGATTCAGGCCTTTGTATCAGATTCTCAATATGACTTACCCTTTGAAGTTCCTGATTCTTTTCTTCAAGCTGAGTCTCCAAGTGCCTCAAACGTTCTTCTATGCTGCCATGTCTCTCTTCAGCCTACAACACAAATTGAAAAGCTGAACAGAACTCCCTTTTATTTTACCAAGTTAATATCCCTGTATATGTGTTTTTTTAAAACAAGAAAAAAAAAGCGAAGCTCAAGCCTACGCTGTCTGTGTGCAGAATTAAGCAGGCAGCTAGAGAGCATTGCTTAACATTTGTGGACTGGTAAAGCCTATAACACCTAAGCATTAGCAATACTTTATTCTAGATTTCAAAAATATTTTCATGTATGATGAGTTCAGCCATATGGAACAACATGCTGAATTTTCATGGTTAAACCACAATCCTGCTATTTTCAACAAATAAAGCTCATCAAGCACAAAACTGCACAATGATAAATTGTGAAAAAAAAATCTAATTATCAACCAGCAAGGCTACCTTCCTAAGCATGGTGATCATTTCTTGCAGTTTTGCTTCCAAAACATAGGGATAATCATCAGATGAGGTAGAAGAGGTTGGGTCAGACTGACAAGTCGAGGAAAAGAAGAGGGACAAATCAAAAAATCAGAACTAAAGACACAAATGCTGAATAAAATACAGCACATAATGTTTGAAACAAAAAGAATGACTAAAGGCTAAACACTAACTGCACAAATCAATAACACTCTCAATAGCATGACAGTTATGTTAAAATGTTTTGGTACAATCACATATATAATAATTTATAGGCTGCTTAATTGAAGCAAATATCAAAATGTTGCTGCAGCAATGTTTTCTTGTTTCTGCAGCTGATTTTTCTCTTGAAAGTTCAAAATGTAAGCAGGGGTTTCATGCAAGTTTATGGTGAAAAACAACCTGATCTCCTCTGTGAATTACAACTTAGTGCATACATCAGATATAAAATGTTACCATCATCAACTGCAAATTATTGTAAACATTTGTTTATATGTTCTGTTTAAGACTATTGACCTGAAAGTCATTGACCTGAAATGTTAACCTGGTTTCTCGCTCCACTGATGCCGACTGACCTGCTCAGCATTTTCTGTTTGTATTTCAGATTTCCAACATTTTCAGTTTTTTGCTTTTGCAAATTATTTATTGATGGTAATGCTTTCACAATTGTTAATCTTCTACAAATGTTATCATGCATCGAGGGATGCTTGGATAGTTGGTGTCCACACTGGCAGTTACTACAGAATCAAAAATAGACTAAAATGTCCATACAAAATTGAATCAATGTACATCATAGAACATAAAAGAATCTACAATTTAAGAACCTACTTCAGTTAAGAGTGTATATGAACTGCTTAATATGTACTTAGCCTTTGTAATGGTGTTTCCACTCTTAATTAGATTACTGTCCTATTTCCCTAAAGAAAGAAAGAACTTGCACTATATAAAGTCTTTCATAACATCAGTATGTCGCAGGGCGCTTTGCTGTCAATGAAGTACTTTTGAAATATAGTGTCATGATGGCCCCCATCTGCCAAGAATGAGGCATATTATTTTCGTCACATGGACATTAAATTTCAAATTGTTGATGGGAAGAAGAGAAGGCCTGTTACAAGAAATTGCCAGGCCCCTGGCCGGAAAGACATTTTTGCACATTAGCAGACAGTGTTGGAACAAAGGACCATTCCCTGACCCACCCAATACACAAAGCCAGAGGTGGTTATACCAGTCACATGACTACCCTGCTGGCCAACTTGGGGAGTTTTAAATTGTAGAGACAGTGTTTGAACTGGCAGAAAGCTCTTGGCTCCTGGATTGAAAAGAGCCTCTCCTGTCTGCTCCCATCTCTTTCTCACGGAATTCCAAAACCCACTGAAGACACATGAACCCCAAGAGAGAGAAAAGTCTCCTACAGTGAACAAGGTTTAAGAAGAACGAAAAGCAAGACCATATCTTCAATCAAGGACTCTACAGCAAGCTCGAAGCACAGTAACAAAAAAAAACTTTTCCACTTTATTTTTCTTCTGTTCTTTTCTGTCTCTACTTGCATGTATTGCGTATACATGCTAGCGTGGGCGCATCATATAGCCATAGGCATTAACCAAATTAGAGTTTAAGTTTAATAATTTTCACTTTTCTTCTTTAAACCTAAGAAAGCCTGTTTGTGCTCGTTTCTTTACCTAATAATTGGAAAGTGGTGAACAAGGATTCACCAAGGGGGAGCTAAAAAAAAAGCGTGTTTAAAAATATAAAACCCTGTAAGACCAAGTAAAGGCTGAGCGGGACCTCTAAACAACTTTCTCACCTGGTTGTAATAATAGTCACTGCTATAATGTGGGAAATGTTGCAGCTAATTTGTGAACAATGAAGTCTTATAAACAGCGATAAGATAATTGACTAGATAATCAGTTTCAGGTGCTGGTTGAAGGATAAATTTGGGCAAGGACACTGGGAGAACTCTTTGTTTTCCTTTACCAGGGGATCATTTCCATCCACCTGACAGGGTAGTAGAAGACACAAAAAGCATCCCAAGAAGAGCAGAAAATCAAGAGGCAAAAGGGAGGGAGGAACTTAAAGCAATCACGATGACTAGAGAAAAAGTACTTGGAAAACTAATGGGACTAAAGGCTAACAAATCCCTGGAACTGATGGCCTGCATCCTAAGGTCTTAAAAGAAGTGGCTGCAGAAACAGTGGATGCATTGGTTGTAATCTACTAAAATTCCCTAGATTCTGGAAAGGTCCCAGTGGATTGGAAAATTGCAATTGTAACACTTCTATTCAAAAAAGTGGGAGTGGGGGTGGGGGGGGTGTTGACAGAAAGTAGGAAGCTATAGGCCAGTTAGCCTAACATCTGTCATTGAGAAAATGCTAAAATCCATTATTAAGGAAGTAGTAGCAGGACATTTAGAAAATCCCAATGTAATCAGGCAGAGTCAACAGGGTTTTATGAAAGGGATCATGTTTGACAAATTTATTACAGTTCTTTGAGGATGTAATGAGCAGGGTGGATAAAGGGGAACCAGTAGATATCGTGTGTTTAGATTTCCAAAAGGCATTCAATAAGATGCCACATAAAAGGTTACTGCACAAGATAAGAGCTCATGGTGTCAGAGGATTGGCCAACTGACAGGAAACAGAGAGTCAGGATAAATGGGACATTTTCAGGCTGGCAAACTGTAACTAGAGGAGTGCCACAGGGATGAGTGCTGGGGCCTCAACTATTTTCAATCTATATTAATGACTTCGACAAAAGGACCAAGTGTATCATAGTTAAATTTGCAGACGATACAAAGATAGGTAGGAAAGCAAGTTGTGAGGCGGACACAAAGGCCGGAATTTTACGCCACCCCAGGGGGTCGGATGGTGGCGTGTGGGCGGCGTAAAATTGAGCGGCAGGCTCTGGGAGGCCTAACCGCCCCGATTCCGCCTCTGATCAAGTTTACGGAGGTCCGGCGGGGGTAGGGGGTGAGGAGCGGCCCGCCCACCCGAGGCTAATCAAGACCCTTAAGCGGCGGGTGTGCCGGGGACGTGAAAGGCCACCCAGCTACAGCTGCCAGCCTTTCCGCACCCCGAAGTGGGGGCGGGGGGGGGGTGCTGGCAATCGGGCACGGGGTGCTCGATTGAGGGCCGCCCCCGCCTCCCAACCCAACCCCAGGATCCAAGATGCCCCCCCCCTCCCCAAACGACCACCCTAGCCTCACCAGGGCATGACCGATTCCCCTGGTGAGGCAACCCAAACTTACCTTCAGTCCCGGCTCCTTGGTATCCTCCTCGGTCGGCTGGGCTGCAGTCCCAGCAGTGGCCACCGCTCATGTGGGCGTCGCTAGCCAGGCCAGCATTTATTGCCCATCCCTAATTGCCCTTGAGAAGGTGATGGTGAGCTGCCTTCTTGAACCGCTGCAGTCCATGTGGGGTAGGTACACAGACAGTGCTTTTTTTTTATTGACTTTGTAGTGGTTAGATACGGCTTGCTAGGCCATTTCAGAGGGCATGTAAGGGTCAACCACATTGCTGTGGGTCTGGAGTCACATGTAGGCCAGACCAGGTAAGGACAGCAGATTTTCTTCCCAAAAGGACATTAATGAACTGGATGGGTTTTTACAACAATCGACAATGGATTCATGGCCATCATTAGACTAGCTTTTTAATTCCAGATTTATTAATTGAATTCAAATTCCACCTTCTGCTGTAGTGGGATTTGAACCCATGTCCCCAGAGCAATACCCTGGGTCTCTGGTTACTAGTCCAGTGACAATACCACTATGCCACCGCCTCCCCTTGACATTTAATGCAACCCTTTCCATGCAGACTAAACATTCACTCGTGAACCCCAAGTGTATCTAGGTGCTCTTAAAGCCTTTCTGGGTGATCCTATGTGGTGCTCCACCTGCATTGTCAGCTGAGGTGGAGGCAGGCTGCTGATTTTGCTGCCCGGTGGTTTGGGATGACCTTGGAAGCTGTCCTCTGGCTGTCTGAAACCTGGAGGGTCCCAGCACACTGAGGGCCTCCTGCACAAGTGCAGGGACCCCTTCTGTCATCAGGCATGATGGAGGCACTATTGTCACTGGCAGAGGGGCGTAAGAGCTACTGCCCATACCAGGAACACCCTGAAAGGAGCCCTCACAGATGTGGGAGGCAGCCACTCTTCCCCTCCTACAAGGCATACTTGTACCTCCCTGCTGACCCGAGAAGGACGTGGACCTGGTAGCGACTCCAGGTGCCTCATCCCCCTCTTGCCTTGCCACTGCTGCATAGAGATCATGGTCAATGCGATGGTGTGCAGGTCTGTGCATTCATATTTCAAATTGTGTGTTAATGTTTTGCATCTTTACTGTGTAAGTTTTGTTTAAAAAACAACAAAATTATACATTTATTGTAAAAGAAACCTGGCTGGTGTATTCTATTCTGGGAAAAAGAGTAGAGTATAGGATTGACTGTATTGGTAACTGGGCAAACATTTAAATATATATTTCCCCTTTTTGCTTTATCCTATATGCTCCTTGTATGCTTTACCCTGTATGCTCCTTGACATCTAAGGGACTAGAGATTTGGGAGTTCCACCCTTGTTCTTTATGGGAACATATTTGTTCTGAACCCTTACTATCTCGTCCTTGAATGACTCCCACTGGTCTGGAACTGATTTACCTTCAAGTAGCTGTTTCCAGTTCACTTTTGCTAAATCATGTCTCAGCTTAGTAAAATTTGCCTTTCATCAATTGAGAACTTTTACTCCTGGTCTATCTTTGTCCTTTTCCACAATTATGTTAAATCTAATTGAAGTATGATTACCACCACCAAAATGCTCTCCTACTGATACCCATTCCATTGGCCCAGCTTCGGTCCCTTACCTGCCTTATTCATTAAATGCTTTATATTGAAGTATATGCCATTAAGCACTGCCAGTCTCCTTTATTGTGTATTTTCTAGCCTTACATACTCACTTACTAATTTTCTGCCTTCCATTTCCAGCTTCGCTTATCTTTCTCCTGTATCTATGCTCAGGTTCCCATCCCCCTGCCAAGCTAGTTTAAACCCTTCCCAAAAGAACTAGCAAATGTCCCTGCAAAGATATCAGTCCTAGCCCTGCTAGGGTGCAAACTGTCCCATTTGTACAAAGTCCCACCTCTCCCAGAATAAGTCCCAATGTCCCAGGAATCTAAAACACTCCATCCTGCACCATCTCTCCAGTCACACATTCATCTGCATCATCCTCCATTTTCTGTACTCACTAGTGTATGGCACTGGGAGTAGTAGGCATCCTTCATCTTGGAAGACGATGGGCTACACCTGGGGTTTACGTCACTTATGGATTAAACGTCATCTATTGTGGCTGTAGAAGTCAATTTGCGAGTCGCTATCTCTTCCACAGCTGGTACAGATGAATAGCAGTGGCCCAAGGTCGACTGATGTTTTCTCCTTCCGCGTGGCTCTCTTTTCTGCCAAATGGTCATGGCACTGGACGTAATCCAGAGATTACTACCTTTGAGGTCCTGCTGATTAATTTATTTCCTAGCTTCCTAAAATCTGCCTGCAGGACCTCATCTCTCTTTCTACCTATGTCATTGGTGTGGATATAGATAATGGCCTCTGGCTATTCACCTTCCCTCTCAGAATGTTCTGCAGCTGCTCAGTGATATTCTTGACGCTGGAACCAGGGAGGCAACATACTATCCTAGATTTATGTCTGCAGCCAAAGAAATGCATGTCTGTTCCTCTAACTATTGAATCCTCTATCATTATGGCTTTTCTGACCTTCCTCCTGCCCCCGTACATCTGAGTCACCGATGATGCCATGGACTTGGGTTTGGCTGTACACTATAAAGGAGCCAGTATTCAGAATTGAATACTGGTTAGAGAGCAAGATGCACTCAGGGCACTCTTGCACTACCGGCCTAGTCCTCTTTTTCTGTCTAACGGTCATTCATTCCCTCTCTGTCAGCACACTATTAAATTGCAGGCAGACCACCTCCTGAAATGGGCTATACACATGCAGATGCACTGCAGTGACTGCAGCTTCAGCTCAAGCTCCTCCAGCTGACAACATTTCCTGCACATGTGGTTTCCCAGGAAACACGAGGTGTCCTGGTGTTCCCACATGGCAGAGGATGTGCATTTGATGGGACTGAGGTGCCCCAACATGCATCTGTTTACTAGGCTACTATCTAAACTTACCAGAAATGAACTTAAGACTTATCCCTGATCTGTTCAAAAAAACTTACCAATTACTCATCAATCAGCTCCTTCCATTGTGCTGATGTCACGATAAGTGTTTTTTTACCTTTCTCCCTGATGCTTGCACTCCTCAACCCGTGGGCTCTTTGATGGAGGCCTACCCTTAAGGGCCCGCTACTTACAACTCTACCGGTGCTTGGTTGTCCTGCCTCAAGAACACTCACAGGTCCGCATTCCCTTAACTCTGGGTCTCTGATTCTTTCTTAGAAACTTACCTCTGAAAGATTGAGATACTATTAATGAATATCGAAACTTTAATTAAAGGCATTGGGATTTAAGTTAATTGGTAGAAGGATTAGAGGAGACATGAGGAAAAACCTTTTCACCCAGAGGGTGGTGGGTGTCTGGAATTCGCTGCCCTGACTGGTGGTGGAGGCAGAAACCCTCAACTCATTTGAAAGGTTACTGGACCTGCACTTGAAGTGCTGTAATCTGCAAGGCTATGCACCAGGTGCTGCAAGGTGGGATTAGAATGGTCGGCTAATTTTTTCATCCGATGCAGACATGATGGGCTAAATGGCCTCTTTCTGTGCTGTACCTTTTCTATGGTTCTATGGATCTAAATTATATGTATCAATCTAAACAAAATGGGAACTCACATCAAGTGAACTGCAACAGTGAAAAACGTACAATTTAATTGTGCCTACTTTCTGATGAGACATTAAACTGAGGCTCCATCAGTTCTCTTAGGTGGATGTAAAAGATCTCATAGCACTATTAAGAGCAGGGAAATTCTCCTGGTGACACTCTGGTCTCTAGTGATGCCTCTCATTGTTGTTTGTGTGACCTTGTTGTGTACAAATTGACTGATGTGTTTCCCTATATCACAACAGTGACTACACTTCTAAAGAACTTAATTGGCTGTAAAGCATGTTGGGATATCCTGAGCTTGTGAAAGGCACTACATAAATCCATGCTCTTTCCCTTCAATTGTATCAGCAGCCACAAATACAGAGTTAGCCCTGGTTTTCTAAGAATTATCCTGTCTGCATAATGAAGGCATCATGGCAGTTATTAGAATGCATAATAATGTTTCTATGGTCAGATGCCTCTAGGATATGGGGTTAATATGAGGAGTGTGTCCACATGAGGGTGAGTTTTAACCCAGACTGGGTTTCGGATGGAGAATTGTGGGGTATCGGGACAGAATGAGTGCAAAATGCACTTGGCATCATAAATTTCTGCATCGGTGTATTTTAACCCTAAATGCCATCAGTCAACTGCCCACCTGAAAAGCTGCACCAGATCAGCTTTAGGGTAGGGCTCACTGAGAGTCATGTGTTAGGGTGTTCGTCAGGCTCTTGTAGGCAATGCAGAGGGAGGCCAGGGCAGCAGACGCCCATATTTTTCTTGTGGGTTTGGGGGAGTGTTCTTGCTCCTATTGGCTCTACTGGGAAAAGTCTTTTATTATCTTGGAGGGCCGCCACTACATTCATACCAAGTGTCATTGAGTGGAACAGCTGTGATGAGCACCCTGCTCATTGCAGGGTTAAAATGCCATTAGGATCCTCCAACATCATAGGACCCTGTTTAGCATTTATATATGAGGATCCCACCTGAGTCCTTCAGGTGTCCCATATGCTGTCAAAACCACTAGCATTGAAGTTGGAAATTGGCGGGATCGACTCCATTATAACTGTTCATCTGCTCCATTCATAGCAAGCAGAAAGATTTAAAATTACCCCATCTGGAATGCTTTGCACGCAAGGGAATCCTGCCTCATGGTGAAAGCTCTGAACCATGTCCAGCTGATGGAAAATGGTGTTAGCTGGAGGCAACATTTGTCACTTTCTTATTACATGTATGAACATCAAACTGCCTGATGTGGAAGCTGATGTCCTGGATGGCTTGGAAGGATTCTGTATCATGAAAGCTTCAGGATTTGGTAACCTATGAAAAGACCATTCATGTTCCAGATGTTGTCTGCAGGTCATTCTGCAGCAGATGGCAGAAATCGGTGGTTGCCTGCCTTGCGAAGTAGTCAGTGAAGAAAAATCTCTTCTGGCACGTCCAGTCATCTGCATTAAATGCAGATACTTGGGTAGTAATCAGTGAGAAAAAATACACATCAGGTACTGTACTCTGAATTTGTTGGTCTCTCATGAACTGGTTTTCAGCATCTAAATCATGCAGTGTATTTGGAACCGCAAAGGAATATCCAACCTCACCACTTTAGTGTAATTTAAATGCCAACAGCAACAAGAATAATAAAGAAAACTTTGCCAATAAAAGAAATCAAAAATGTAAGATTAGTGTAAAACTAATCAGAAAAAGCAATTAACACATGGAGCAAATTGTAATTTAAAATACTAAAATAACTTTTACCAGCAACTGAAATTGTCAACTTTCTTTAAGAAGCTTTTAAAAATCCCAATTTTAGACTTGTACCCATTAGTGAGGCCTCTTGACTCCAGTAGGACTTTGCAAAATCTATGTGGGAAGTTTTTCTATGTTGACTGTTATGCAAAATCATAAAAATATTCTGAAATAACACATTCAGAATTTTACTAAAAATAGTGATCAGAACAAATCCTTTTGTAATATTCACGCATAACTAAAAATAGCAATCAGAAGAAATCTTCCTCACATAAATTTATTCTTAAAATGTTATGCCTCTGTAAAAAAAAAATCAATTTACATATAAAATATGCCTTCAAAGTGAAATTTATGGGGATGAATTTCCACAGGGATACGCATACTCATCCGCTTTAACTTTGGCAGAAGGGCTCCAGACACTCAATGAAAACTGCATAAATGCTGTTTGTGCTATTTTTCCAGGGTTTTTGTGGTTCTTCTGCCAAAGTTACAGCTGACAAGCAGGGGAACACCTGAGGAAATTCACTCACTCTATGTTTTCCTTATTTTTGAGCTATAGGAAATGTGAACTATACATGCTTTTACCTGTGTCACAAGGTAGACCAATGATGTGGACTACATTTACATCCAAAACACATGCATTCCATATATGTATTCTCAAAGAAAGATCAAACACACCAATCATTTGGCCCATATTATTATTTTAACAATCAATTCCCCACCCTGGCCCTTTAGTCCAGTATGAGTATGTGCATATGCGATTTCCATTTCTAAATACAGTGGCCTCAAAAATCTTCAGGATGCAGTACTGGTAGTTACATTGGAATTGTTCCCGATGATGCCCTCCAGCCTTTACCCCCACAGGAGTTAATGAGGTCAATATAGGGCACCTAATTAACATGGAAAAGGTGAGCGCAAGGGTTAATGTGAGAACATCTCTGGTCCAATGCAGCTGGAAAGTCTTGTGCCTGTCCATCACTCATGGGGAGAGATTGCCCAGGTCCTGCTACAGATCCCAGCCATATCGTGTAAAGGGCCTAATAGGATTTTTGTTAAAAAAATGCAGATTTCTTGGGATATCCTGGTGGACCCTTGCCTGCTGTGTGGACCTCTTCCACTTATCTGGAGGTGGTACCTTTAGTACTATTCCAGGATCCAAATTCGTAAAAGAAACAGGAACTCTCAGCATACAGAGTCCCCACCAGTGACAGCATTCACCACTGCCTCTTACAAGGCATGAACAAAAATCTTGGAAAACAATAGTTACCGGCAGAACCAGTTCCTTGCCGTTTTTCTGCTAATTCCCATGGTCTCCCATTGGAACCCATATAAATTTTCAGGCCACTTAAAAGATAAAAATATGAACTTCTTTATGAAAAACTAACTATTCATCAAAGTGTCAGTTGTGGAAGAGACCCTGTCTGCCCCCTCAGGTGGACACAAAAGAACTCATAGCATTATTTGAAGAGCAGGGCAGCTACCAATATCTATCTCTCAACCAACATCATTTACATTCATTATCTGGTCATTTATCTCAGTGTTGTTTGTGGGACCTTTCTGCACGTAAATTGGTTTGTATGTTTTACCTGCACTACAACAAATAAAAGCAAACAACAGCAACCACACCTCTAAGGTACTTTGGGATGCCCTGGCTCATGAAAGGCACTATATAAATTAAATCTCTTTCTTTAAAGGAGCTGTCTTACAAAAAGAAATGGTTAGTAGTAAAATTATTAAGAACTTCATTTTGAGCAATATGTAAAAGTAAATTGCAATATTTAAAGCCATTTATTTTTTCATCCCTCTCCTTTCTTTGGACTTCCTATGCCAAATACCATGCTCTGTTAAGAGAGCAGACAAATGTGGTGATCCCAAGCCTCTGTTTATATTGATGTACAACCATCTAGTTGAAAGAATGTAGCAGCCACTCAACAGTGACAGCTTGTACTTATATAGTGCCTTTAACACAGCAAAACATCACAAGGCACTTCACGGGAGTATTATAAAACAAAAAATTGACACAGAGTCACATAAGGAGATATGAGGACATAAAGAAGTAGGTTGTAAGGAGCACCTTAAAGGAGGAAAGAGAGGGAGAAAGGCAGTGAGGTTTAGGGAGGGATTTACAGAACTTAGAGTCTTGTCAGCTGAAGGAATGGCTGCCAATGGTGGAGCGATTAAAACGGGGATACTCAAGAGGCCAGAATTGGAGGACTGCAGATAACTGGGAGGGTTGTAGGAATGGAGGAGATTACTGAGATGGGAAGGGCAAGGCCATGGAGGGATTTGAAACCATGGATGGCAATTTTAAAATACAGGCATTGTTTAACCGTGAGTCAATGTAAGTCAGAGAGCACAGAGGTGATAGGTGCATGGGTCTTGATATGAGTTAGGACACGGTCAGCAGAGTTTTGGCTAACCTCAAGTTTATGGAGGGTAGATTGTGGGAGGCCAGTCAGGAGTGCATTGGAATAGTCAAGTTTACGGGCAACAAAGTCACGGATGATGGTTTCAGCAGTGGTTGAGTAAGGCAGGGGAGAGTCAGGTGATGTTGCGGAGGTGAAAATAGGCAGTCTTAGTGATAATGTTATATGGATATGAGGTAAAAAAGTTTATCTCAGGGTCAAAAATCACAACAAAGTTACAAACAATCTGGTTCAGCCTCAAACAGTTGCAAGGGAGAGGGATAGAGTTGGTGGCTAGGAACCAAAGTTTGTAGGAGAGGCTGAAGACATTGGCTTCAGTTTTCCCAATATTTAGTTGGAGGATATTCTGCTCATCCAGTGCTGGGTGTCAATGACTCCTCTAATTTTTCCTCTTTCTGCGGAAGATAATGTTGTACTGAATACATGATGCAGTGTAATGAACTTTCAACTTAGGAGCCAATTAAAAAAATGGAATTAATGCTGTGCAGGAAGGCCTGAATTTCATGTGGTTCCACTCTACCACTGGAAGACCCCACTATTTTGTTGTGCATCTATCACAGGGTCAAGGGTGTTAAAATATTTTGAGGAGAGGGAGTGAGGCGCTTGAGACACTCAACATACGCTACCTTTCCAAAGTGTAACTTGGGTTACATGAACAAGATTCAGAAAATGTCAGTTTTTACGCATGACAGTTCTCCTAATACAACCTATATGAAACAGTACACAATAGCTCCCTTAAAACCTTCAATACTAATTTAGTCTGCAAGTCTATGGATAGGTTTGGAGGAAAATGATACAGTCCTTTACAAGATGCAGATTATAATAAGGTCTTGATTAAAATTATCTTTATATCAATGCGTTTACCTTTGTCAGAGCAGCAATTCGCTGGGCAAGTTCAGCTTCCACTTCCGGTAATGTTTCTGCTCTCTTCATTGTTTGCTGTAGCTTCTGTTCAGCATGTTCCAGACGTTCCTGCAACTGTCTATTTTTTTCCTCCAGCTAAATTCCCATGAAACAGAAATGCAGAATATTAATTTAAGTGAGTATCGAAAATAGCTTTTTTCTCTACATTATTTATTTGGAAAGTTTAATATTTATAATTATCTAAAAGGAAAGGGAGTTGGCAGGCTGTAACTAGTGAAGTGTCACAAGGATCAGTGCTGGGACCTCAGCTATTTACAATTTACATTAATAACTTAGACGGAGAGACCCTGAGTAATGTATCTAAGTTTGATGATGATGCAAAGCTAGGTGGGAATGTATCTGTGAGAAGGACACAAACAGGTTGCAAAGAGATATAGACAGTGTTACGACCAGGTGACAACGAGGTCTAAGGTTCTCTTTCAGCCTTCACATGGTCTTACTGTAGCAGGATTTAATTTTAAACACACCGTATTTTTAGCTCCCCCTTGGTGAATCCTTGTTCACCACTTTCCAATTATAAGGCAAAAAAACCAGTACAAACAGACTTTTTTAGGTTTAAAGAAGAAAAGTTGAAAGTTATTAAACTTAAACTCTGGCCAGAATTTTACAGTTGATGGCGGCTCAGAGTCTGATGAGGTGGAAGCAGGTGAAGAACCTGCTCCCGCTCCACAACTTGTTGCTGCCAGTATCATGCGCGGGGCAGTCAATTAGCAGCCCTGCAGCGTACTTCTGACTAAAAAGGGCACGGTGGGCGGGAGGCTGTGCGTCGGCGGGGGCGAGCGAGAGCCAGAAGAGCCTGCTAAAAGCCATATAAAAAGGCTTTCGGCAATCTCTGTGGCTCATAAAGGCTTATCTGTAGCAAGGAGGAGGACGTTCATCGGAGGCACTGAACATATGCAAGGGAAAAACAAGGGTCTGAGGCTGAAAGGACTGTAGGAGATCTGAAAGTGCTCACCAAGCCAACACTTTGGAAAAATCAGAACCCCACCGGAAAGAAATTGCAGGAATGGAAGGGAGAAGTAGCCGTATGGCCCCCTGCTTCTCAGAGGGATCCTTAAAGGTCCTCCTCCAGCCGGCTGAGGCAAGGCAGGAGCTCCTCTTCCCATCCAATGGAAGAAAGAGGCCTTCCCATGTTACAAAGAAGGCATGGCTGGAGGTAGCAGAGGAGGTCAGCAGCTGCGGCGCTGTTAGGAGGACATGGTTGCAGTGCCGCAAGCGGGTCAATGACCTTATGCGCTCTGCCCAGGTAAGGGGCATTCCACACTCATCTCATCTTTTATGTGACACGGGAGGGTCAATGAATGATGAAGCTGCAGGGTGGAAGCCATCCATGTCCAGTGCAGCCGTGCCTTGGGCCACACAATGGGCACATCTGTGACGCTCAGTGGTCCAGATGTGCTCCATCGTGCACTTCACTGGCAATGGTTTGAGATGCAGCAATCGGCCAAATGGGTGAATGCGTGATCATCCATGTGATATGTCTTAACTAAATCCTTTGTGTTCGCAGATGACACGAATGATCAGTAAGTTCGCAGATGACACAAAAACTGGTGGTGTTGTAAATAGTGAGGATGAAAGTCTTAGATTACAGGACGATATAGATGGGCTGGTAAAATGGGCAGAGCTGTGGCAAATGGAATGTAATCCTGAGAAGTGTGAGGTGATGCATTTTGCAAGGACTAACAAGGCAAGGGAATATATAATGGGTGGTAGGACCCTAGGAAGTATAGAGAGTCAGAGGGACCTTGGTGTCCTTGTCCATAGATCACTGAAGGCAGCAGCACAGGTAGATAGGTTCGTTAGGAAGGCATATGGGATACTTGCCTTTATTGGCTGAGGCACAGAATATGAGCAGGGAGGTTATGATGGAGCTGTATAAAACGCTAGTTAGGCCACAGCTGGAGTACTGTGTACTGTTCTGGTCACCATACTAAAGGAAGGATGTGATTGCACTGGAGAGGGTGCAGAGGAGATTCACCAGGATGTTGCCTGGGCTGGAGCATTTCAGCTATGAAGAGAGACTGGATAGGGTAGGGTTGTTTTCCTTAGAGCACAGAAGGCTGAGGGGAGACCTGATAGAGGTATACAAAATTATGAGGGGCATAGCTAGGGTAGATAGGAAGAAACTTTTTCCCTTAGCGGAGTTGTCAATATCCAGGGGGCATAGATTTAAGGTAAGAGGCAGGAGGTTTAGAAGGGATTTGAGGAAAAATGTTTTCACCCAAAGGGCGTTTGGAATCTGGAACTCACTGCCTGAAGAGGTGGTAGAGGCAGGAACCCTCACAACATTTAAGTAGTATTTAGATGAGCACTTGAAACGCCATAGCATACAAGGCTTCGGGCCAAGTGCTGGAAAATGGGATTAGGATAGTTAGGTGCTTGATGGCCGGCACAGACACGATGGGCCGAAGGGCCTGTTTCTGTGCTGTATAACTCTATAATTTTTTAATCTATTGGCTGGAAACCTGAATTAAATTTAAAAGAAAAAGATAAAAAGTGACTTGACTAGCAGCTAAGATGGTCATCCCAATTTGCATCACTGAAGTTCACATTCCAATGCATCAAGGTGGAGATGAATTGTCTTCCCAATCCCCTCAAAAACAATGACCTGGGGAACCTGAGTGAACTACCTATCCCATACCCATTATCAAGACATTAAGGCCATCATTTGGATGTTCAACTGGTGCAGATGAACCACTCAAACCTAATCACTTGAAGAATGTGACCCAGGTTGAGAGAAGGGAATTCCTAGATATGGACTGATTAAAGTTGCAAGAGGGTACACACACTGGTAACCATGATGTTGAATCACTGAGTGACAGTCACGTGACAGGCCCACCATCTGTGTGCTTAAGCTGGTGTTTTCTCTGCAACAATGAGACAAGCAGCACCAACAACAGAAAACCCAAGTGGGGTCCCTCTCTCTCCAGTCCACCTTGAAAGCTTTGAACCCTGCCTGCTGGCCATAACCACCTTTAGTCTATCAATGCTGCAGACAGAGACCCTGTGAAGGAAATCATCTACATCACTGTTTCCAGGAGAGCCACCAAATCAGCCGTTTGCATCTGCACACCGGAAGTCTTAGTACCACTGAATTCAGCCTGAAGCCAGCCGAGTCACCAACCTTCACAGATTCTATACCCTCTTTTTAAATCTCTTGACTTTAATATGACCAACCTATCCTTCCCCACTCTTAACCTATTCGTGGTGTATATGTGAACTTGGAGTGTATGTATGTGTGTGTATGCATGTGTGAGAGAAAGTCGAAGCGTAGCTTATTGTTTTACTTAGATCAGTTTAAGTATAATAAAGCTCACCTTTTCCTTTGTTAAACTTAAGAAAACCTGTCCAATTGGTTCTTGTTATGATCATAGTATGTAACTAGTTAAACACACACTGAATTCGCAAGTATATCTACTTTAAAAAAAATAAACCTGTTGTGGTCAAACAAGGAAAGAGAAAACAGGGAAACCCTTTGACCCCTCCTCACCTGATTGCAACACTAGCCACACAATTGGCTTCCTTATTGTTATGCTGATTAGCACGTGGTGCTGGGAATAATCCTGAGTTAACTACCTTCAAGGTCTTTTTTCCTAATTCTTGAAACACCCTCTGGTGAATTTCAATTTTATTCCTTCCTATGGCATTGGGTCCAACGTGAACCATGGTTTCTATCTGTTTTCCTTTCCTCTCTAAAATGTTTACACCTACTTCAGTACATCTATTACCTTAAACACAGCAGTCTAGTCAATTATATTGAAATGGATAAGCATTGCTGACAGCTTGTATGAACTAAATGCATCACTAGGTGAATAGGGAGCTCATTACTAATTATAGTTCTAGAATATTGTTGGTAATGTAAAGACTGGGATCTTTGTTCTACTGAATTGTTAAGAAATTACTTTTTAAAAATGGCATCTGTGTAAATGTTATATTTTGTATAAAATAACTTAGTAATGATACAGAAACTTCAGCAGTGACAAGGTAAGAGACTGATCTTCGCTGGTATGTTGCTCATCAACTTCTAACATTATTTTTAAAAATCAATGCTGAAAATGGCATCTCATTTACAGATTAACCTCTTATTGACAAATTTACTGAACCTGGCGTAAGAAGGCATCCTTATTTGCCAACTCATTTTCAAGTTTGTCATTCATGTCATGTAATGAGGTTGATTCTCTCTGTACATTAAGGTACCGCTTCTCCAATGTAGTTATCCTTTCTTCCATATCCTCTTTCTGAGCGATTACCTGTGGAAAATCAATAAAGCCAATTTTACTTTGCTTTAATTTTAGATATTTCATTGCAAACAAAATTTAATTATCTTAATATAAACTGAGATAGCAATAGTGTACAGGGCAGAGAGGGAAAAGAGTTTCTGAAGTGCATTCAGGAGAATTTTCTTGATCAGTAGGTTTCCAATCCAACAAGGAAGGAGGCATAGCTGGATCTGGCTCTGAAAATGAGGTGGGTCAAATGTCAAAAGGGAACAATGATCATAGTATCATAAGGTTTAGATTAGCTGCGGAAAACGACAAGGAGCAATCTCGAATAAAAATACTTAATTGGAGAAGGGCCAATTTCAGTGGGTTGAGAACGGACCTGTTCCAGGTAAATTGGAGTCAAAGATTGGGAGGCAACACTGTAACTGAACAATAGGCTGCCTTTAAAGAGGAGACGCTTCATGTCCAGTTGAGGTACATTCCCACAAGAGTGAAAGGTCGGGCAACCAGAGCCAGAGCTCCCTGTCTGACAAAAGAGCTAGAGTAAGAGGAAGCAGAAAAAGGGAGCATATGACAGATGTTAGGTTGATAATACAATGAGAACCAGGTTGACTATAGAAAGTTCAGAGGGGCAGTGAAAAAGGAAATAAGAGAGGCAAAGAGAGAGTATGAAAAAAGACTGGGAACTAACATAAATGGGAAGCAAAAGTCTTCCATAGGCAAACAGTAAAAGGGTAGAAAGAGGGGCGATGGGGCCAATTAGGGATCAAAAAGTGGATCTATGCAGGGAGGCAGAGGGAATGGCTGAGGTACTAAATGAGTTCTTTACATCTGTCTTTACCAAGAAGGTGCGTCCAAAGTCATAGTGAAGGAGGAGGTAATTGAGATACTGAATGGGCTAAAAATTGATAACGAGGAGGTATTAGAAGGGTTGGCTGTACTCAAAGTTGATAAGTCACCAGGACTGGATGGAATGCATCCAAGGATGCTGAGGGAAATAAGGGCAGAAATTGCAGAGGTACCAGCCATAATCTTCCAATCCTCCTCAGACATGGGGTGATGCCAGAGAACTTGAGAATTGCAAATGTCAAACCCTTGTTCAAAAAAGGGTTTAAGGATAAACCCAGCAACCGAGCTAGTGGGAAAGCTTTTAGAAATGATAATCCAGGACAAAATTGACTGTCACTTGGGCAGGATGGATTAATTAAGGAACGTCAGCACAGATTTGTTAAAGGCAAATCATGATTAACTAACTTGAGGGAGGTTTTTGATGCGGTAACAGAGACGGTTGATGAGGGCAATGCAGTTGATATATTGTACATGGACTTCCAAAAGGCGTTTTATAAAGTACCACATAACAGGCTTGTCAGCAAAGTTGAAGCCCTTGGAATAAAAGGGACTGCGGCAGTATGGATACGAGGTGGCTAAGTGACAGAGAACAGAGAATAGTGGTAAATGGTTATTTTCAGACTGAAGGTGGTGTTACCCAGGGGTCAGTAGTAGGACCATTGATTTTCTTGATATCTATGAATAACTTAGATTTAGGTATATAGGGTACAATTTCAAAATTTGCAGATGGCACAAACCTTGGAAGTATTGTGAACTGTGAGAAGGATAGTGATAGGCTTCAAGAAGACAAAGTCAGGCAGGTTGAAAGGGTGGACACGTGGCAGATGAAATTTAATGCAGAGAAATGTGAAGTGATTCATTTTAGTAGGAGGAATGTGGCAAGGCAATATAAATGAAAGGGTACAATCCTAAAGGGGGTGTAGGAACAGACAGACCTGAGGGTAAATGTGCACAAATCATTAGAGGTGGCAGGGCAGGTGGAGAAAGTGCTCAAAAAGGCATACAGGACCCTGGGCTTTATAAGCCATGGCATAGAGTGCAGAAGCCAGGAAGTTATGATGAACCTTTATAAAACACTGGTTTGGCCTCAGCTGGAGTATTGTGTCCAATTCTGGGTACTGCAATAGGAAGGATGTGAAGGCTTTGGAGAAGGTGCAGAAAAGATTTATGAGAATGGTTCCAGGGATGAGGGACTTCAGTTACGAGAAGAAATTGGAGAACTGGGGTTGTTCTCCTGATAGAAGAGAAGGTTGAAAGGAGATTTGATAGAGATGTTCAAAATCATGAGGGGTCTAAACAGAATAGATAGAGAGAAAAGGTTCCTTTTGGTGGAGGGGGTCAAAAAACTAGAGGGCACAGATTTAAGGTGATTGGTAAAAGAAACAAGGACAGCATGAGAAAACATGTGAGTGTTAGGATCAGGAAAGCACTGCCTGAGAGGGTGGTGAAGGCAGATTCAATTGTGGCTTTCAAAAGGGAATTGGATAAGCACCTGGGGATTAAAAAAAATGCTACGTTATGGAGAAAGGGCTGGGAAATGGGACTAGATGAATTGCTTTTGCAGAGAACTGGCTCAGATTCAATCGGCCAAAATTTTGAAAAACATCTTTCTCTTTAACAGAAACTGCTTTTTAATTTCCTACCTCTCTGATATCCCTCTGGTATTTTGTACTCATTTCTTCTGACTTAATCAGGTCTTTTCTGGCTGTTTCTAGATCCTGTTCCACTTCAGCTAACTGACCAGACAACGCTGTTACCCGCTCTTTTACTTGTGTCATCTCATAATTCTGTTTTTCCAGTAATTCCTGTAGTTCCACAACTTGACAAATTTTATCATTAGGGTCGATAGAACCATTAGAAAGAGGCTGTAAAGGAAAAAACAGTTTTAGTCATGGAGTTCAAACGATGAATGCAGATAAGAATCCACTGTAACATCAATAAAACACTATGTTAACTGGGATGAAGCTTCTATTACTCAGGGCCAAACTGGGCAAGATGAATAAATGAAAATTGAATTCAAAGCCCAAAGTAATCTGAACGGATCATTTTAGGATTATTTAAAAGACCTGAATGTATCCAGTTCCAGATGAGAGCTTTGCCTTTTGCCAGCAATATGCCTGGAAATTCCTGGGAGCTGCTTCCCATCTGCTGCCATTACTTTGTCAGAAGAGCGATGAGAACCCTGTTTACATGTGTAAGTGGGATTTCTGCTGCCCTTTCAACAAAGTAATGCTGGCAGAGCAGGAGAAACTCCACGGAATTTCCCAACCATAGTCTCTTCAAAAAGCAGTGGCATTCATATATATAACTATGATGTCCCTCTGCGATCATGGCACCACTTCTGATCATTTAGCATGAATTATGTCCATAAGTTTCCTGTCATCACAGCAGCTGTTAGTTGAATGATTGAGCACCCAACATTTGCAACAGAAATTTTTTTCTGATGGTTTCTTGACTAAATGCAGTACTGGAGTAGTACTTGGCCACTAAGGCTAAGAACACCCCAGATAAGGTGACTGGTCTCTGCTGAATTTTCTGATATTCCAATGGTAATTCTGCTGTTGTCCAGAGTGTTCCTCGATTGGAGAGAAAAAAATCATACAAAATCCCGACTCCTGATTATTCTCTGTTGATCTCTGCTGGAACTGATAAGTTATTGGTGTAAAGAGAGAAGTGGACTAGGCTGTGATGCTTCCCGTGAAGGAATAGATTACTTGTTCTCACTGTTAAGGCACATACATTAAGAATGATTCCTTGGATGATATACAGGAGGGTTGCTGGAGTCAATGCCTTCACCAGGAAAGAGAAAATTGAAAAGAGAAGTTACTTTTTAATTGCCCTTGAAGTTGTTCTGTGACATGGTAGCATATGAGAGTTTAATGCTTAACATGTTCAGTTGAAATTACTTTCAGTGCTATTCTAAAAGAACAGGTTAATTCCTCAGTTAAATATTGAGTGACAAATTTCAAAATAAAGGGTTAAGTGATGTAATTCAAGATATTGTTACTATTATGTGAATGGGTATCCACCCAATCTTTGTCAACTTAGTAGAATGGGATGTGTTCAAACCCTGATGATCTAACAATATGAACAAGTGTATCTTTGCTTTCTGGTAATCTGAAGAGGTGCAAAAAAGCATCCTTTGTTTTTGAGTACTAATGGTCCAAATTTTGGAGGTTACTGAAGTTGAGATTAGTCTCACTATCCCTGAACAACTAGCACATTTATTCAGCAAGTCAAAATTAAACCTAAAAACAGAAATATAAATATTTGTAAGTTGAAAATCATCACTGGCACATTCCAAACACTGTTTGAGAACAAACAGTCACAATCATATCTTTTTTTATTCATTCATGGGATGTGAGCGTCACTAGCTCGATCAGCATGTATTGCCCATCCCTAATTGCCCTTAAGAAGGCGGTGGTGAGTTGCCTTCTTGAGCCGCTGCAGTCCATGTGGGGTAGGGTCACCCACAGAGGAGTTCAGGATTTTGACCCAGCGACAGTGAAGAAATGGTGATAGAGTTCCAAGTCAGGATGGTGTGTGACTTGGAGGGGAACTTGCAGGTAATGGCATTCCCGTGCATTTGCTGCCCTTGTCCTTCTAGATGGTAGAGGTTGCAGGTTTGGCAGGTGCTGTCTAAGCAGCATTGGTGCGTTGCTGCAGTGCATCTTGCAGATGGTACACACTACTGCCACTGTGGGTCTGTGGTAGAGGGAGTGAATGTTTGTGGATGGGGTGCCAATCAAGCGGGCTGCTTTGTCCTGGATGGTGTTCAGCTTCTTGAGTGTTGTTGGAGCTGCACCCATCCAGGCAAGTGGAGAGCATTCCATCGCACTCCTGACTTGTGTCTTGTAGATGGTGGACAGGCTTTGGGGAGTCTGGGGTGAGTTACTCGCCGCAGGATTCCTAGCCTCTGACCTGCTCTTGTAGCTAGGGTATTTATATGGCTACTCCAGTTCAGTTTCTGGTCAATGGTAACCCCCCAGGATGTTGATAGTGGGGGATTAAGTGATCGTAATGCCATTGAATGTCAAGGGGAGATGGTTAGATTCCCTCTTGTTGGAGATGGTCATTGCCTGGCACTTGTGTGGCACGAATTTTACTTGCCACTTATCAGCCCAAGCCTCTATATTGTTCAGGTCTTGCTGCATTTCTACACAGACTGCTTTAGTGCTGAACATTGTGCAATCATCAGCGAATATCCCCACTTCTGACCTTATGATTGAAGGAAGGTCATTGATGAAGCAGCTGAAGATGGTTGGGCCTAGGACACTATCCTGATGAACTCCTGCAGTGATGTCCTGGAGCATCTTCCTTCGTGCGAGTTATGACTCCAACCAGCGGAGAGTTTTCCCCTGATTCCCATTGACTTCAGTTTTGCTAGGGCTGCTTGATGCCATACTCGGTCAAATGCTGTCTTGATGTCAAGGGCAGTCACTTTCACCTCACCTCTTAGTTCAGCTCTTTTGTCCATGTTTGAACCAAGGCTGTAATGAGGTCAGGAGCTGAGTGGCCCGGCAGAACACAAACTGAGCGTCACTGAGTCGGTTATTGCTAAGCAAGTGCTGCTTGATAGCACTGTCAATGACACCTTCCATCACTTTACTGATGATTGAAAGTAGATTGATGGGGCAGTAATTGCCCGGGTTGGACTTGTCCTGCTTTTTGTGTACAGGACATACCTGGGCAATTTTCCACATTGCCGGGTAGATGCCAGTGTTGTAGCTGAAACAGCTTGGTTAGGGGCGCGGCAAGTTCTGGAGCACAGGTCTTCAGTACTATTGCCAGAATATTGTCAGCGCCCATAGTCTTTGCAGTATCCAGTGCCTTCAGTCGTTTCTTGATATCACGTGGAGTGAATTGAATTGGCCGAAGTATGGCATCTGTGATGCGGAGGACTTCAGGAGGAGGCCAAGATGGATCATCATCTCGGCACTTCTGGCTGAAGATTATTGCAAATGTTTCAGCCTTATCTTTCGCACTAATGTGCTGGGCTCCCCCATCAGTGAGGATGGGGATATTTGTGGAGCCACCTCCTCCAGTTAGTTGGTTAATTGTCCATCACCATTCATGCAGGATGTGGCAGGACTGCAGAGCTTAGATCTGATCCGTTGGTTATGGGATCGCTTAGCTCTGTCTATCGCATGCTACTTCTGCAGTTTAGAATGCAAGTAGTCCTGTGTTGTAGTTTCACCAGGTTGACACCTCAGTTTGAGGTGTTGCTCTTGGCATGCCCTCCTGCGCTCTTCATTGAACCAGGGATGGTCTCCTGGCTTGATGATAACAGTAGAGTGGGGAATATGCTGGGCCATGAGGTTACAGATTGTGGTTGAGTACATTTCTGCTGCTGCTAGTAGACCACAGTGCCTCATGGATGCCCTGTTTTGCATTGCTAGCTCTGTTCAAAATCTATCCCATTTAGCATGGTGGTAGTGCCACACAACACGATGGAGGGTATGCTCAATGTGAAGGCGGGACTTCGTCTCCACAAGGATTGTGCGGTGGTCACTCCTACCAATACTGTCATGGACAGATACATCTGCGACGGGCAGATTGGTGAGGACGAGGTCAAGTATGTATGTCAAGTATCTAAAAGTGTTTGTCTGTGAAATAGCAGATGAATAGCTTCAATCATCTATGCCCTGAATGTTGTTATGACAAAAGTTTAAGTTAGATTCCAAGTGATTTTTTTAATTAAAAATATATATATTTTTTTTTTCATGGCACGTGACATCACTGACAAGGCCAGCATTTGTTGCCTATCCCCAGTTTTGCTTGAGAATTGTGGTGAACTGCTTCCTTGAATTACTGCAGGCCATCTGGTGCAGGCACTTCCACAGTGCTGTTAGGAAGGGAGTTCTAGGAGTTTGATGCAGCAACAGTGAAATAGTTCCAAGTCAGAATGGTGTGTGTCTTAGTGGGGAACTTGCAGGTGATGGTGTTCCCATGCGTCTGCTGCACTTGTCTTTTTTGGTGGTAGAGCTTGCAGGTTTGGGAGGTGCTGTCAAAGAAGCCTTGGTGAGTTGCTGCAGTTCATCTTGTATATGGTACACACTGCTGCTACTGTGTGTTGGTGGTGAAGGGAGTGAAAGTTTACGTTGATGGATGGGGTGCCAATCAACTGGACTGCTTTGTCCTGGATGGTGTCGAGCTTCTTGGGTGTTGTTTGAGGCGTACTCTTGCGGGCAAGTGAAGAGTAATATCACACGACCAAGGCGGGAGGAGTGCACTGTTAATTCAGTCCCACTTCTCCACAGGTCACAGCATATTCATAAATTTTCCCACTTGCTGAAACAGCCAATTATATACTCTATTTGTCCCCATAATTAAGCACACCAACCAGGTTCCTTTAATCAACAACAAAATTCACCATTTATTATAAAACCAAGTCTTAACCAATAATAAATTAAAACTGTATACGCATTGAGATATTAAAGCTCCTTATTTTTCCCTAGCCCTCATGCACAGGCACATACATCCAAAAACTGGTTAACTGGGAAAAAAGGGATTTTGGTTTACAGCTGTTTCAAAGCAATGAAAGGAATAAGAAAAACTTAGACTGTCATGATCTGGAAGGAGGTTCTTTGGTTTGGTGAGGTGTCTCAAAGTCGAATAATTGGATGCCACTCAAAGTCTTTCCAGGCAAGGTTGGAGAACAATCTGTGATGCGTAAGCGTTCAAAGAACTTCAATGATAGAAGGCTTCACATAGGTCTTCCATCAAGGGTGTAGCAACAGGTGTGAGTTCTCATATTTGATGCAAAAGTCCTTTTTTAAAAGATGCAAGAGTTCTGCAAATTCAGTCTTCTTATAACACAGGAGGCAACAGTACAGCTTGATGCAGGAATTCTTCAGAAAAATAATACTTTCCTGGTTCTTCTTCTGATCTCTAGGCAGGTCCAAATCAAATTCCAAAATGCCTGCTTTTGTCCAAATCCACTGGCTTTTAAAATTCAAAAGTGAAAGTGAAACCAAACCCTTCCAGAAACAAGTCACATGCCAAGTCATAAATTTTCTCTTGTCACAACAGAGGGTAGCTGTGAGGTCAAACCCCCTACTGGTTTCCTTTAAATTACCTGCTTTCCAGTCCTTGTTTACCAGTTCAACTTTTGTTGAACATCCCTTCAAAAACATCCATAGAGTTCAGCTATCTTGAGGTGTCTCAATGTCCACCGAAAATCCTTTTCAGTTTTTAAAAATATAGAATCCCAAGTTTTAATACAAAAAAATGGAAATCCTCGTAACATACTCCTGACTTGTACCTTGTATATGGTGGACAGGCTTTGAGGAGTCAGGAGGTGAGTTACTCACCTCAGAATTCCCAATCTCTGACATGTTCTTGTAGCCACAGCATTTCTATGGCTGATCCAGTTCAGTTTCTGATCAATGGTAACCCCCAGGATGTTGATCGTGGGATTTCAGCAATGGTAATGCCACTGAATGTCAAGGAGCAATGGTTAGATTATTGGAGATGGTCATTGCCTGGCATTTGTGTGGCACGAATGTTGCCACTTATCAGCCCAAGTCTGAATGTTGTCCAGGTCTCGCTGCATAGGGACACAGACTACTTCAATATCTGAGGAGTTGTGAATGGTATTGAACGTTGTGCAATCATCAGCGAACATCCCCACTTCTGACCTTATGATGGAAGGAAGGTCATTGATGAAGCAGCTGAAGATGGTTAGCCTAGGATATTACCCTGAGAAATATTATCCTGCAGCAATGTCCTGGGACTGAGATGATTGGCCTTGACATCAAGGCAACATTTGACTGAGTGTGGCATCAAGGATCACTTGCTACCTCCTCCAGTTAGTTGTTTAATTATCCACCAGTGATTTAATTATCCACCGCCATTCACGCTGGATGTGGCAGGACTCCAGAGCTTAGATCTGATCCACTGGTTATGGGATCGCTTAGCTCAGTCTATCGCATGCTGCTTACGCAGTCTGGCATACAAGTAGTCCTGTTTTGTAGCCTCACCAGGTTAATACTTCATGCTGAGGTATGCCTGATGCTGCTCTTGGCATGTCCTCCCGGACTGTTCATTGAACCAGGGTTGGTCCCCTGGCTTGATGATAATGGTAGAGTGGGGGATATGCCGGGCCATAAGGTTACAGATTGTGGTTGAGTACAGTTCTGCTGCTGCTGCTAACAGCCCACAGCGCCACATGGATGCCCAATTTTGCATTGCTAGATCTGTTCAAAATCTATCCCATTTAGCACGGTGGTAGTGTCACACAACACGATGGAGAATATCCTCAATGTGAAGGCGGGACTTCATCTCCACAAGGACTGTGCGGTGGTCACTCCTACCAATACTGTCACGAACAGATGCATCTGTGGCAGGCAGATTGGTGAGGATGAGGTCAAGTATGTTTTTCCCTCTTGTTGGTTCCCTCACCACTCGCCGCAGACCCAGTCTTGCAGCTATGCCCTTTAGGACTTGGCCAGCTCAGTCGGTAGTGGTGCTACTGAACCACTCTTGGTGACGGACATTGAAGTCCCCCACCCAGAGTACATTCTGCATCCTTGCCACCCTCACTGTTTTCTCCAAGTGGTGATTGACATAGAGGAGCACTGATTCATCAGCTGAGGGAGTGCAGTAGGTGGTAATCTGCAGGAGATTTCCTTGCCCATGTTTGACCTGATGCCATGAGACTTCACGGGATCTGGAGTTAATTTCGAGGACTCCTAGGGGTAACTCCCTCTCGACTGTATACCACTGAGCTGCCACCGCTGCTGGGTCTGTCCTGCTGGTGGGACAGGATATACCTGAGGATGGTGATGGCAGTGCCTGGGACCTTGTCTGTCAGGTATGATTCCGTGAGTATGATTATGTCAGGCTGTTGCTTGACTAGTCTGTGGGACGGTTCTCCCAACTTTGGCACAAGCCCCCAGATGTTAGTAAGGACGACTTTGCAGGGTCGACAGGGCTGGGTTTGCCATTGTCATTTCCAGTGCCTTGGTCGATGCCGGATGGTCCATCTGGTTTCATTCTGTTTGATTGACTTTGTAGCGATTAGATACAACTAAGTGGCTTGCTAGGCCATTTCAGAGGGCATTTAAGAGTCAACCACATTGCTGTAAGTCTGGAGTCACATGTCGGCCAGACCAGGTAAGGACAGCAGATTTCCTTCCCTAAAGGACATTAGTGAACCAGATGGGTTTTTACAACAATCGACAATGGTTTCATGGCCATCATCAGAGTAGCTGTGGTGGGATTCGAACCCATGTCCCCAGAGAAATACCCTAGTTTTCTGGGTTATTAGTTACTACTACATCCAGTGATGACACCACTATGCCACTGCCTCCCCTCTTAATTAATGATGAATTCCTCTTGAAAGGCCTGCCTGAACCCCAGTTGCCGCATTTCTTCAGAGACACTGGAAAACCTGCTGGATAAATTTTCGACGCCGCCTGAATGAATTGCTTCAGAGAAAGATCCCAGTGACAGCTATCTACACATATTTGGGACACCAAACCAAAAAAGGGATAACTGACACCTTTCCATATCTTCTCTTTTTTCTTCAAGTAATTGCAAGTATTTGGCCAAAGTATTCTTTTTGTCTTTTTTTGTAACAGAGCTCGAAAAAGAAAATCTCTATTTTTCCCAGTTAACTGGTGTGTGTGTGTGTGGGGAATTTTATGTTATGGCTGCGACCATAGGATATGGCGGCCTGCACGCGTGGGCTATACTCGACGGAGCTGCCGCGATATTAAACACAGTGGCTTATTTACATGGCCGTGTGGACCAGCCCCCACTGATGATGTGGAAGGAGTGGGTGCTCTGTCCCTGTCAACGGCGTCCGGCACCACTGCACAGGCGTGGTGCCATTTTTAAAGGACTTCCAGCCCTTACATTTAATTAAAAAATTTTAAAAACACTTTGCCTCAAAGTTTATTAATAATAATTAAATAAATGTTCCCAGCCCCTCTCCCACCCCCCAATAACCAGACATTCCATTCCTTGCTTTGACCCCCCACAAATACTTACCTTGCCTACCTGACCTTCCCTCCCCCCAAAGTTCAGAAACCTTTAACTTTACCCCTTCCCATCAGCACTTCGACCAATCAGATAAGTTTGAACATGCTGCCCCCGTCCTGCTCTGATATACTTACCTCCTCACCCCTCCGCACCAGTATTCCACCTTACAATACTGGTGGTACAACCAATGGTGCAGGAGCGCCGGCCACCGACCACAATATCGGAGCCGGATGGCTGGTGTGACCAGGTAATTAATTACTGCCTTAATTTACATTATTTAACATATTTAAATAGCAGTCCCATCGCTGAGCGGTGGGGGGCCACCACGAGGCCGTGCCACTGCCAGCAATATGGGGTTGGGCCTGCCAGGCATCAAGGCCCATGGCGGGCCTCCTGCGGAGGCATTTTCCAGGCCCCCTCACCACAACCACCGACGTCAAGGTTTGGTAAAATTCAGCCGTGTGTGTGTATGAGGGGCTAAGGTAAAAGGGAACTTTCATATTTCAATCTGTGTGTTAAGGCTTTGCTTTCTTACTGGTTAAGTCTTGTTTTACAACAAACTGATAATTTTGTTGTTTATTAAAGAAACCTGTGGTTGGTGTATTTTATTCTGGGATAAAGAGTAGTTTTTTTTATTCGTTCATGGGATGTGGGCGTCGCTGACTAGGCCAGCATTTATTACCCATCCCTAATTACCCTTGAGAAGGTGGTGGTGAGCTATGATCGATCATATTGGTAACTGGGTAAACACTTAAATATATGTTGTGACCTGTGGAGAAATGGAACTAGAAAAGACAGTGCACTCTCCCACCTTGGTCGTGACACCCCATTAAATTGCAATAAGTGACATGCATGATAAAGTAACCCTAGTAAACTCTGAACCAACCACAAGCAACAAGAGGTACAGGCGTGTCTGAAGGAACTAATCATTGAGATGTGCATATGTGAATCAGAAAAGAAATGTGGAGATAAAGAATATAAAACCTAAATAATATCTAGCTTTCTCACTGCAGGCAGCTGGAACAGACTTGTCCTAGTCTAATAGAAAGAAGACATCTAAAGATTCAACAGACTTCGCATGATCATCAGTTTGACCAGCTGATATGATGTCTCCAGGCAGATCTAGTTGTGTTTCTTATTTAATCCACGTATTAATGGGTAAATAAAGATAATATCTGTGACAGATGGTGTATTTGTATGTTTCTGTTTAATCAGAATTAGAACATTACAGCGCAGTACAGGCCCTTCGGCCCTCGATGTTGCGCCGACCTGTGAAACCATCTGACCTACACTACCCATGTGGGAGATGTGAAAGTTATAAATAATTCCAGCAGATATCCTTATTAGTGCAAGGTTCTGTTATTCATCACCACTGGAAAAATTTCAGAGCCACATGAAATGCCCACTCTTCCCTCCACCCCTCTCAATGCGACTAACACAAAGCAGTCCAGCAAACAACCAATCATCCATTGCATATCCCTCCATTGGTCCCAATCAATTCATGTCTTCCCATTCATCAACCAGCAAGTGAAAGGCAAGTTGCCAGCCTGTGATCAAGAATGGGCAACATGGGAAATTGGAACCAACTAATAAATTTTATTTGATTCTTCCGAAGAACAGAAACTTCACAACATAATACTTTATTTTACACCTATGTGCATACCTTTGTGAATTACAAAGCTTTACACTTCCTTTTTCCACTGCTCCTACATGGTGCAACCACTGTGGCTTCAGCAGAGATAGCAGCAGGCTGCTCAGATGCCTGTGCTGAGATGCTCTTGGTAATGACCTCTTGATTTTAGAGTCTGTGAAAGCAACACCAAAGACTGCTCCACCTGTAAAGGGGCAGACTTTACCATCAAGAAAGAAGGTAGCATGTCAGGCACTGACTGGGGGTGGGGGGAAGGGGGCAATGGGTGAAGTGGGAGTGCTTCAAGTGGAGTCCCCACTTCCAGTTCTGATGAAAGGTCACAGTTAACTCTGTTTGTCTCTCCACAGATGCTGCCAGACTTGCTGAGTATTTCCAGCACTTTCTGTTTTTATCCCCACTTCCATGATCTCTTTCGCCATTATCCCTTTCATGGGCCAGCCACACTTCAGTCTTACCACACTGCTGGAGAGCAACTTGGTACATGTCAGTGAGGCACTATAAGGCCAAGGCTAAGCCATCTGTCATCCTAGTTAATGCACCAAACATCTTGCCATTCAGAGTGTGTGCAGGCTTGATCAAAGCCTGCATGGCCACATTTGATTGCCACGATTGATTTTCCACAGAACTGTCCACTCTATTCATGCAAGAAGATGTCATCGCAATGCCTTGTGACATCTACACATTCATGTGAGGTGGATTCATAGGCTGGAATTTTACACCCCACTCTCCCCCCACCACCCCACCCTGGAACGGGCTGGGAGGCAAAAGTATATACAACTGGGTGGGATGGCAAGGGGGTGCCTTGGCCATTGTCTACCCACCTCTGTTGGTATTTTACCAGTGGCGGGGGAGGTAGCAGGCAGCCGGCCCGCCCTTAGGCCAATTGAGGCCCTTAAGTGACTAATTAATGGCCACTTAAGGGCTTCTTCCTGCTGCTGCAGTAAACCGTGACGGCCTCCTTGTGGGCTCAGGGGTGGAAAGATCCCCCCCACCCCACCACCCTTGTGATTGACACCAACTCCCCGCGCTCGTGATCGACTCCCATCCCTCTCACCGAGACCTGGCTGATTGGCCCTGGTGAGTCCTGATCTCACTTACCTTATTCTCTGACCTCCAGCACTGACTGGGTCCAGGGACGGCTGCTGTTCCAGCAGTAGCCGCCGCTTCCGGTGATGCTGCTGTTGTGCGATTGCCTTTAAGAGTAATGTCCCTTTAAGATCTTAATATGCCAGACTCACTCTGCTACTGTAACACCAAGAGGCAAGTCTGTAAATAGTTAGCTCTGAACTGTATATACTTTTTTTTTATTCATTCATGGGATGTGGGCGTTGCTGGCCAGGCCAGCATTTATTGCCCATCCCTAACTGCCCTTGAGAAGGTGGTGGTGAGCTGCCTTCTTGAACCGCTGCAATCCATGTGGGGTAGGTACACCCACAGTGCTGTTAGGAAGGGAGTTTCAGGATTTTGACCCAGCGACAGTGAAGGAACGGCAATATAGTTCCAAGTCAGGATGGTGTGTGACTTGGAGGGGAACTTGCAGGTGGTGGTGTTCCCATGCAACTGCTGTCCCTGTCCTTCTAGTTGGTAGAGGTCGTGGGTTTGGAAGGTGCTGTCTAAGGAGCCTTGGTGCGTTGCTGCAGTGCATCTTGTAGATGGTACACACTGCTGCCACTGTGCATCGTTGGTGGAGGGAGTGAATGTTTGTTGATGGGGTGCCAATCACGTGGGCTGCTTTGTCCTGGATAGTTTTAGATTAGATTAGAGATACAGTACTGAAACAGGCCCTTCGGCCCACCGAGTCTGTGCCGACCATCAACCACCCATTTGTACTAATCCTACACTAATCCCATATTCCTACCAAACATCCCCACCTGTCCCTATATTTCCCTACCACCTACCTGTACTAGTGACAATTTATAATGGCCAATTTACCTACCAACCTGCAAGTCTTTTGGCTTGTGGGAGGAAACCGGAGCACCCGGAGAAAACCCACGCAGACACAGGGAGAACTTGCAAACTCCACACAGGCAGTACCCAGAATCGAACCCGGGTCCCTGCAGCTGTGAAGCTGCAGTGCTAACCACTGCGCCACTGTGCCGCCCTAATAGTGTCGAGCTTCTTGAGTGTTGTTGGAGCTGCACCCATCCAGGCAAGTGGAGAGTATTCCATCACAGTCCTGACTTGTGCCTGGTAGATGGTGGACAGGCTTTGGGGAGTCAGGAGGTGAGTTACTCGCCACAGGATTCCTAGCCTCTGACCTGCTCTTGTAGCCACGGTATTTATACAGCTACTCCAGTTCAGTTTCTGGTCAACGGTAGCCCTTAGGATGTTGCTAGTGGGGGGATTCAGCGATGATAATGCCATTGACTGTCAAGGGGAGATGGTTAGATTCTCTCTTGTTGAAGATGGTCATTGCCTGGCACTTGTGTGGCATGAATGTTACTTGCCACTTATCAGCCCAAGCCTGGATATTGTCCCAGTCTTGCTGCATTTCTACACGGACTGCTTCAGTATCTGAGGAGTCACGAATGGTGCTGAACATTGTGCAATCATCAGCGAACATCCCCACTTCTGACCATATGATTGAAGGAAGGTCATTGATGAAGCAGCTGAAGATGGTTGGGCCTACTACCTGTTTAGCTGTTTAATAAACATGTTTGAGATCTTCAATCAATTGAACTCCACGCATCTTATTTAGGTTGCATCATGCAACATAAAAAACTTCTCAATACAGCTGATAGGACTGAAGAGTTGTTGGCCCTCTGATTGGTTGGAAGCTCTTGGAGTCAGGACAACTTGCCTCACAGGGGCAGAAGCCACAACCTCAGTCAATTAATTGCCTGAACCATGCAAAATAGCGTCGTGGCTTCCAGGGACGTCAGATGCAGGCTTGCCCCCAGCTTTCCAGCCGATGGATGGTGCCACTGTCTCCTCATTAAATCCTGGCCCTCCATTCTGTCTGCAATCTTGTACAGTGTTCTTGAAAAGCCTGTTTGTTCATTTCACATTTTCTGATATTCCGCAGTGATTATCCTTCTCATTGAAGACTCCCAGAATACAATATTTGTGCCCAGCTGAGAAGAGCTGTTCCTGCCACCATTGTCTGCTCTTGTTCACTTGTGAAATGTGAGTCAGCAGTTGAAAAGTCAACTGTCTATCTAACTGATTCCATTGAAGTGTGAGTAACTGAGCTGGTGCATGGTAAACATGAGTCATGTGACATTGCACACTCAGATGGAACCAGCTCCTCTAAGGATCCGACATCTGTGAGGTGCATGGACTCCTGATGCATGCCTGAAGGCCCTGTCAGAGAGAAATGATACGAATTAGCACTGACAAAGTAAGAATATTACAACTTATCATTATGAAGATGATTATATTTCACTCATGGCTGGAATCAAATTAAGTGTTGTATGCCATGTGTGCACTATATTTCATTCTGTCATCAGATAGGTTGGGAGATCCACATTTTCCACAATAACCTGGGGCACTGAGCTACCACTGATCTCCAGTGCTTCCTTCTTTGTGGCAAGATCAGGTTTCTTCCTCCTGTTGTTGGGAAAAGTATCTCTCTGTGGCTTCTCACTGCCCTCAGCAGTACATCAAGAAAGGTGTCACTGACGTGGAGTGCAGCCTTTGACCATCCTGAATACATTATCAAAGTTCTTCTCCTCTTGCTTTCAACTACCAACTCCTCCAAATTCCATCTTTTGGATTGGCCTTTAAATTCTGGATTTAAGATCTCATCAATGTGGGACAGCACCACACCCAATGCTGTTTAATTGACACCAAACACAGAAGTAAAATTAACATGAGTTACTTGTGTTTAAATACACACTGAACACACTGAATGGGTAGGCGGTGGCGTAGTGGTATTATCACTGGACTAGTAACCCAGAGACCCAGGGTATTTCTCTGGGAACATGGGTTTGAATCCCACCACAGCAGAAGGTGGAATTTGAACTTAATTAATAAATCTGGAACTAAAAGCTAGTCTAATGATGGCCATGAAACCATTGTCGATTGTTGTAAAAACCCATCTGGTTCACTAATGTCCTTTAGGGAAGGAAATCTGCTGTCCTTACCTGGTCTGGCCTACATGTGACTCCAGACCCACAGTAATGTGGTTAACTCTTACATGACCTCTGAAATGGCCTAGCAAGCCACTTAGTTGTACCTAACCACAACCTCAGTTGTACCTAACCACAACCTCAGTTGTACCTAACCGCTACGAAGTCAATAAAAAGGAATGAAACCGGACGGACCACCCGGCATCGACCTAGGCCACTGTCGCTGGGTCAAAATCCTGGAACTCCCTTCCTAACAGCACTGTGGGTATACCTACCCCAAATGGATTGCAGCAGTTCAAGAAGGCAGCTCACCACCACCTTCTCAAGGGCAATTAGGGATGGGCAATAAATGCTGGCCTGGCCAGTGACGCCTACATCCCATGAACGAATAAAAAAAAAGAACTTACTTCCAGGTTTTCCACACAATATCAGACTCCCCAGTCCCCAATGCATTTCGGACTTTATAACCAGGGCCAATAAGTCAGCAACAAATGAGTGCACCATCCATGTATGACTGTAATCTCCATGATGACAAAGAACTACTTCAGTGTACCATCCATTTTTATATAATTGAAAAGTGCAAACAAGAAACCATTCTATTTAGTTTCATTTTCAGATTAAAATATCAAAAAAATAGTGGCAGAAACTATCAGTAATACAAGTGAGAAGTTGTCTTGCAGAGAGGTGCATGGCAAGGTCAACCCCATGGAATCTCCACTGCAAAAATCTGCAGTGAGGTTCAAAAATAAAAATTATTTTTCCAGGAATTTCCTTGGAGGTGTTCTCACTCGATTGTAGTAACTTCTCTGGAAGTGCAGCACCTGCAAACAGGATTTATGCTGTGTTTTTCCAAACTAGGCTAGCAGAATGGGAGGAAATTCTCAGTCCTTTCCAAATGCTGGAGCAAGGGTTGAGGGGGTGAAGGATTCACAGATATCTGAGGTAAATGTTGTCAGTAATGAATCATAGTGAATGGAGAATACGAATGGTAATTACTGTCAGGTAAAAGCACAGATATATTTAAGCTTCTAATGAGAATATAAAAAAGTGAGGATTTTGCAAGCAGAAACAAATCATTTGGCATTTAAGACATTTAAAAGCAACTAAATACCTGTAACCTAAACTACTACCACACTTGATGACCATACAAAGAATAATAGTTCCAACTGAGACATTTCATTTATCTACCTTTCCATGAATCCTCTGACCTGCCTCTACTCCCTCAGGAAGTTCAGATTCTGTAGATTCTTCGTTCTTCTGGGTGTGTACCTTTTGCTCTTGCTGTACTGCTATCTGTAAGAAATTAAACAAAGCTATTGTCAGAAACAAAGTATGAAAATTGACCAATATTTTGATGGAACATTAAAGCTACCTTAAGCACATTTTTGTAGACTAAAATGTTCTACTTAAGCCGATAATAAATCAAATGAAATACATTTTGATGAATCTCAGCTTATGTATCATATGTTAATTATATAATTAAACTTCTTTTACCTCCAAAGAAATATTGGTTTCAATCTTCAGAAGCATATATAATCTGCAGACATTTAAAAAATATGTTCTGTAGTAAGTGCAGCTATTAACTGATTGAAGTTGAATATAAAGGTATAATGGGCTGAATTTATTCCACTATACAAGCTGAGGTCAGGCAGTAGGGCAGTGGAAGAAGAGAAATAGGGTGGGGATGCCCATCGCTGGATTCCCATCACTGCAAGCATGTTGGAAATATTGCTTCCCAACAGTGGCAGAAGTGTAGTGGAGGTTCTGCCAGAAACCCACTTTGCATATAAAATTAGGTCAAAACCTAGCAAAATGAGTCAGGGTCACAGTGGGGTTGGGGCGAGGGGTAGAAAAAGCATCCTGACCTATCTCTAGTGATGAAACTGCCCTGCAGAAATGCAGCCTAACTAGTCACTAGGTTCTATGATTATGAAGAATCATTTTGCAAACTGAAGAAATCGCATTTTCAAAGAATGTGAAAGTTACAGAAAGCTATATAGCATACAATTAGCAGGCTGAGAGGAAGCCCTTTTAAATTTGAAATTTTGAGCTTAAAAGGTTTTTGAGTAGCGTGCACCCACACCAAGAAGCACACAGGAATTGGTCCTCAGGCCTCATCTACATTTTCAAGGCAAGCTGCACTGGTTGCACATCTACAGATAGCTCATCTTATCAGAAAACATTTTGGGCCCCCTGCCTCACTTGCAGAGACCCTCAGGTAAGTTCCAGCAGGGGAAGTTGGATTGAACAGTGGGGGTGTGGTGTTGGGATGGGGGTGGTGTGGTCATCACAAGGACTGTGGAATTGGAGGGAAGCACTCCAGCTCCTCCTAGTTTCATAGAAAAGTTTTATTTAAAAAAAAACTTAACATTAGTTGGTAGCAGGGTTTGCTGAAGAGTCCTGAGCATTTCAGGTCCGACACCTGCACCCTTCATTGATAACAAATTTTGTAGAGGGTTCCTTGAACATGTCTTAGGCCCCTAATTAATATTCAAAGGCCCTAATGCCAGTTTTAAGCAGGCACTTGGGATGCTATTTAGCAGTGGGGCCCAATGCCTGCATAGATTAGGTGCAGACCATCCCATTACTAAATTGGTATGCTTTACACTAGCTTTTGTAAAAAAAAAGCACAACGATACCAATTTATACCACAACATTTTTCCATTGTTTTGCACTGAGCTTCAACATCAAACAAACATAAGTCAAGTACATAATGATCATAATGAATGGCAGAGCAGGCTCGAAGAGTCGCATGGCCTACTTCTGCTCTTATTTTCTATGTTTCTTTGTTCCATAAAAATAGAAAGTGCTGGAAATACTCAGCAGGTCTGGAAGCATCTGTGGAGAGAGAAACAGAGTTAACAGGGGAATTTTATGCAGTCCAGTGCTACGGATTTGGTGGTGTGCAGGGTGACATAATTAGGTGGGAGGTGTTTTTTCGGATTCCCGACGGCGGGATATTTTAGAGGAACTAAGTTGTCGGTGGGTTTGCTGCATTCCAGGGTTCCCCCAGCGCAGTGGTGGATTATAGCTTTGCATTCATTTACATGCCATGAATACTCATTATCCTATGCTCATAGTTAGGATTTAGTTCTATCTGCCAGATTAATTGAACAGCGAGTGATATTCCCGTCCCACCCAGTTCACGAAAATTTCAACGTGGCATGCAACAGTTGGATTTGTGCAGTTGAGTCTCAGGACTGTGTTCTTCTCTCTTTCATTCAGCCGCTAAACTAACGCCAGCATTGGAATGGATGTTTGTCTCCAGGCCAGCACTGCAATGGATATTTACTTCCACGCCACTATTGGAATGGATGTTTGCCTCCAGGCGCGGCACCAGCAAGGGTGAATCATCTCAGGGGATGGTGGCGACGCCATGGAGTAGCAGGGGAGGGAAGTGTGGGGCTGATCGGGTGCATGGAGAAGCAGAAAAGGGTAGTCAGGGAGGGAAGGGTGCAGGCTGGAAGGTGGCAGGAGGAGGTTGGAAGGTGGGCAAATTTGCCTGGTATCACAGACGCAACATTTTCTGGAAGAATGCAAGCCATGTGCCCAATCAAGGAATTGGGAGGAGACAAATGATGGCTGGTGGGATCTCCTGCTGCATGAAAATATAAGGCACATAACAGTGATCTGCTCATGTCTTTCATGGCTCTGCAAAGACATGAGTCTCATACACACAATTCGTCCACTAATATGCAAACAATTGCAGAGAGAGAGACTGAGGAGGGATCTTGGTGGATTAATGGATGATGCCTCAACAGGAGCAACAGGCAGCACAAGAGGGTGAGGTAGCTCAGAATGAAGCCATCCAGGAAAGGCATTATCGAAGATGGGCACTGGCATGTCATCGCATCCTCAGGACAAGGACACATTACCTTCAGATATCAGAGACGCAATTCCAAAGAAGCATGAAGATGTGACTTGCAATGGCAACAGAAATGTGTACGATCCTTCAGTATTACCTGCAGCCGCTTGTTTTCGTTGGGACTCCCATGCCACTTACCCTCAAGGTTTCTTTCTTTTCTTTTGGGCCTCCTTATCTCGAGAGACAATGTATACGCGCCTGGAGGTGGTCAGTGGTTTGTGAAGTAGCGCCTGGAGTGGCTATAAAGGCCAATTCTAGAGTGACAGGCTTTTCCACAGGTGCTGCAGAGAAATTTGTTTGTCGGGGCTGTTGCACAGTTGGCTCTCCCCTTGCGCCTCTGTCTTTTTTCCTGCCAACTACTAAGTCTCTTCGACTCGCCACATTTTAGCCCCGTCTTTATGGCTGCCCGCCAGCTCTGGCGAACGCTGGCAACTGACTCCCACGACTTGTGATCAATGTCACAGGATTTCATGTCGCGTTTGCAGACGTCTTTATAGCGGAGACGTGGACGGCCGGTGGGTCTGATACCAGTGGCGAGCTCGCTGTACAATGTGTCTTTGAGGATCCTGCCATCTTCCATGCGGCTCACATGGCCAAGCCATCTCAAGCGCCGCTGACTCAGTAGTGTGTACAAGCTGGGGATGTTGGCCGCCTCGAGGACTTCTGTGTTGGAGATACGGTCCTGCCACCTGATGCCAAGTATTCTCCGGAGGCAGCGAAGATGGAATGAATTGAGATGTCGCTCTTGGCTGGCATACGTTGTCCAGGCCTTACTTTGTACTTAATTTCATTGTTACCAGGGATCAATGGGCGATATATGTGGTATCTCACAGTCTGTGACCCACAGGTGCATCAAAGAGGTGACCAATGCCCTTTTTCGACATGTCAATGATTTCATCTACTTTACCTGTAAACAAGGACAGCCAGGTAGCAAGGTCTGCGGTCTTGGGCACCATCACTGGCTTCCCTAGAGTGCAAGGGTGATTGACTGTACTTATGTGACCATTAGAGCTCCATAGGACCAGCCTGCTGCCTTTATTAATCACAGAGGCTTCCACTCTTTCAACATGCAACTGGTTTGTGACCACAGGAGAAGAATAATGCATGTTTCCCAGGGACCTGTCATGACTCCTACATTTTGAGATACTCTCAGCTGCCAGCAGTTTTCGAGGAACCAGTCAAAGTGGACAGATGGATCCTGGGTGACAAGGGTTATCCCCTTTGTACATGGTTGATGACACCAGTATGTCATCCCCAAATGCTGCTGAAGAGAGGTACAATGCTGCTAACGCACCCACCAGAGCCATCATTGAGCACACTGTTGGCATGCTGAAAATGCAATTCCGTTGCCTTGAGCGGCCTGGAGGGTTCTTTAGTGCCACATTGGGTGTCACGAAAATTCGTCATCTGCTGTGCCTTTCACAACCATGCAATTAGATATGGCAACATTCTGCAAGCAGAGTAACAGGAGGAACACCAGTCCCCCTCAGATGAGGATGACAATGAAGAGGGTGAGGAGGAGGACAACAATGACAACGATGCCATCATCGATATGAGGACCATGAAGAGACATGCAAGGGACATCAGGAAGGACCCTATTTATAGATGTTTCAGCCAACAATAAGTCACATCATCAAGGAATGTTGGGAGGAGAAACATAACAATTCCCCACAGAAATTCCCTTTTGCATGAGGTCTTATCGCTGCAATTTTAATGAAGCGTTGCTGCATTTTCATGAGATTGGCATTTGAAATCATCCATGGGCTACGATGAATGCAAGTACACACCAGAAGGCCTGCTAACCGACCCGAACCCAACGGGACATGACGACATGTGCCGGGCTCAGGTTGGGTCGGGTCGCACCTCCGGGTGCGGTATTCGGGCTCGGGTCGGACACACTCCATCACCACCTCAGGTAAGTGACTTTAATGTTAATTTACTTTTTGGATTTTAAAGGTGGTTTTGCTACAGTTATCTTAAGCTTGTGCAGGTAAAGAACAAAGTGAAAAACGGAAGGTAGGTTAGCTGATGGTCAGGTCGGGTCGGGCGTGGGAAAACAATGGAAGGACTCGGGCTGGGTCTCATTTGCAGATCCGAGCAGGGCTTAACTTAGCACTGCTGGCAGTGGTGTGTAATCACTGTAGAAAACAAAGTATTGGAAAAAGTTATTAGTCATCAATAGCAAAACAGCCATCGTGTAAGAGTGAAGGTTAAAATTCCAATGAGGTATGGACACTGGACTTTTCCTGAGAAGCTTGGCAAGCATTATTGCATTCCTGCTATTGGCCTCCAAAAAACCTTTTTGTATTCATCAGTAACCAAGCAAAATATTACTTAGAGTGAATCAAATTTTGCAAGAAATAAAAATGTCTTCATACATCTTTGCATTTGTTAACATTTCTACATCACCGGTGTCACCTTCATGCTCAAAACTGTTTCAATGTTCTTTTCCTGCCACAACATCTAGGTGCTACCCTGACATTAGCAGATGAGGTGGAGGCAGTCTGCTCAGTGTGCTGCTTTGTTGCTGTGGATGACTGTGGCAGGCGTCCTCTGGAGGAATGGGGCCTTGATGGCTCCATCCTATGGGGTTGTGCAGCCATGGTTCTGGAGTATTCTCTGTGCGTTCGCCTGCTGGATGAAAGGGGGATCAATGTTGGGGGGAGGACGAGATCCTGCTTTCCCTTGGGGTGTCCTGAGATGGAAGTCACGGGGCAGCTGGCACGCTCCTCCTCCATCTGTGTGCACGATGGCACCCGCCTGTCTCCCCGAGGGGAAGGAACACCTGGAGGGAGGTCCAGGTTGCTCGTCCCCCTCTCGCTTAGATTCTGCTGCATGGAGCCCACGGCAATAGTGATAGAGTGCGTCAGATCGCATATAGCTTGAGTAGTCAACCAGACTCGCCATGGAGCTCGCCAGACTCTTGACTGAGGAAGCCATACGCTCAAATTCCTGGGGCATGGCAGATGTCATGGCTTGCATGGACTCCTCCATGGCATGCGCTAAACCACGCATGATCTCAGGCATCTCCAAAATATTTTCCACATGGCTTTGCTGCACATCCAGCAGACTTCGCATAGCAACAAACAGAGGATATCATGAGCATGGGGCTGAGCAGGGACCTGGTCACCAGCAGTCCTCCGATTGTCAGGGGAACCAGCTGGCACATGCTCCCTCAGCTGCTGGGACATATCTGTGTTGTGATCACCAAGTTGTGACCCAGATTCTAATCTTAAAACCCCCATGGACTATGTGGATGTATCGCGCTGGCAGAGGTGGAAGAAGCAGATGACAGTGCACTCTCTGGGACATTGGCTTCTTC
The DNA here is from genome assembly GCF_036365525.1 of Heterodontus francisci. Lineage (NCBI taxonomy): Eukaryota > Metazoa > Chordata > Chondrichthyes > Heterodontiformes > Heterodontidae > Heterodontus > Heterodontus francisci. The sequence continues at coordinate 28,748,347 of NC_090388.1, read as the reverse complement.
TTGCTCCCCAGAGGAGGATTCTTGGGCCATGTGCCATTCTGCTACTCGAGTGCGGGATCCTGCAGTGAAGACACAAACAGAAGCACTTTAAGCATGTGCTTCACATGAGTTCACACAATTTCCTTCAGTTTCCACATATGGCTGCAACAGCAGAGGGGACACTTCATTCTTTTGCCTTGTGGATCCTGCCTCGTCATCACCGCTCACCCTGCCTCCCTCCTCTCTCCCAATCTCAGAGGCCTCCTGCTCCGCCGTGGGTCAGCAAACTAATGTCAGGGACCCCTCCTTCCATCTTAGCATGTTCATGCTGGTTGTGGCTTTGTTTCTCCTGCAACAGACACTGCAGATTGGATGACATGGCAAATGATGCATCGCAACCATTGGATACATGCATGAACATCACTCATTCTGCACTGGCTTTCGCACAATACATCCAATCGCATAAACAATACCAATCTTCATCATATAGTAAATGGCAGCAAGGCTGCTCATTCATTTGACTGCATTCCTTGCGTACTCTCTGCCTTAAAAACACCAAGCCATGGGAAAAAAAATCAAATCAATGGAGCAGCCTCATCAGGACCTCTTACCCTCGCTGATCTGAATGAGTCATTGATGCGCATGTGGCACCAAACCCATGTTCTAAGAGTTATCCCACGGTTCTAGACCTCCTCCGCTACCTCCGTCCAGGCCGCCTTGGTGAGGCGGGAGGGTCTTCACTACATCTACAGGGAAGAGGACCTCACGCCTTTCCCTGATGGTCTGCAGGAGACCCTGCAGGGAGGCATCACTAAACTGTGGGGCAGGACGCTGCCTGCTGGCTGCCATTTGATTCATTTTGGCTGAGGGGAAAATAAATGATATGAAGTTGGTGGTGAGTTTCACAAAATAAGGGAGGCAAAAACATTTTGATTTAGGTGAAAGCTTCAATTTAAGTTATTCTGAAGGTACTTACATGAAAAGAAGGCTGCTGCTCCTAGAGTCTGCAGGCACAGAATGTTTTATATCTGTGGCGATCATGGTGCTTGGGGCAGTGACGCCGGTTTGCGCCAATGAAAGGTCACCTCTACCGCATGATCCAGTGTGTTCGCTGTGCCCGTTGGCTAATTTAAATACAAAACTATGTGGGAAACGGGATTTGCGGCGGGAACGGAAGTTAGGACAACTTCAGTCCCGCCTTCAGGAACACTGTGACACTCATAAGATTCCACCTAACAGGTCAGAGACCTGACATGTTAATTCTGCTCCTCTGTCCAGAGATGCTGCCCGACCTGCTGAGTATTTCCAGCACTTTGTTCTTATTTCAGATTTCCAGTATCCGCAGAATTTTGCTTTTATTCTAGGTCAGGTACTGCTTAGATAAGATGCACAGTACAGCTCCCTTTACTATGCCGCAAAAGTAGACCTTAAACACAGCCAAAGAACATCAACGAGTGAACCAAATTTTTTTCCATTTCCTATATCTTCCAATACCTGAGAAAGACTGCCAGGTGAGTGCCAACTTTCTGAAGTTTTGAACTGTGGCCTTCTGACTACTAAGATTTGGACTCCCATAAGCAAAGTTTCACTGGGTCATGTGTTAAATAAAACTGCATTTGGTATAACAATTGTCATAGGCAATTCATTACTTTTTTCCCCCATTCCTCTGCATTGTTGGGTCCCATTCATAATCCCCTGTAGGTAGATGTTCTAAAGGGGTCTATGGATCACTTGGCTGTAAGGGTCTTGTCTGCCTCATCAAGGATGAGAACATAGGCTGAATATTAAGCGAATCCAGGGGATGGAAACAGAGATGGGTGTTAAATTCCAGAAAGCTGTTGTGGAAGGATGAATGGAGCCTATCTTTACTCAGTTTCACATTTATTGTACAGAGTAAAAGAATTACAAACATGTAGCTCCTCACTTAAAACCCTCCACCAGTCTCAGTAAGAGTCGCCTTGTAAGTGCTCAAGTAAGACCCCAGTTAACACCCTCCACCTGCATATAGTTAAACAATTATAAAACAGATTCCCTTCTTTTATAATAAAACTTAGATTAATGTGCTCAAACATTTCAAAATAAATTCCATATTATGTATAAAGCATTAAAAGGCTCAAAGAATATTTCAAAATAAAATCAAAATAAATTCCATATTAGGTACAAAGTATTACATTGCAAGACACCCTTCCTCTAGCACCCCTAACAACTTCTTTGTACTAGCATTCCTTTTGTGAAACAATTGGATAGCTTATGACTTGCATCTACCCATTTAAGTTTGGAGATTTCCTTTCTCTCCAGCATTTGTTTCAATCCAGCAATGTCAATACATAGTCTTTTCTCACTCACACTTTTTGTAGTGTGTACACTGTCCCACAAAGAACTATTATCCTCATATCATTCAGTGGGTATCCTACCTTCAGTATGGCCCTTGTTCAGAATTTCATTTGAAATATGTTACAAAAACAACCCCATATCCACTGAATCCATAAGACCCAAGTGCTTCCGCAGCTGAAGTGCTTTTAAGGACCCTTTTTATTTCTTAGCTTCTCAAGCTAAAGGAAAACATTTCCGATTTTCACACATCAGAAATATTATGAAACCAGCTGCACTTGAAAACCCATCAGGAAGATTAGTGTGTGAAGCCTCACTAAAAATGAGTAGCTTCATGTTCTTTGGGTCACCTAAGGATGGGAACTTCAGTACACATTTCTCCAGATTTAATTGTTTTAATGTTTTATTTGCCCTTAAAAGATTCTCAATGTTCATCATCGTACCTAGCTCCAGCACATCAAAACTAGCATCAGGTCTAGTCTGAGTGCACAACCAATTTAATTGACCAATCAAGCTTTGCAATTGCTCAGTCTCTGCTTTAGATATGTTTAGTTTAGTTTAGAGATACAGCACTGAAACAGGCCCTTCGGCCCACCGAGTCTGTGCCGACCATCAACCACCCATTTTATACTAATCCTACACTAATTCCATATTCCTACCACATCCCCACCTGTCCCTATCACCTACCTATACGAGGGGCAATTTTATAATAGCCAATTAACCTATCAACCAGCAAGTCTTTGGCATGTGGGAGGAAACCGGAGCACCCGGAGGAAACCCACGCAGACACAGGGAGAACTTGCAAACTCCACACAGGCAGCACCCAGAATTGAACCCGGGTCGCTGGAGCTGTGAGGCTGCGGTGCTAACCACTGCGCCACTGTGCCGCCCTATATATCATAATTTTTCTCCAAAAACCTAGCACGATTAACCGGGATGGGAGTAATACTCTCTAAACAGGATTATTTATTTAAAGTTATTCCAGACCCCCAAACCTGACTCCAAATCTTAAATTCTGCCCTAATCTTAATAACATATTTCTCAAAATCCACAGTACCACCCCATAAGAAATAATCAACATGCATCATGAAAGTTTCCCTTTACTAATAAAACATGGCAGGATCTGCTTTAAGTCGAACACAACCAATTTTCAGCACAACAGATCTCATTGAGAAATACCCATACCCTGGAAGCATTATTAAGGCCATAGATGCATTTGTTCAGTTTCCATAGTTTTCCTTCCGCATCTGCTACCTCTTCAGGTGGTTTCAGAAACACTTTGCTAAAAAGTATCACCCTGCAGAAATGCGACTTTTATGTCAATGGATCTACACTCCCAATATGAATATGTGAGCAAAAGAGCTAGAAAGATTTGAGATTACTTTTCCAGCTGTGGGAGAGTCCACTCTAATGTCACTATCACCCAGTCACTGTTCAAAACCCCTTGCAACAAGCCTTGCTTTAACCTTATAAGTCCCATCGGGAAGGACTTTTTCTGTACACATCCTCTATGTGACAAGGCTGGCTGCCCCCTTTCTGGTACCTAAGAATAAACACCAAATTCGCTCCAACTCTCTAGTTCCTTATGTTTTTCTTCGCTCATTAGTTTATCCTCAGGTTTATTGGCAGCCACTAAAACATCACGGTCACGAGGACTTCTGCTTCCAGTTCTATTCCGAGACTGCTTCATTTCATTTCTTCGTTTCATTGTGGAATCTGTTCAAATTATAGCCTCTATTAGCACTATGATGTCTTTTGGGCCGACTGCTATAAGATCTCCCTCACACACCATATGAGGCTCTTTCTCCAGTACAGAATCATTTCCTGGTGCAAGAGTCACTTCCAGACCCACTATTAGAACTTGCACTGCGCATTGTTACCCACCCCATTCTGCCTGTCCATGGATCTTGCTTCTTGGCCACCATCTTGAATATTCAACCAATATTTAAAGTTGCCAGTAGATTTTCCTGCATGACCCACAATTGTTGCATCCCTCCATTTATTAAATGCCTATGGAATGTACATTTTCAGAGTACCCACTCAGGGCAATTGTCCTTTGGATGCATCAGCTCTTTCTTGAGTGTCATGCTCCCTCAGATTACTATACAACCCTTGTTCTACCTCATTCTATTCCTAGGACCTTCATCACAAAACACATGATCATTTTGCGGTACAAGATGCGTCATTTCCCTCTATTAGCTGCTCGGATTCTGAGATTTTGTAATCAACTCCGATTAATTGTGAGGAATGAACCTTAACAGTTTAGTTTCTCCGCTTGATAACCACTGTCTTACCATCACAACCTATTACCTTACCAGGGCCCTTCCATTCCCTATGACCCTCTCTTTTATAATACACCAAATATCCTGGATTAAATTCTGCCTCAGATGGCCTGATATGATGCTTCAGAGCTCTCTGAATTTTCTCAGAGACCTCAGCCTTGATGAAAGCCCGTCTCCCTGCATGTAAATCATTCAAATGTGCAAAAAAACTGAACTAATTGTCGTACCTTCTAGAGCAGGAAGACTGTCACACAGAACAGAAGGCAATTTGGGATACCGCCCATAGACCAATTGATAGGGACTATATCCCCCAAGCACCTGAAGCGAATTCTTTGCAATCAACCCCCCCCATGCCAGAGCGGTTGTCAACTTGCAGTTTGTTTGGTCAGCTAAGATTTTATGCAACATTTCATCAATCGCTATGTGATTCCTTTCACAGAGTCCATTGCTGAAAGGACTTTCAGCTGCAGTATTCATAACCATAGTGTTCATATTTTCACATATGTCTCTGAACACGTCATTGACAAGTTCCCCTCCATTATCAGTCAGTAACTTAGCTGCTTCTCCCTATCCATTTTGTCATGATTTTATCTCCAATCACTCTTTTGTCCTTGCTATTTATTATTATAGAAAGACTAAATCCAGTGGCTAGGTCTGTAAAATGTAGAATTAAAACATTCTTGTCTTTGTCCCATACCTTTAAATCCATGGCAACTACCTCGTTAAAGTCACATGCTAATGAACAGTTTGCAATAGGACGTGACAGCGTCCTCGATATTTGTTTTTTTACAGATTTCACACTTTTAGCAGGGTTTTTAATCTTTAATAAGGGTGAGCAAATTTTCTGTGCAACTAAGACAATTTGCTTTTTTATCTCTGAATCTTACCACCTGATGCCATTAATACTTCTTTAACACTCTGACTAGAAACATCAGGTTTTGTTAAAGGCATAATATAATGCCCCGACTGGGTAAACTACAAATTCACTGACTTTCCAAAAACAATTGCCTTATCATGCTCCATATCAAGTTTCATTTGTGTCTTTTTCATTGAACGTTTGCTCAACAGTAAAGGCATTTCACTAGAGATTACATCAGTACTGATAAAGTAGCTTACTCCAGCTATTTTACATGGAATTACTACTCTCTTCAGTGACTTCAATGTGTCATTAACACCAAACCAAAAGCTGGTAGTACTTTTATACTCCTTAACCTTGTGTCGATCCTCATTACTGAGAGTGAATACAGATAACATTGTAACCCATCAGTTCCATATACTGTCAGTGTGCAAGCACTATCCAATACAGCACAGTTGAATGAATCCACAACTAATACATTTATCATAGGACTAAAACTCCTTGTGACCAGTACAATTCATTCAGATTCATCATTATCTTCCTCTTCTGCCTCAGAATTCTCTGAGTCATGTGTTAGTTATTTCAAGGATTCTGCCCCTCCACTTTGGGCAGTTCATTGCACAATGATACTTTAAGTCACACCTGAAGCACCTATTAATTACACCTTGAGCATTCCTGGAATTCATTCACCTATGACTGCTGTTCTAATTCTGTCTTCTACTGTAATAGGCCTACTAAAGGTGCTTTCATCCTCATTCTTCCTGGCTTTAACTCTTCCATTTTACTTCTGCCTGCATCCAGTATCTGGACCATTTCAAAACCCAGTAAACATTGAGTACTCCATTCTTTGTGTCAGCGCAGAATGCCCTGTTTGTTCTAACAGGGCAGCAGGAAATTGCTGTTTCCCCAGGAATTTCTTTAAGGCAGCAGACATCTAATCTAATTACATCAAATTTGAACAGTGGTCAGGGACAGGAGGATGTGCCTGTGAGTGAGGCAGGTATGGGGATCCAGAATTTAGCTCTGGAGGAGCCTCAGCCAGTGCCCTTACCTAATAGGTATGAGGGCACAGACTGCAGGGAGGATGAGCAAAGTGACCACAGCACCATGGTTCAGAGTGCCATTCAAGTGGCGGGGGGGGGGGGGGAGAAAAGAGAAATGTAGTAGAAATAGGGGATAGCACAGTTAGGGGAATAGATACTGTTCTCTGCAGCAAAGACAGGGAGTCCGAAGGCTGTGTTTCCTATCTGGTGCCAAGGTTAAGGACATCTCTTTTGGGCTGGAGTGGTACCAACGACGTAGGTAGGACTAGGAAAGAAGTTCTGCTGAGGGACTATTTATAGAGTGCATCAGGGATTGTTACTTAGAGCAATATGTTGCAGAACCTACCCGGCAACAGGCTATTTTAGATCTAGTAATGTGTAATGAGGTAGGATTAATAAGAGATATCGCAGTTAAGGATCCTCTAGGGGGTTATAACAGGGAGTCTTTTTCCAAGAACCGAACCCCAGTCAGAATCAAGAGCCTGTCCATATGCAATACCCTAGCGCAATTAGCAATTTAAATGCGAGCACTGAACCAGGGATCTCCAAATTGAATTTCCTCAATCTTCCAAACAGTCTGTTAAAGTCAATTATATATTCTTCCATTGAATAAACCATCTGTTTTCTGAAATCTATCAAAGTGTGACCATGCCTCATATGCATTCAATAGGTCATCTTGTAAATTGCTTCCAAGAATTCTAACGGAAGATTCAACACTTCATTAGTATCCAACTGATGATTATCAAGTTCATAAACCACCTTACTTCTGATTTTACTTTTGGTGGTGAGATTTTAGTTTTCTATGTGAAAAAAAGTTGTCCTAGTTTCCAACCTTCAGCTTCAGGCAACCATTCTTAAATTCCAGAAAGTTTGTTGTGGAAAGATAATGCTGGAGCCTATCTTTACTCAGTTTCACCTTTATTGTACAGAGTAAAAGGATTACAAACATGTAGTTCCTCACTCAAAACCTTTCACCAGTGTCAGTAAGAGTCTCCTTATAAGTGCTGAAGTAAAACCCCAGTTAACACCCTCCACCTGCATATCATTAAACAACTGATACAGCGGGGTCCGGGGTGGAACATAAAATTGAGTGGGTCATAATGTCCCATCCCGATTTTACCAATGGCAGCAAAGATGGAGAGCGCAGTATTGACAGTGATGCAGCGGGCAGGTAATTAAGATACTTAAGAGTCCAATTGAAAGGGATTTTAGGGTTGGGTTTGAAATTTGTAAACGACGTACAGGTTTTATGGGGCTTCAGAGGCTCGCCTCCTTCAAGGAGGTGACATGGAGGCGGTAGATCATGGCTGTTTGCAACGGAAGGCCATCGGGAGGGCAACCATCGACTGCCAGGTAGGGTGACAAAGGGAGGGCATCACGCATTGTGTGAGGAGTGAGGGCAAGGGTCTCTGAACTGCAATGGGGGGCCTGCCATATGCAAGGGAGGGAAATGGGCAGGCGCCACCTTGGCAGAGCTCATAAATGGGGGCAAGGAGGGGCTGCTGGCAGGGAACAATTAGCATTTAGGGAGAGGCCAATTATCATGGGCCTCATTCATCCAGGCTTCTGGGACACTGTAGAAGAAGATGTGCAACATAGCGGGAGGGAGGGCCAGGCATTTGCAGCAACATTCCAATGACGTGTGAGCCCACAGGAGGATCAGCAGTGGCCGCCAGATGGTGGAAAAAGGTGCAGAGGGGGAAGACAGGAGGTACCCTCCAGAGAGGATCTACAGATCGAGGGTTAACTACCTGCAGATGTCTGAGAGGCAGTGCCAATGAAAACTCTGCCTCTCCAAGGAGGTGGATACTGACCTCTGCGTTATGATGCAGGACAAGCTGTGCCCCAGGGGACTTGGTGGGAATCCAATGCCAGTGGTGCTGAAGGTCAACTTGGCGCTGAACGTCTACGCATCTGGATCATTCCAGGGATCCACTGGGATCTCACAGTCAATGGGCCATCGGTGCTTCAAGGACGTCACCAATGCTCTGTTCAGGAGGGCTGGTGACTATGTGTGCTTTGGAACAGATCCCAATTTTCACACGGAGAGGGCCATCAGGTTCGGAGCCATTACTGGATTCCCCAGGTACAGGGTGTCTGGCATGCGGCCATCAAGGCTCCTGAACACCAGCCAGTGACCTTCAACAATAGGAAAGGCTTTTCGTCCCTCAATGTACAATATGTCTGCGATCACCGTAAATGGATCCTACAGGTCTGTGCATGCTTCCCGGGAAGTTGTCATGGTGCCAACATTTTGAGGCAGTCCCAGGTGCCAGAGATTTTCGGCCTCCCTTCCGCTTTCAGGGATGCAGCCTTGGAGACAAAGGCCTACCCAATGAGGACATGGCTACTGATGCCTATGAGGAGCTCCTGCACAGATGCACAAGAGAGGTACAACACCTGCCACATCAGCAACCACAGAGCAGGCCACTGGTCTGCTTAGGATGAGATTCAAGGGCCTAGATGGGTCTGGTGGAGCCCTTCAGTATGCCCCAGTGAGGGTCTCATGTATCGTGATGGTCTGCCGTGCAGGGCACAACCTGGCATTGCAGAGGAGGGAGCCGATGAGTAACAAGGATAGCGAGGAACGTGTTGCCTCCTCGGACGGTGAGGACATGGAGGGGCAAGCCACGCCAGATGAAGGACCTCAGGGATAACAGGAGAGTCACCATGTAATACATGCAAGGGAGACTTGCGATGCCCTTATACATTCGTGTTTCCTTTGATCCTTACTGCCAGTTGTAGCTTGACCAATAAAGACTTACCTTTATGCTGCCATGTTGTCGCCTTCCTTCCTTCCTTCCTTCGGGGGCACTCGTCCAATGATTATTTGTGCAACACTGAGCTGGTCAGGTTCCAGAGTTGACCCCTCACAGCATGATTTTTCACCTCCTGCCCTTTCAGAGGCTGGATTGCAATGAAGGGCCAAAGGCCTTATGGAAGAGGAGGGAGGTCATCTATTCTTTAGAAAAATTATTTATTCAACTTTACAGCATACCCTACCCTTTGCATGTAAAGGACACAATCACTCATTTTAATCTATGTGATTCTATGTGTTCTTCTTTATTCTCTTGCATGAATTCCTACAAGATGCTCCCCCTGTGCTGTCAGCTGAAGTGGAGGCAGGCTGCTGACCTTGTTGCCCCTTGGCTAGGGGTGACATTAGCTGTCATGCTCTGGATGCCTTAGGCCTGGAGGCCCCCGGCATGCTGAAGGCCTCCTGCACAAAACAGTACCACCCTCTGTCGGCAGGGAGGAAGGAGAATGTGACGACACTGGCAGAGGGGCAGAGGAAATGCTGCCTGCACCAAGAGCACCCTGAGATGAGCACCCCCCCCCCTCCCACAATGCAGGAGACAGCCGCTCCTCCTTCCTGGCAAGGCAGACTTCTGCCTCCTTGCTGACCTGAGTGCGCAGTGGACCTGGTGGTGACTCCAGGTCCCCTATCATTCTCTTGCCATTCCACTGTTGCCTTGTGTCCATGGTCAAGATGAGGGTATGCAGATCTGACTGAATTTCCTGCAGACACTGGACTGAATTTTGTGTCTGGACACCGGGCCGAAAAGGCGGTGGGAATCCTGCCTCGGCCAGCTGGAGCCCTCCTGAAGCGATTCTATGGCACCAGATCCCATTACAGCCCAGCGCCAGGGTCCCCATCTCTTCAAAAATGAGGATCCTGCCTCCAAGAACTGCCTGCCGATCACTGGACTGGCAGCTCAGCAGTCTTGGCAGCAGCACTGGGAGCGGTGGCACTGCCGGTATCGCAAGAGGCCTTAGACCCAGGCCCAGCGAGGCAGCCCAGAGCCAAGGTGATTGAGGCGGGGTTGCTGGGACCAGACCAGCAGGTTCCGGCGAGGTGGGGTGGGGGGAGAGGGTGGGCATTTAGTGCAGGGGTAGGGGGTTCAGAACGGTGCAAGTTTACCTGGTGGGGGCCCTCTGTGGATCACAGATTGCCCACAGAGGAGGGCCCCCCACACCCCTCAAGCCAGCAGGGAGGTCGATTCGTTTTACCAGATGATCTCCCCTTGTTGCTGCCAATACCAGAGGGATGTCATGAGCCTGGAACTCAGCATGGGCCTGGCCTCCCACAGTCCTCCAACTGGGGTGCCACAGCCTCAGTCAGTTGCTCAGGCACCTCAGTGCTGTGCTCACCAGGTTGTGTGCCCAGATCTAATCGGGAGCGCAAACCAACCAATGTGCGAGGCACTGTCATAGAACATACAGCACAGAACAGGCCCTTCGGCCCACAATGTTGTGCCGATCCTTTGTCCTCTGTCAAGGACAATTTAATCTATACCCCATCATTCTCCTTTATCCATATACCTATCCAAAAGCCTTTTGAAAGTCCCTAAAGTTTCTGACTCAACAACTTCCCCGGGCAAGGCATTCCATGCCTCGACCACTCTCTGGGTAAAGAACCTTCCCCTGACATCCCCCTTATATCTCCCACCCTTCACCTTAAATTTATGACCCCTTGTAACGCTTTGCTCCACCCGGGGAAAAAGTTTCTGACTGTCTACCCTATCTATTCCCCTGATCATCTTATAAACCTCTATCATGTCACCCCTCATCCTTCTCCGTTCTAATGAGAAGAGGCCTAGAATGTTCAGCCTTTCCTCGTAAGACTTATTCTCCATTCCAGGCAACATCCTGGTAAATCTCCTCTGCACCCTCTCCAAGGCTTCCACATCCTTCCTAAAATGAGGCGACCAGAACTGCACACAGTACTCCAAATGAGGCCTTACCAAGGTCCTGTACAGCTGCATCATCACCTCACGGCTCTTAAATTCAATCCCTCTGCTAATGAACGCTAACACCCCATATGCCTTCTTCACAGCCCTATCCACTTGAGTTGCAACTTTCAATGATCTATGCACATAGACCCCAAGGTCTCTCTGCTCCTCCACATGCCCAAGAACCCTACCGTTAACCCAGTATTTTGCATTCATGTTTGTCCTTCCAAAATGGACGACCTCACACTTTTCAGGGTTAAACTCCATCTGCCACTTTTCAGCCCAGCACTGCAACCTATCCAAGTCCCTTTGCAGACGACAATAGCCCTCCTCGGTATCCACAACTCCACCAACCTTTGTATCATCTGCAAATTTACTGACCCACCCTTCGACTTCCTCATCCAAGTCGTTAATAAAAATCACAAACAGGAGAGGACCCAGAACTGATCCCTGCGGCACGCCACTGGTAACTGGGCTCCAGGCTGAGTATTTACCATCTAAGACCACTCTCTGCCTTCTATCAGTTAGCCAATTCTTAATCCAACTGGCCACATTCCCCACTATCCCATGCCTCCTGACTTTCTCCATAAGTCTACCATGGGGGACCTTATCAAATGCCTTACTAAAATCCATGTACACCACATCCACTGGTTTACCCTCATCCACTTGCTTGGTCACCTGCTCAAAGAATTCAATCAGGCTTGTGAGGCAAGACCTACCCCTCACAAAACCGTGCTGACTGTCCCGAATCAAGCAGTGTCTTTCCAGATGCTCAGAAATCCTATCCCTCAGCACCTTTTCCATCAACTTGCCTACCACCGAAGTAAGACTAACTGGCCTGTAATTCCCAGGGTTGTTCCTATTCCCTTTCTTGAACAGGGGCACAACATTTGCCACCCTCCAATCACCTGGTACCACCCCCGTCAGCAGAGAAGATGAAAAGATCATTGCCAGCGGCTCTGCAATTTCATCCCTTGCTTCCCATAACATCCTTGGATATACCCCGTCAGGCCCGGGAGACTTGTCTATCTTCAAGTTATTCACCCCTGTGAGGTGGCAGCCTCCCCTGAAGTCTCAAAGGCTGTTTAAGTAGGCACCCCTTGACCGGCATGAGAGAACAGAGACATGTAAGGGTCAAGGGCCTCCCCTCCTGACAAAGCGCAGACCCCTACGTTGGACATTCCTGTGGGCACCAGATGCCTGATGAGCAGCATGGCTCCATCACTGCAGATGCACTCTTGTGCCCCATGGTGACCTTATTGTCTTGGGAAGGTGCCCATCTCTCCAGCTGCAACACTGTGACCGTCCTGAAGTCCAGCCAGCTCCATGGCCTCCTCCTTCATGGTGGGTTAAGACATGAAGAATGGGCAGCCCACTGCCGGTCTTGGCCCACTCTCTCCGATTGTGTGTAATATTCTCCTGTAGACATAGACTGGTGATAGTCCAGCTGCTGCTAATGAGGGTAGACAGATGCCCCCTGCATGTTATCCCTTTCCAGGGACCTCGCGAGGGTCTACAATAGCAAGCAGTCTCCTTTCAGGGCTATCTTGTTATGCCACAGTCAGTTTGCACGCATCCCCTGACCCTTTTCCCATCCCTAGTTGGGTACTTCTTCTCCACCCAATGCCCCCTCCTGCTTTGCCAGATGCAAGGCCCAAGAGGTGAAGGCATTAAGAGGTACGCACTTTCACTGCCCAGATGAGGTCATTGAGTCGCTTGCGGCACTGGATCCAGGTCCTTGGCATTACCCTAAGGCTGCTGTCCTCCTCTGCTATCTGAAGTCAGACATGTTTGGTTAGGTTGCCAGGTGTCCTCCTCCCATCCCTCAGGAATAGCATATGCGTCCCGTCCTCTCCCTAGCAGCCTTTAGGAACACCTGGAGGGAGGCATCAGGGAAGCATGGGGTGCTCAGCGTCTACTCTAAGTCATCTCTCTGTATCTTCTGACCACCTCTGCTCCCAGGCCTGCAGACTGCAAAATTAACTGCAGGCCTGGCAGCTCTTTAAAAGGAGCACCAGCACCTGCCGAGACATCAGCTGACACCGGACTCTCTGACTCCGGACCTGACTCCGACCATACAATTGGTCAGGTCCCGTGCCTTATTACTCTTAATTGGCTGGCTGCTACAAGATCGCGTACGGCCAGCCGGCTACCCCTCCCCCGACATGGTCGTGAACCCATTTCCGGTCCCAACAGCAGGAGTGGCGTCTTCGGTATGAAATCTGGGCCAATGTTTCTGTAGCAGCTTCTAAAACTGGCAGTGGAGGGGGTGCCAGCCAATACATAGCAAGACTACAACTCATCCAACTATTCTTATATATCTGCTTTCACCTGAAGTTGTGTTTCAGCCCTAAATCTCTCTTACACAATATAGTGGGACTTCGCAACTCCAACATATATGATCAGACTTTGGAAACAATGCTGTCAGTATTTAAAGATTTGGAGCATCCTCTTCAATTCAAGGTGTGCCAGAATTTGTAGCATTGTTACCTTGCAAAGTGGTGACTGAAGAGTTTGGTAAATCGGGAAATTGAATGAAATGGAGTGTCACACCAAAAGAACTGCAGGTTCTGCAATGCAGCAGTAGAAATGGAAGGGGTGCTGCCTTGTTTGGTACTTCAGGGTATCCATCTCAGAGGAAGGGTACATGGAATGCCTGGAAGGAGGTTATTGCAAAAGTTAATGCAGTGCTCAGTACTCACAAAAGCTGGATCCAAATGAGGAACAAGATCTCAAAAGCTTGAAGTGAGCTGAAAAGATGAAGATTCACAAGAGCCTTATATCAAATAGCTACACAAGTATACTTGCAAGAAACTGTTTGGTCTCAATCTGTTACCCATGGAAAATTAAAAACTCTCCCCAGTGTTGATTGTGGTCACTCAAAACATGCCATGGAACACATAGCATCTCAATGCCCGATTCACAAATACAAAGGAGGCATCACAGCGATACACTCTGCGCAATTATCTGGCTTAACCACTTTGCTCTACAGCTATATCAGTCATAAGAGGGAAAGGGAGCAAGACATCAGTCCTTCTACTTCATGCAGCCCAACAGCCCTTTGAACATTTAAATTCAAAACTCCCTTCAAACTACAACATACTACTCTCACTGTTGTTGCAAGCACTTTTTAATAAAGCTTCACACCAAATACCCTTGCAATGTAATGTAGCTGCCTGATGTGTGTTTATTAATTTGTACATACACTGCAATACAGGAGAGCCACGAGGTTACCACTGCATGTTTTTCAAACATACAACATCTCAACAGTAATATTCTGTCTGCAGGCCAAATTGACACAATGGTGGAGAACAAACTCACACACCCTGTTCTGAAAATGCCACTGATGTCATCTGAGACCACTGTACATTGATAGCTGAGATCACATAGAAGGAATGGGCAAGGTAAAGCCAATCACATACTCTCAGGTAAGGGCTAGTACCATGCTTGTTATGCCTTTGACTCCCTACCTAATCATTCATTTACTATTGCAGAGAAAACAAAATGTTGCATATACATTGCCAGGTAAGAAGGGTTTGAAGGAACGTCCAGCATTTCATCTTATTTTGTTTCGCTAAATGTGCCACCAAAAACATTCGCAGCTTCAGAGTCATCAAAGATGCCAGTGCTATAACACTCTGTGTTACTGATTTAGCCAGTTACAAGAACACAGGAACATCTTCCCTATGGATCATTTAGGATGTTAGTTTTAGGAAGATACAGCAGGTGAAGCACTGAGCGGAAGTGAGAAAGACCAAATGCAAGTAGGCAGGGAACATTAAACTTATCTGAAAAAGTTAGCATTAGTTTGTGAAGCAGTACATTTATTGGCAACACTATCACTGCCCTGTTCTCTAAAAAATCATGTATTGACGATATCTGAGTGGTTTTTAAAAGTTTTCTAATATATTTATATAACTTGGATTGCTCGTAACACACTCAAGAACGTTATCCAGAGAGTGGTTAGAATCACAGAATCACAGAATCATAGAATTGTTACAGCACAGAAGGAGGCCCCTTGGCCCATCTTGTCTGTGTTGGCTTTCCGAAAAAGAAATTAACGTAGTGCCATTACCCTGCCTTCGCCCTGTAGCCCTGCACATTCTTCCTTTTCAGATAGCAATCCAATTCCCTCTTGGACCTGCCTCCACTGCACTCTCAGGCAGTGCATTCCAGATTCTAACCATTCGCTGCATGAGAAAGGTTTTCCTCATGTCATCATTGCTTCTATTGCCAATTACCTTAAATCTGTTCTCTCTTGTTAGAACATAGAACATATAGAACATTACAGCGCAGTACAGGCCCTTCAGCCGTTGATGTTGCGCCGACCTGTGAAACCATCTGACCTACACTATTCCATTTTCATCCATATGTCTATCCAATGACCACTTAAATGCCCTTAAAGTTGGCGAGTCTACTACTGTTGCAGGCAGGGCGTTCCACGTCCCTACTACTCTCTGTGTAAAGAAACTACCTCTGACATCTGTCCTATATCTATCACCCCTCAACTTAAAGCTATGTCCCCTCGTGTTTGCCATCACCATCCGAGGAAAATGGCTCTCACTATCCACCCTGTCCAACCCTCTGATTATCTTATATGTCTCTATTAAGTCACCTCTTCTCCTCCTTCTCTCTAACGAAAACAACTTCAAGTCCCTCAGCCTTTCCTCGTAAGACCTTCCCTCCATACCAGGCAACATCCTAGTAAATCTCCTCTGCACCTTTTCCAAAGCTTCCACATCCTTCCTATAATGCGGTGACCAGAACTGCACGCAATACTCCAGGTGCGGCCGCACCAGAGTTCTGTACAGCTGCAGCATGACCTCGTGGATCCTAAACTCGATCCCCCGACTAATAAAAGCTAATACACCATATGCCTTCTTAACAGCTCTATTAACCTGGGTGGCAACTTTCAGGGATTTATGTACCTGGACACCAAGATCTCTCTGCTCATCTACACTACCAAGAATCTTCCCATTAGCCCAGTATTCTGCAATCCTGTTACTCCTTCCGACGTGAATCACCTCACACTTTTCCGCATTAACTCCATTTGCCATCTCTCAGCCCAGCTCTGCAGCCTATCTATGTCCCTCTGTAACCTACAACATCCTTCAGCACTATCCACAACTCCACCGACCTTCGTGTCATCCGCAAATTTACTAACCCACCCTTCTACACCCTCATCCAGGTCATTTATAAAAATGACAAACAGCAGTGGCCCCAAAACAGATCCTTGCGGTACACCACTAGAAACTATACTCCAGGATGAACATTTACCATCAACCACCACCCTCTGTCTTCTTTCAGCTAGCCAAAGCACTAATTCACCTTCAATCCCATACTTCTGTATTTTCTGCAATAGCTTACCGTGGGGAACTTTATCAAACGCCTTACTGAAATCCATGTAGACCACATCCACGGCTTTACCTTCATCCACCTGTTTGGTCACCTTTTCAAAAAACTCAATAAGGTTTGTGAGGCACGACCTACCCTTCACAAAACCGTGCTGACTATCTCTAATGAACTTATTCTTTTCAAGATGATTATAAATCCTATCTCTTATAACCTTTTCCAACATTTTACCCACAACCGAAGTAAGGCTCACAGGTCTATAATTACCAGGGCTGTCTCTACTCCCCTTCTTGAACAAGGGGACAACATTTGCTATCCTCCAGTCTTCCGGCACTATTCCTGTCGACAATGACGACATAAAAATCAAGGACAAAGGCTCTGCAATCTCCTCCCTGGCTTCCCAGAGAATCCTAGGATGAATCCCATCTGGCCCAGGGGACTTATCTATTTTCACACTTTCCAAAATTGCTAACACCTCCTCCTTGTGAACCTCAATCCCATCTAGCCTAGTAGTCTGTATCTCAGTATTCTCCTCGACAACATTTTCTTTCTCCACTGTAAATACTGACGAAAAATATTCATTTAACACTTCCCCTATCTCCTCCGATTCCACACACAACTTCCCACTACTATCCTTGATTGGCCCTAACCTATCTCTAGTCATTCTTTTATTCCAGATATACCTATAGAAAGCCTTAGGGTTTTCTTTGATCCTATCCGCCAATGACTTCTCGTGTCGTCTCTTTGCTCTTCTTATCTCTCCCTTTAGATCCTTCCTGGCTAGCTTGTAACTCTCAAGCGCCCTAACTGAGCCTTCACGTCTCATCCTAACATAAGCCTTCTTCTTCCTCTTGACAAGCTCTTCAACTTCTTTAGTAAACCACGGCTCCCTCGCTCGACAACTTCCTCCCTGCCTGACAGGTACATACTTATCAAGGACACGCAGTAGCTGCTCCTTGAATAAGCTCCACATTTCGATTGTGCCCATCCCCTGCAGTTTCCTTCCCCATCCTACGCATCCTAAATCTTGCCTAATCGCATCATAATTTCCTTTCCCCCAGCTATAATTCTTGCCCTGCCCATCGCTAAGGTAAACCTAACCGTATTGTGATCACGATCACCAAAGTGCTCACCAACTTCTAAATCTAACACCTGGCCAGGTTCATTACCCAGTACCAAATCCAATGTGGCATCGCCCCTGGTTGGCCTGTCTACATACTGTGTCAGAAAACCCTCCTGCACACACTGGACAAAAACAGACCCATCGAAAGTACTCAAACTATAGTATTTCCAGTCAATATTTGGAAAGTTAAAGTCCCCCATAACCACTACCCTGTTACTCTCGCTCCTGTCAAGAATCATCTTTGCTATCCTTTCCTCTACATCTCTGGAACTATTTGGAGGTCTATAGAAAACTCCCAACAGGGTGACCTCTCCTCTCCTGTTTCTAACCTCGGCCCAGACTACCTCCGTAGACGAGTCCTCAAACGTCCTTTCTGTCGCTGTAATACTTTCCTTGATTAACAATGCCACACCCCCCCCCCTCTTTTACCATCTTCTCTGTTCTTAGTGAAACATCTAAATCCCGGAACCCGCAACAT